>NC_056668.1:29087142-29397321 GCF_018350195.1 Panthera tigris
GTGTCATCCTGATTGAGAGCAAGTAAGATTAGAAAAGGTGACATGGTAATTTCTGAAAATAAACTGTTTAATTTGGAAATTAGACTGTAAGCCATTTGAGTACCTTATTGTTATAAAGCCTGTATATTTCCAGTGTGATTTTTACACAGTGTGATTAACTTCCCTGTTTAAGCCTAGGATCTCATTCACACATTAAGTTATCACAAAAATGCATATGATTTGTTTAATCACACATTCCTTCCTTCCTTTAGTCCATCAATACTTAACCATTACTATTATAGACATTTACTGTTATAAGCATGGGATATACAATGTTAACTCAGGTCAGATAACTGCATTTGTGGCACTTACACTTCAGTGGAAGAAAGAGACAATATGGTCAAAAACCAAAATTATGTAAATTATAAATGATATGTGCTCATGAAGGAAAATTTAGCACTCAAACAAAATAATCAGGGAGATGAAGGATGATTAGGAGTTTGCTAGATGAAGTTTGTCACAGGCAGAGGAAACAGAGAGAAAAGAAAGAGGATGGCTTTTGCAGTCAGAAAACTGGGAAGACATATCCAATCTGCCGAATGAAACAGTAAGTGTTTTGTTCCATCTGTTTTACTGATGTTATAATCAGTGTAGGGCTCATATGTAAGGGGAGAAAACAGCACATTTTAAGATAAGGGAGATAAGACATGACTGGTGGAAAGAATATAACCAATGTTAGGTTCTAGGTCTGGCTTGGTTAGGTAGAACATGTTTAACTTTGCATAGTTCATAAATTCTCTATAAATCTTTGTTTCTCTGCCTGAACTGGAGTCACCACTAACATGTTCGAACTCTACATATTTTATATTTCTAGGATTCCAAGTTAGTATATAAGCTTCCTTCCTGATATTTTTCTTTTTTGTTTTTTAATGTTTATTTATCTTTTTGAGAGACAGAGTATGAGCAGGGGAGGGACAGAGACAGAGAGACAGACACAGAATCCCAAACAGGCTCCAGGCTCTGAGTTGTTAGCACAGAGCTGGATGTGGGGCTCAAACTCACCAGCTGTGAGATCATGACCTGAGTTGAAGTTGGATGCTCAACCATTTGAGCCACCCAGGTGCCCCAGTATTTCCTATTTTGTTTTGTATGGTGTGGACATTTTTCCTTCTCGTAAATCTGTGGCAAGTATGTTCCAGGTGTGAAAATATTTCTATTGTGCTTTGTGGAGACATAGATTCTTTTATTTTGGCTGCTAGACAAAATGTGTTATTTCAAGTGGAAGGTCTGTGGTTTTTCTTACTACTAGGTAGCTTGTTTGAATTACAAAGTTCAGTAAACATCATTCTTTCTAAACCTATCTCCTTTTCCTTTAAGTCAGTCCGTTGGCACTGGAAAATTCTCAGTACAAGATTGTATCTTAATCTAGTTAAACATGTCTGACTTTTACATTTTCAAAGGGCAAGTTGATGTAGCCTCATATGATTCTATATGTAAAACCAAAATATTGGAACAAAATGTTGTTTATGGTCTTCTGACATCAAAAAATGTTATTCTAATACTCGATAAAATACAATAAAAAAAAGCACCTGAAAAGAATGATAACATAATTGGGTGCTGAATTTGGGGAAATCCATTAAGTCCTTTAGGCCAAAAAAGTTGTACTGACTGGATTAGTTTGCTAGGGCACCACACCAAAATACCATGATCTGAGTGTCTTAAACAACAAAGTCTTATTTTCTCACAGTCTGGAGGCTGGGAGTTCAAGGTCAGCGTACTGGAAGAGTTGGTTTCCTCTGAGGGCGATGACTTTCCAGGCCTCTCTCTTTTGCTTATAGATGGTGCCTTCTCACTGCTTTGTCCCTTTGTAGTTGTCCTGTGTATGCCTGCCCCTGCTGACACTTTGCAGATCCAAATTTCTTCTTATAAGGATACCAGTCAGATAGGATTAGGACCCACTTGAGGCACCTGGGTGGCTCAGTCAGTTAAGTGTCCGACTTCATCTCAGGTCGTTATCTCATGGCTCATGAGTTCGAGCCCCATGTCGGGCTCTGTCCAGACAGCTCAGAGCCTGGAGCCTGCTTCAGATTCTGTCTCCATCTCTCTCTGCCCCTGCCCCTTTCACGCACTGTCTCTTTTTCTCAAATAGAAAGAACCCACTTAATGGCCTCAGTTGAGTCATTTCTTAAAGAATCTATCTCCAAATACAGTTATGTTCTGCTCAACTAATGGTTTAGGACTTTAGCATATAAATTTTGTGGGGACATAATTGAGCCCATAACACTAATACATGGTAAAGAGTTATTTACCAAATTACTCAAAATGGTTCAAAGAAGATGATTCACCTTGTTTCTACAAAACTTTTTTTTTTTTGTCATTTCTTAGCAGTAGGTCTGGCCAAAGTAGGTTTCAAACAGAGGTAGCATTTTGATGAGCTCTCAATACAGGAAACAGTATGATTGTTTCCTACCTTTCAGATCCTCTTTGCCTATATTCAGGTGTTTTTGCAGAATATTGAAAACTATCTAATGAACTAATTGGAAGGTACATAAATAAGAAAGGTAGTTATATTTTTTAAATAAAATTTTTACACAATTCTTTTAAAAATGTGTCTTATTTACCTCATTCCTCGTATAGACATTGAACATATTTTCTTTTATTATTTTTGATTCCCTGATCATTCTGATGATAGTTCACAAAAAATAATTTTATTATATTTTGCTAAATTGTATTATATTACACATGTAACCTCAAAGTTTATAATTTTTGTCACTAAGTATATATATTTTCATTATAAAATCATATTCCTAAATATTTCCATTCTAAGAATATTGTTCTCAAAATGGGGACTATAAGAATCATACTCCTACAAGTCATACTTTCAAATTGCTAATTTATTTTTCATCAGTGCTCACACGGTCAGCATTACTTACTCTTATTTTAAGCAATTGACATTTCACCTTAGCTTTAGTTCAGTTAGAAATATATTCTTTTACAACTTAAACTATAAACTGTTAAGTTCATCACTTTCTACAATATACATGTTTTCACTCCTGCCCAACCCACACCTTTCAAATCTGTGTCTTCTACAGTCTTCTGAAAAATGAAGGGTCAAGGCATTAAATATGTGAAGTATTTTATTCTATACAACTGCATGGCACTTTGAAGAAAACCTGAATGCTCTTTTGGCATAGAAGTAATGAAGTGAGTTTATTTTGAAATCCAGTAAGTTAATGGCATTAATAATTATAGTTAGTAATTATTAGTGATGATGTTAGGAGCTATGTCCTCAGAGTTTGTTGCCCTTTAAATTATAGAATCTTAATTATTTTCCAAGAGGTCACAAATCTGTATGTCTTAACTTGGTTATTAAGGAGGCAGGAGTTTAATTAGTTCATCTTAAGAATCAGTCACACCATTCATTTCATGACTGGGAAATTAATCCTATTAAAATAGAGAGATCATGCCTAAAATTGGCTGAGTAGAACCATAAGACATAACTTCAGGAACGTGAATAGCAAAAAGAATATGAGTGCGTAATTGATTAATTTGTGCATGGTTCCTTATAAGTCACAATAATACTCCAAATAATGGTAAATTAATAGTTGTGAAAATGTTTGGTATTAAGCCATTTTCTCTTAATTTAATGCTCATTTAAGGCTTATTTTCCTGGATTTGTACCAAGTCTTTATAATGTTTCTGATATAGATTTATCTGCATTTGGAAAGCAGTGGTTGTATAATGGATGGCTTATAGACTGTGTAAGTGACATGTCTGAATTTGAGTCATGCCTCAACCACTACCCATCATGGCACAAGTGAAGTAAAGTCTCAGAGCCTTAGTTTTCTCATATTAAAAATAGACCTAGAAGCATCAATCTAATGATGTTGAAATGAGATGATTTATATAAAATGCAAAACACAGTGCCTGACAGATAACAGGCACTCAAATATTGGTGCCCACTTCCTACCCCCTGAAGCACTTACTTTTCTACTCCCTCAAATGATAAAAGCAGCTTTATTAAGAAACTGTTTTCCACTCCATGATTTCTATTGATGAAAAATAAATAGAGGAATTGACATTTTCCTATCTGGTAATTTGTATCTCTGTATCTTTTCAGTTTCTAGAGCTAGATATTATCAAGTATACAGTTAATTTGACCTTCTATCTCTACAGATGATTTTTTAAATCCATGCATTTTTCACTGTTACTGAATTTTGGCACACAAACTCCTATCTTTGATTTCTATGGGATATGTGTGTGTAGGGGTGTGTTTATTCATATGTTTTATTTTTTGCCTGTTGGATAGGTGGAAGAAAGGGGGAAGAAGTTATAACTACAAATTTTACTCAAAAATAGTGTCCTAGCTTTCCTCTGAAAGGGTATTACAATATAATCTTTTAAACTTGAAACCCACTAAACTATCCATTTTTTTCCTTTTCCGTAAGGATCTCAGAAATGAAGTGACTGTCAGCAGGATGGAGCACATGCCAGTGTGTACTGCCAGCTTGAGATAGTTCTTAAACCAGGACTTTTTTTTTAGAATTGTCTATATGCCAATCTTGGGGAAAAATTCAGTTACTTGCAGAGTTTTGCTTTGTATAGAAGTGAATTTAGTTCAGATATTTTGACATGACTGCAAGTACATACATTGATTGTGTAAATAAGCCGGGCTAAGCAACTTATCTTTTCAAATAATTCTATCTCTCAGCTTATTTTATATATATATATATATACATACATGTATATATCCAAAAAGATATTATAGTAGCTACAATAATTAAAATGACATCTAAAATTATAAATGAATACATGACACTCTGATTAGCAGGCATTGTGTCTAACTGCACAAGTTGCATACTTCTTCATCCCAATACCTTGTTCTAAAGGCAAAGAGGTGCCCAGGTAGAAATAGTACATTTAAAATGCATGACGGAATATTGTACTTTCCATTATCTTAGTCACCGTGCATTAAAAAGCAAGCTTATTTTTAGCCTCTCTAAATAAATTATTAGAGTTAACACAAGCAGCGTGGCAGGGATTTTAAGGAATTACTTGAGTAAGATGCCCATTTCTAAGAGTGATGGGAGGAGGATATTAATGAAAGCAGTATTTAGGATCCCATAATTGCCTCAACGTAATCCTGACGAAGTATCCTTTAGCACTGAGAAGTGTTCCTGGAATAGAGAAAATACTCACTTGGAAAGTATTGAAAAATTTGAAGAGTTTTTTCTTTCCTTTTTTTTTTTACAAGCCAAAAGAGTCAAAATTTTGAACAAATAACTTGAAATCTAAATGTTATGGGACATTTCCACATATGCAAGAAACTGTGTTTTGTTTTGTTTTGTTTTGTATTAAAACTGGTGGCCAGGGTGTTACATGCATGATCACAAAGGTAGCCAATTAGAACAGTAGATACTGAAAAATAGCCGTTGCTCTGTTTTTGTTTCATGTGTTGCAACAATAACATATTTAAATCAGTCTCTTTGATTGTTTGTTAATTCTATGAATTCTACTTTTGTGCCCACAGATTTCACAGATGAGTCTATATTTATCAAATTATCTCCTTCTTCTTTTTTTATCTTCAATCAATACCATGCTCATAGTATTGAAGCAATTGTAAATCTCTCCTATTAAAAAAATACCCCTTATTTTCCCTCTTAATAATAAGGTTGCTAATAACATATTAATAACTATGTTAGCAACCAGGATTTTTTAAATGCATTAAATGCTTTCCATGTTCATGAACTGTGCTATTATTTAACGCATATTGTTTTATAATTTGCACAATAAAATTTGAAATTATGTTTATTACCAACATTTACAACTGAAGAGACTGAGGCTTAGAGAAAGTAACCTTCTGATGAACAAGCAGTGAGTTAACGGAGAGGTTTCTGTACTCATATCAGTTTTATATTTCTTTGAGTTCTTTCCTGCTTTCTCTTTACTTTCTTACCACCCAACAAGCCACCTCCATCTGATTCCCTCATCTGGACCCTTCACTCATTAAAGCATTCCACAGAAACTGCCCTTCCCAAGAATTTAATGGTGTTAGTGTTGTTAACGGATGACATTTGTCAGTCTGTGTTTGGACTATTTGATCCCACCTCTCATCTAGAATACTCTTGGGTTAATCGACTGAACACCCACAGTCTCCTAGCTGTTGTTTTCCATGAATGACCAATGCTTTCCCAGCTCTTTTACATGTTGGTCCTTTTCCTATTTCTTAAATGGAAAATCTTTATTAGGGCTTAAATTATACACTCCACCTAAGAAACCTCTGTTCCCATAGCTTCAACCAACACATAGTCAAAAGTGTCAAGTCCATGGCTCTTTGCTGATCATCTCCTCATAGAGCCAGATCCTCACTGTCACACCTTCACAGGGATGGTTCCCTATTCTTTGCCCCATTTTATGCAAAGTAGCTCCTACATATCCTTCAAGTGTCAGTGCAGATGCGCCTTTCTTGGAAAGGCCTTAGAAGACTCCTAGGTTCAGTATTGCTTTGCAATTCATCCTCCAACTGGCTTTTATTTTCTTTCTCACTCAAAATTCCACCTTAAAAGATATATCCAATGGAATATTGTGTATGCTTTACAAGAATAAGAAGAAAGTTTATCTTGCTCCATAACTATTCATGAAGCATAGGAATACTCTTGACATAATAAATACTGAGAAGCATGTTGAATTCAATGAAAACCTGCAACTCATATTTGTTTTTTTAGTTATGTGAGATGTGGATACCCAGCATTTTCATGACAAGGTTTGGTTCCCTACATTTTCAATGATGTAGAAGACATGCCAACAGAGTGTCATATTTAGATAAAACGAAGCATTCCAAACAGGGATATATGATTTATTTGAAGCATTTGTGGGGGAAGGAAAGACAATTTTCTGAAGGATGTTTCTTCTAACTTCTGTTGTAAAGCTGTTTGTAAGTAGAAAATTGAGTTTATATTGCATTAGAAGATACTATATAGACTTTATTAAATTCACTGTGCAATCTTTAATCAAATAAGTAAATGCATTATTTATTTCCAAGGTTAAAGCACACATTCTCTTTGTCTGGAATGCCAATTCTTGAGGAAAACATGTCTAATAATGGATGAAACTGAAGGCCAATTTTACTTTTCATCATTCTTAAGCATTCAAAGACCTAAATCCTGTCTTCTATGTTGGTGCATGTGTTCAACAAATGCACTTTTTATAAATTAGATATTCTTATGGATATGAAATTAACTTCAGTAAATAATTTATTTTTGAACACTTATTCCATGCTAATGAAAAATCTTGGAAGTATTTTCCAAATCTTTAAATAATATTCAACAAGAAACTTTGACAATAAAGTGAAAGTTTTAATGGAAAATACTGAAATGTTCTTGAGATTAAAACCTTTTAAAAACTTTCATTTTTTTGGTCAAAGAATCCCTATGATTCCTAGACTATAGATGCTGGAGAGGATGTGGAGAAACGGAAACCCTCTTGCACTGTTGGTGGGAATGCAAATTGGTGCAGCCATTCTGGAAAGCAGTGTGGAGGTTCCTCAGAAAATTAAAAATAGACCTACCCTATGACCCAGCAATAGCACTGCTAGGAATTTATCCAAGGGATACAGGAGTACTGATGCATAGGGGCACTTGTACCCCAATGTTTATAGCAGCACTCTCAACAATAGCCAAATTATGGAAAGAGCCTAAATGTCCATCAACTGATGAATGGATAAAGAAATTGTGGTTTATATACACAATGGAATACTACGTGGCAATGAGAAAGAATGAAATATGGCCTTTTGTAGCAACGTGGATGGAACTGGAGAGTGTGATGCTAAGTGAAATAAGCCATACAGAGAAAGACAGATACCATATGGTTTCACTCTTAGGTGGATCCTGAGAAACTTAACAGAAACCCATGGGGGAGGGGAAGGAAAAAAAAAAAAAAGAGGTTAGAGTGGGAGAGAGCCAAAGCATAAGAGACTGTTAAAAACTGAGAACAAACTGAGGGTTGATGGGGGGTGGGAGGGGAGGGTGGGTGATGGGTATTGAGGAGGGCACCTTTTGGGATGAGCACTGGGTGTTGTATGGAAACCAATTTGGCAATAAATTTCATATATTAAAAAAAAAAAAAGAATCCCTATGATTCCTAATGCTTAAAACATGAAAATATACATATGATTCTGGCCACTAAATAACAAAGTATAACATACATTTTTAGAGTTGGGGGATTAGAAAAAAAGAGCTTGTAAGATTTTCTTGGTGAGTTCATGTGGATTGGGTCATGAGCCTAAATTGAAAAAGAAAGCAAATTATTATATTGTACATAAAATATAATAATAAGCTATAATCTTATCAGAGGCCATTGAACTTCACCATAAAACATCAACATAGTCATTTTTAGTAATATTTGAATGAGAAAAGCTAACCCAAACTTATAACAAAAAAAGAGCTTAAAGTATAATTATAACTGAAAAAAAAATAAACTTAGGCTTGAAGTTTGGTTGACTTTCTAGTGGTAACCTTAAATAAGCAATTAACCTAAATTTCTCATTTTCTTCACCTGTAAAGAATGAATAATTGAACTCATCCTACCTTGATAAACATTTTTTTCTGAGGGAGCTGCCTAGTTGAAATTTTGTGGTAGCATAGAATTATTTAACCAGCTAGATGAATGGTAATTCCTTAAAAAATAGCTCTGTATTTGACATAAAAACTCCAATTCCATAAATCTACTTGTCTAACTTTGGAAAATTTCAGGTGATATGGCCAAATCATGAGGCAATACATATGTATGTGTGTGTGTGTGTATGTATATATATATATATATATATATATATATATATATATATATATTAATTTTTTCTTACAAACTTTTAGAGGTTTACAGATGATGTAATTTAAAAAAAAGTGTTGCTACATATAAAAATAGAAATTCTTCATCCTCTTCTATTAACTGGGAAAAAACTATATAATTGAAAAGTCCCACTTGTTCAGAGTATGTAATAGGAGATAGCAACTTGAAACAAACATTTTTGTTATTTTTCTATTGCTTGTGTTTTGAAAGTAAGGCTTATTGCAGGGCAAATGAAGAAAAAAATCCTGTTCAATTTCTGACCAATTTTATGATTCAGCTTCCTCATAGAACTGGAAAGTGGTGCTTAGTCAGCTGTATGTTCTTTCTCCCAATTCCCTGTGGGTCCAATAAATGCTTATTGAATAAATGTTCATCAAAAGGCTATTTTGAGTAAGATACTTTAGAAGCAAAAATTAAGACACACTTAGCCATTTGTAAGAGAGTTATGAAATATGCATAGAAATGATCAATAAAAAGCAAAATGTGCTAAGTACCACAAAAGTGGTATACCAGATTATTATGGGAGCCCAAAATTATGAAATTATTCTGGGGTAAATATGGAGTTCTGAAAAGGGTTTTTGGCCAGTAACCATAACTGTGTTTCGGTGGAGGAAACAAGGGAGTGGTAGGCAGAGCAGGAACTCTGGATATCAGGTTGAAGTAAAGTAAAGAAAAAAAACCCAAATTCCAGAAAATGAAAGGCCTCTTGAGAGGAAAGCAAGTTGTCTGTGTGCTACCAGTTTGATTTTATTACTCTTTTATAAGAAAATTCTAAAGGCATGAAACACCATGTGATTATGTTAGGGATTATCTAGACAGGAACTTGTACTTTAGAGACACTTTAGGGCCTGTCATAATTTTCCTGAAACTAAATCTTATATACTGGTGACACTCAAGATGTGGGTCCTAGGTCAACAGTATCATTGTTACATTACAACAAAAATTCTTGGGCCCCTTCCCCCATCTATGGAAGCAAACTCAGGAGATGGATCCCAGCAATCTATTTTGTAACAAGTCCTCAAGGTAACTCCATTGCACACTTGATTTGGAGAATTACATTATTTGTAGACAACCCAACTTTCTAAGACCATCTGGCACTAACTATGGTAGCCCATTAAGTGTAACTCCTATAAGCCTAGCCTTGTTCATCTTATCTAAAACTCAATGACAGATGAAAGGATGATAAATGAGATGATACAGCTTTGTATATAAAACAAGATCTGTGGGATTATCTGTTTTCAGGTTTTCTGACTAGAAGATACAACTTGATGTTTTAAAAAAAAACAAACATTTTATTGATTTGAGGAAAACCACTTTGTGTCAAGTACTATTCTTGGTACTTTACATGTACTACATCATGGACCACACCTAAATTTTCAAAAATCAAGAAAAAATGATCTTAAATCCACATGGTACTATAGTATATATATAAAACAAAACAATATGTTGGGACACCTGGGTGGCACAGTCGGTTAAGCGTCCGACTTCGGCTTGCGTCATGATCTCGAGGTTCGTGAGTTCGAGCCCCACATCGGGCTCTGTGCTGTCAGCTCAGAGCCTGGAGCCTGCTTCAGATTCTGTCTCCTTCTCCCTCTGCCCCTCCCCCATTTGCACCCTGTCTCTGTGTTTCTCAAAAATACACATTAAACAATTTAAAAAAAAAGCCAATATGTAAAATTGTACATAGAATGGATTATTAACTTTTAAAAATAAATACATGAAGAGAAAAATGTAAAGCTCATCATCTCACACTGGAGGATTTATGGGAAATGACATAGCAACAGCAGCAGTAGTACTTATATTGGAGAGTAGCAGACGAGGTTTTAACAGAGTGGTCTCTTGAGCCTGGCTACTTGGTATAAATCTTACCCACATCTCATTTTGTCTGTGTGAACTTGAGTAAGTATTTGATGCTTTCAGAACCTTTGCTTCTTCATCTATAGAGTGGTAATATAATAGCGTTTACTTTAAATGAAAACTAAATGAGATAAATTTATAGGGATTAAAAGGGTAATTGGAGTTATAATTAATAAATCCAGTAAAACTAGTTTATATCCAGTAAAACTAGTTTACTTTCATAAAAATATAAAACAAAAATATTAAGGTTTACAATCTTGAAAATATTTCAGTCTAAAAATGTTTGCAATATAATGATAAGTTCTGTAGTAAAAAAATAAGCAATAACATGCAGTTGAGATAATGCCCTATGTCCAGCAACAAAATAAAGCTGACATAAAGATCCTCAAGGTGTCCAATTCAGCAAAAGCTACAGAAGGTTTATTTGCATTCCATTATGACTAGTTTGATGCCTTCCTTGGATGATGTATCTTGGACCCTATGACAGTTTGTAATAAGACTGAGAGTAAGGGTGTTTAAATGTTTAGATATGGTCCATGCAAAGCCAGAAAATTTAGCGGCTTGTTCAAACATTGATGTGTAGAATTGTGGCCACTTAAAATGGCAGACATGTCTGTGCTTTCCGTTTCTAGTTGAGGAGTCTACAAAGGCTGATCTTGACTATGCTGTCAAGGAATTTGGTGATCTGGGCCAGGGAATGTGGAGTTGGTGTGTAAAGACAGAGTGGGGTTTCTGGGAATACTAGTATGACAATACTATATGTAACAAGCAAACAGGAGAGTGTACTTGGACTATGCAAGGCCTAGGAGTACAGAAACTGAAAGGGGGGTGATGATGATGGAAAGAATATGAGAGAGAGATGTTCGGCTTAATTAAAAAAAATAGCTGATAGAATCTATTTCCAGAATATGAATATAAGGGGAAAGTAGTAGTCAAAATGATATCTAGGAAAAAAGGTAGACATTTTGAAAAGCAGAGTAAGACAAGAGAACTAGTTTTATAGGGGAAATATTAAGTTTGATTTTAGATTAGTCTGAAATGAGAGTGGGATATGAAATGAAAGCTGCTATGCTGTAAGTGGAAATGCTGATGTAAGGTGCTGGATAGAGTATTTGAGTCATCACATAGAAATAATATTTGAGATCATAGAAGTAGATGAAAAGAGGAAATCTAAAGGCAGAAGACTAAACCAAAGTGCCCAGGTTTAGAGAAGGAAGTAGTGAAAGAGAAACCAATAAAGAGGGTTGGAGTGGGCTGGTAAGTAGGTATAGTACAGGTGGTTAGAGAAAAGTCATGGTAAATGGTAGTATACCATGAGGCAGGTGTAGAGAGCAAGGACTCCTTTTTTTTTTTTTTTTAAAGGAGAAAGTGAGGTAGAAGATCAGTGTGTGACAACGAGTATACATACCCTTCATAAGCTTCAGAAAGCTCATTTTTGCTAAAACCGAAAAGCTATCAGTTAGCTATTGCGAGATCATTATTATTATAAGATATAAAGTGATTGGTGAATGTAAAATATAGAAGGTGAAAGGAAGAGTATAAATTTGTGTAAATCCAAGAGATAAGCTCAGGCACTTAGTATAGAATGTAGTGGGTTAAAAAAAAATGTATGAAAGTGAAAAGTGCATGGAAGAAAGAAAAGAGGTTCAGATAAGTATTTTTGGTTCAAATGCAATCAATTAGAAAGGGATATCATGGTTACTGTTACAGTTATTATCAGCATAATAACGACATTTGAATTTTGAATGGTAGGTACATTTGAAGAATTGAGATTAGCAGTGTTTTGGAGTGTTATTGAGGGTATAAAATCCATTAATAGGGATGCCTGAGTGGCTCAGTTGGTTGAACATCCAACTTTAGCTCAGGTCATGATCTCATGGTTCCTGAGTTCAAGCCCCGCGTTGAGCTCTCTGCTGTCAGCACTGAGTCTGCTTCAGATGCTCTGTCTCCCGCACTTTCTGCCCCTCCACTGCTTCTTTACACCCGCATGCACACACGCTCTCTCACTCTCTCAAAAATAAACATTTAAAATAAATCTATTAATAAAAAATTATTGAAAATGAGTCAAGATACTGTTGACATCAACAGTCAATTTAATTTTCAAATTCTATGGCTTGCCCTAGTAATCCTGTGTACTAATTCATATGTAATTTGGCATAACATTTTGAATATTACTGTGGTAGCAATTATTAGGTATGTTATGCAAATATTTGTTCTTTGAGTTTAATTTCACAGTGACTTCTTGCAAAATCTTATATTTCAATTTGGTACAATAGGGATTACTATTGAGAAACTAATATTGCAGGTATATTTGGTTTCAGTAACTTTTTAGTCTTAAGTTGCATAATATCTATCCAATAGCAAGAGGAAGGAATGTATTGATACCATGTAAAAATACACAGATGTGAGTTTGTACAGGTGAAATATGTGATAAATTAACAACAGCTTTATTTATCTTTGTGATTCTTTAGCACATTTCTTCAGCATGTCCTCAAAATATAAAGAATAACATTTGAAATGAATGTATGCTAATCTTTTTCACAATAGTTGAAAATACTGAGTTACTTTAAGAGTTTTAGTGTATACTTTACATATGGAAAAAAAGATACATACTTTTGGTTTAGAATCGGCCATGTTAAAATGTACAGTAGATATTAAAGGAATATTCCTGTCTATCTTTGTTCATGCTGCTATAACAGAATACCACAGGCTGGGTAGCTTATAAAACAATAGATTTTTATTTCTCAGTTATAGAGGCTGGAAATCCAAGATCATGGAACTGGCAATGGTTGGGTGAGGGCCCTCTTCCAGGTCACAGACCTCTTATTGTACCCTCACATAGTGGAAGGTGGTAGGGAGCTCTCTGGAGACTTTTATAAGGGTGCCAGGGTGACTCAGTTGGTTGGGCATTGGATTTTTGATTTGGGCTTGAATCATGATCTCCCAGTTCTGTTTGTAGGATTAAACCCTGTGTTGGGTTATGTGCTAACGCCCCAGATTCTGCTTGGGATTCTCTTTTTCTGCTCCTCTCCTGCTCACTATCTCTCTCAAAATATAAAAATAAACATTAAAAAATAAATAAAATAAGGGCACTAGTCTCATTCAAGTAGGCTCCACTCTGATGACTTAAGTACCTCTCAAAGTCCACACCTATTAACAGAGGGTAGGATTAGCCTTAGGGGTTTGGATTTCGACATATGGATTTTGGGGCAGACATATTCAGACTGTAGCACTGTCTCAGATTGTTTTGTTTTCTAATTGGGTATGATGAATATATAGTGGCAAATTAGGTAAATAAGATTTGGCATAGATAGACATTTAAAGAATATTTACATCAACGTAATAGTTTGTTGGCCTTTCTCTAGATATTTTTGTAAGGTGCTACTTACTAATGTTTATTTCTTCAATTATTATGGTCCTTAATGTCAACAGCTATAACATTTAATTTAAAATGTGGCTTAGAACATTACTTATTCTGACTTACTCTCCTGAATAACAAGGGATGCTAATATGACTATATAATGTTAGTGTGTGATAATTAAATTAAATATTGTGTATGAATCTGTGGTTCATAATTTACAAGCATGAAATAACTAAACAGCAAAATTCCATCTATTATTGGAAAAAATAATTACTAAAATGAGACAGGAAATAGTATTAATCTTATTTCTGTATAACCGGAGAGGCATTTTTCTTATTGAACACAAGCTGCAGGCTGTGCTAAAGAATTGTGCTAAAGACCTTATAAAGAACTAGGGACCATAAAATGCTAACTAAGTACTGCTATGCAAGTCTGAATATCAGTACTGAATAGGAGCTCTGAACGTATGTCAACCAGAAGCGCCATTGACAAGGTAATGGAGACCTTTTGCTGTTGTCTGTGAGTCTTCATTGGAGAAGTGGGGATAAGTCTGAAGATCTGTACAAATGGGAATAGCAGAAACAGAAATTGTAACAGGTAAATAATTTGAAAAATAGCAACTATACCCTTAAAGATGATATGATGATATGTATTTGCTATGATCTCACACTCCAACAGAAATGTATACATGTGTTCAAAATAGAAATGTCCTGGAATGTTTGTGTCAGCAGTATTCATAATAGCCACCCATTGGAAACTAACCAAATACCCAGCAAAAGCAGGATAGATAAATTAATCATTGCATATTCATGCATTATAATACTATAGAGCAAAAAGAATGAACTATAGCCACAGGCAGCAATATAAATGGCTCTCAAAAATAGATTGCTGAGTAGGAGAAGCCAGACACAAAAGGCACACCCTGCATAATTTTATTTGTATAAAGCAGAAAATTAGGAGGTCTTTTGTGACTGGAAGTGGTAGAAGGGGAGCTTCTAGGGTGCTGGTAATGTTTTATTTTTTGATTTAAACGTTGAGTACATGGTGTGTTTAGTTTATGGAATTCATTCAGCTGTATTTATATGTTCACTTTTCTGAAAATATACTGCATATTGATAAAAATTCAGAAATCAGTTTTGTTACAAAGAAAGAATTTTTAATAATCCATGGTAAAAGCTCATATCTATTGAAGTTTCTGTTGTGACAGAGACAGTTCTAATACTTAGACTGTGTAATATATAGAGAGAAATTAGAAACAGCAAAGACTTAGGAGGAACAAAAAAGTCCAAAAATCAACATATGACCAACATTAAGGTATGTTTCCTAGCCCCACATCTGTAGAAAGGGTTCCTCCACCCATAAAATGAAGTGACTGAAGAACTTATTAGCCATATGGTGTGTTTTAATTTTAGTTGATTACATCTAAAGTTATATTTCCTATTAGGCAAATTGTTTGGAGTTCTCATCCCATAGTTTAGTATTTTTAATTATTCTCCTTTCTTTATAGAATGTCACATTAAATAAGTCATTCATGTACTATGAATTGATTCTTACTATCTTTGTGCCTGATCTTCAGAATTAAAATTGTATGATATGATAAATAGCAACCATTAAAAAAACTAATAAACAACAGATCAGAAGCTTAATGAGGCTAATTCTTGATAGACATCACTCTATCTCACAATAATGCCTGGAAACATAATGTACTCTTCTATTCTGAAGGACCCAGAGCACAGATCAAAAGAGAGGTCCAAGCATATAGTGTACAGCTAGGCAAACAATGAATTTGAAAAAAAAAACCCTTATGCATATATATTCATAGTTTGTACTTGTTAGAATCAATGACCTCAAACTACTTCTAGAGTATTTAATGAAAGGTTAAGTCGTTACATACAGAAGTATTGACCTGCAATCTGTGGTTTGTTGTCAGTTGATTAGATGGAGAACCAAACTTTTAACTCATCATAGAACTCCTGTCTTTTGAAAATGTTTAAAAATATTTTTCTGTCATCAGCACCTCTCAATATACCATATTTTATACCACTTAGAGACTTTGTTAAAGTCACTTAAAATTTAAGGAAGCAAATTTATCTAAGGAAATGAGTAGAGGTGTCCCAGTTTCAATTTAACTAGGATCAATAAATATACATGATGAAGACATGAATAGTAAGATCTTCATATTGATGTATATACTTAGCATGTACTTTGGATTCTTTTTAAAAATCTAAAAAAAGAGTGACAAAGATGGATCACATTATATATTATTTTTTACTGTTGATTATTTCCACTATTTCCTACTTTTTATAGTTTTAATATGTGATGAGACATAATTATATACAACCAGAAAGATTCTGACATCCTTGAGTAAATTATAGTTATTTTAATATTTTCTCATTAATTTGTCAGTTCAGAGATACTATCTTGATATCAACATTGTGGAAAACTTACTATAGTGTAAAGGAATTATAAAAGCAAAACATACAACATTGTGTGACATATTTTCCAATTTTTGAAAAATATTGATATACATACAGTTTGAAAGGCTATATACAAAATCAGCAATAGTAGTTTTAGTTAAAGCTAATGAAACAAAATGGGCAAAGGGGAAGCAAATGGGTGATATTCAGATAATATTTCAAGATGAAGACAGTAACCTAGTTGGTCAGGCAATTTGTTGAAGATAAGTCCAGTAATATGAGGACTTGGAAGTGTTACAGGATTTGGCAGTGCAGTTACCTTTGGTGATGGTGATAAAATAAATTTCAATGGGATGAGGAAAACTAAGGCAGACTGGAGATACGGATTCAAGACAACCAGAGCAAAGGAAACAGAGCTGTGACTATGGGTAATACTTTTAAAAAATGTTGTGAAGACAGAAAAGATGTAGGACAGTAACTAGAGCGGGATAAAGGTACGAGTGAGAATTTTTTTTAAGTGGCGGTATATGTATATATATGTGTGTGTTTTCATGTATATTATCATATATAATCATATATGAAAAAGGTTTTACATATTTATTTGTATGCTAATTATCTAATCCACTAGAGAAGAAAGACAGGAGAAATCTGGAAGTTTCCTTGAACAGGCAAGAGGGAACAGGAGCCAAGACCCAAGATGAGATAGGCACAGGTGGCATATGAATGATGTTGAAATCCATGAGACTGGATAAGTTCATCCAGTAAGTGACTATAAATGAAGAATAGTTCAGAGGACAGTTTCCTGCATATCCTAATCTCATGGGAGCATGTTGAACTTCTATTTTCATATACAGTCTTACGTATTAACGAAGGCTGAGGACATAATATGTATGCAGATGCCTTATCTATTGGATCTTTAAAATAAAGTGGATGCTTCCTGTGTTAATTTCCTCCTTTCAACATCTATATACACTTTGTCTTATAAATTTTAACCTCCAAAACTTCAAATCATGACCATTAGCACACTTACTTCTTTCTAAACCTTGAAATCTATATGTTATTTTTTGTTAAATTCCTGATTGTGTTAATGTAGAAATTTGGTAGAGATTGGTGTTGGTATCTTTTGGTCTGATATGTGGAATGTATGTCATTTAATCCTATCTTGAGCTGTGGAGGTTTATTTCTCACACTGTCTCTCAGGAAATTCTATTTCCTAAAAATATTCATGGGGACTTTAGGAAAGACTACAAATATTAAATTGAATAATAATAAAAATAAAAATTACAAAAAATCAAGAGACAAATTTTTAAATTTTATAAGCTTGTCTAACACTTGCAAAAGATATTTTTAAATTACATTAGCTAGATGAAAATTGATGTCAGTTGAAATCTCTTTCCAAGTTACAAAATGACATAGAGCAAAGGCCTTTATCATCAGGGACTTAAGATTTTATAATGAAAATACGTATATTTCTCTTACAAATTAAAATATAAGAATCATAAAGTATATAAACTTTATGAGTTCCACTCCCTCTTTTGCTTTCAGAATATTGTCATTCTTTGGGGCACCTGGGTGGCTTAGTCGGTTAAGTGTCTGACACTTAATTTTGGCTCAGGTCATGATCTCATGGTTCCTGTGTTTGAGCCCCGCTTTGGGCTCTGCACTGACAGCATGGAGCCTGCTTGTGATTCTCTATCTACCCTCTATCTCTATCTCCCCCTCTATCTGCACCTTCCCTAATTTCTAAACAAAGAAACAAACAAATACTAAAAAAGAATAATGTCATTCCTTGAAAAATATTTTAAAAAGCATATATGTTGTCCATATCCCCAATTTGTTATTTATTCCATAAACCTTCTTTAAAAGCTTCTGTGAGAACTTTTGAATTTGGTTTTCAGTAGAAGTCAAATGTTTATGCCTTTAATTTTTTTTCCCTGCTTAGTATGCATTCCCATATTTGTTCTTGAACTTAAAAACATCATAGTGCAACAAGTAATAATGGATACAAAAAAAAAGTTTTCTCAGATCTTCCTCATATTTATTTTTGAGTATATTCCAAGTGTTAATATCCATGACTGTAGAAGTGGTGGTTTATTTTCACATGGAATATGGTGCATTTCTCTAGTCAAGGATACAGAAAGCTGCACTGCACCTAACTACTGATATGGATTATATGCAGCACATTTATAATGATAAACTGAAAGACTGAAAGCATTGCTATTTACTTAATTTGGATCTGGCTGAACATATACATTTCTGACAAAAAAGAAAAAAATCCTAGTGCTAGATAGATATTTGTATTGGTTCTCCTCGATTTCATGTCAGTAATTGCTTCTCTTCTAGTTCTGTCAACTCTTTCTAGAAAGGTAAGCTATAAATTGGATGGACAAACATTACTGATGAGACAGAATTATAAATCTATCTTATAGGATATTCACCAATATGAAAATATATTAAATTCATGTTTATGTTTTCATTTTGTGTGAAATTGTTGTAAGTGTTCACTATGTGAAGTACTCAAAATATTACTTTGTAAAGTAGAAACAAGATGGCTAATATTTTTAATATAACATTAAACTTGCTCAAATATTAGCCAAGTCTTTCAATTGAATATCAGAAATGAATTAAAAGATTATATCTACTGTAATAGAGCGTATTTTCAGTGGAACATAAGATCCTTGAAGTCAAGGGCCCATGTGTTTTTCAATTACACTTCATAGAGACTCAGCACCTCATAGTGGTGAGGAACTTGTGGAAAGGAATCACACAATCAGACTTGAAACAAATTATTTAATTCTTCTCTTTCTCAATTTCCCCATTTGTAAGAAGGGGATATTTACATATTATATCATGTATCTATATCATAGGGTTGTTATTACAATTAAAACATGATGCACATGAATCTTAAAAGACAGTGTCAGTTCCATAGTGGGTATATAACAAATGTGGGTTTTTTTTTTTATTATTTATACACAATAATTCATCAGACTCTAGGTATTGAGTACCTAATATATGTGAGAGATTTGGGATACTTTTATATAAATTATTTTCATTATTAAATGCTAATATTAATATTAAACACTGTAACAAACTATCATATAAAAAAGTTTACTTCTTCTTAAAATACAAATCTTCAGTACTAGAATATAGGTTTCAGGAGTTTGCTATCTTACCTTTGTAATTTCAACTATACTTTGTGTTTCACATAATAAATTGCTGGTATTATTGTCTTCTTTCTAGGATGAATGCAAAAGTTTGATCACACTTTTAACACTTGACTGTAGAGTTGTCTTTTAGTCACCTTCCAACCTTGCCAACAAATTCAATCATCTTAAGAGCATTTTAATGTACCTATGCAACTCCTCAGAATTTAAGATTAGGAGAGAAAAGTAGGTCATATGACCTTTATAAGTAGTACTCAATAGTTACTCTTGAAATGATAGAATTAGTTTAATTTAAGCTGCAATTTGATTGAAATGTTTTCCAGCTTAAAATCAGATACTCGACTAGCGCCTACAATGTGAGGAAGGTTATGTGCAGTGCATTTCTAATGCAGTAGAAATGTAGTCAAGTCAAATAAAATTATTTTGTCCTCAGTAATCAAGAAGAGGTTGCCCTAGATGTTTTAGATTCCAATTTTTAATTTAACAAGAAAGCTTAAGTGTACAGTAGTGTAGAGTATATACGACTCAGCTCTTTTTACTTAGAAGAAAAGTGCAATATTTTACT
The DNA here is from genome assembly GCF_018350195.1 of Panthera tigris. Classification (NCBI taxonomy): domain Eukaryota; kingdom Metazoa; phylum Chordata; class Mammalia; order Carnivora; family Felidae; genus Panthera; species Panthera tigris. Next base: position 29,107,333 of record NC_056668.1, read on the forward strand.
TCACTCTGACCTTGAGTCAAAGCTTTGCAAAGAGTCTGATTCTGAGTGGATTGGGGGTGAAATGAAATGAAAAAAAAAAAAAAAAAAAAAGAAAAGGAAGAACTGCTTTTATCATGACCAGATGGTAATTTTTACTAGTTGGCAGTGAATTAAAACACATTTTTTGAAAGGAAAGTATACATTATAGACTGGCACAACTAAATGTGTGAAAGTATCCCAAAAATAGATAAAAATATTCTTTAGCTTTGAAATAAAGTTATAATAAACTTGTCTAAGTGATGGTTATCTGTAGGATACAGGTAGCAATGAAGACTAACGATACAGTCAAAGGTCCTAAAGGAATTAGAACTGAGTCAACAAGATCTAATTTCTGACATTATATCCTTAAAAACCTAAATTGTATTCCTCATGTGCTAGTTCTAGGCTAAACCTGGTATATAATTTAATATTAACTTCTCCCTTGTCCCAATGAAACCCCAGCCAGTCCCAGTGAAAACCACACAATTGATTTCTCAACTAAATTTTTGAAATCAACTGAATTCTTTCATAGGGTACACAACTTTAAATCTGCTAAATTATTCATTAAATAGTTTTTTAAGCTCTTTAAGTGCACCAGGAAAGTTGCAATGACATAACCTGAAGGCCATTAAAACTCACTTGCCAAAAGCCTGGAAAACACCAATATTTAATTACTTATTGCTAATCATTCTATAGTTAGTTTCATTTGTCTTATTATTGGCATGACTTTTTGCTTAGACACAGTGATTCTGTCTAATCCTTTGATGGTTGATATGGTGGAACTGATGAACTCTTTAAACATATTAGTAATCTTTAAACCTTTCTAGTAGTGGAATGTCTGAATATTTTACTAGGAAATGAGTGAAATAGCATTTCAACACACCAGTGCAGGTTAAAATTTAAACACTTTCGCTGGACAAGAAGCAGTTCAGGCCCTGAGTTCTAGGCCCATTTTGCTGCCCTACCAGGACAGGGAAGTAAGTTTATATCCCATCTACTATTGAATATAGGGTCTAGTCCTGGTCATCCAGTAAAGCAGACAAGATGTCTTGTCTGTGAAGCCCATCCTATAACCTCACTTCAATACAAAAGTAAGGCAGCAGGACTGTTCAACTGATAGCCAGTAGCACACCTCCCCATGCCCATCTTCAGAGCTCAAAAAATTGCCTTTCTCCAAAACAGACCATAATAGCAGACCCCACCTTCCCAAGGAAATTATAAGCAGATACACCCAGAAACCCCAACTGAGCTTACTGGTGAAAACCTGTCTCTGCCAAAGCATACCAGTAGTGTCTGGAAGAGAAGCAAAATTACTCAGATGCACAGATACCAATGTAAGGAAATAAGGATTACAAAAAAAATCAGGTAAATATGACACCTCCAAAGGTAACTAAAAACTAATAAAGCTCCAATAATTCACCCTAATAAAAATGGAAAATTTATGAACTGTTAAAGAATTCAGAATAATCCTCTTGAAAAAGCTGAGTGAACTATAAGAAAACACAGACAACTAAACAAAATTAAGAAAACAATGCATGAAAAAAAGTGAGAAGTTTAACAAAGAAATAGCAATCTTCATTTAAAAAACAGAAATCTTAGAGTTGAAAAATATAACTTAGCTGAAGAATTCAATAAAGTATATCAAAAGTAGACTTGACCATGCAGAGGTAAGAATCAGGAACCTGGAAGATAGAACATTGGCTATTCAGAGGGACAAAAGAGAAAAGAATGAAAAAGAGTAAAGAAAACCTATAAGAGTTATAGGACACAATTAAACAATTTTTGTTTATTTTTTAATATATTTTTTTAAAATTTATTTTTGAGAGAGAGAGCATGAGGGTGGTGGGGCAGAGAGAAACACATTCAATCTGAAGCAGGCTTCAGGCTCTGAGCTTTCAGCACAGAGCCCGACGTAGGGCTTGAACATGTGAACTGCAAGATCATGACTTGAGCTGAAGTCAGATGTTTGACTGAGCTACCCATGCACCCCTAAAAGAAACAATGTTTACATTGTGGGAATTTCAAAAGGAGAAGAGAAAGAGAAGGGACTGAAAGCACATTTAAAGCAACCATGGTTGAAAACTTTCCAACCCTTGGGAGAGAAATGGACATCTAGATCCATGAGGCCCCAAAGAATCCCAAATAGGTTGAAAATGAATAGGGCTACACCAAGACCCATTACAATTAAATTGTCAAAAGTGAAAGACATAAAGAATTTTAAAAGCGGCAAGAGAAAGTAGAGGAGTTGCATATAAGGGAACCTGCATAAGATTATTGGCATATTTTCAAACAAACTTTTCAGACAAAGAAAGAATGGGGTGACATATTCAAGATAGTGAAATAAAATAACTGCCAACCAGAAATTCTATACCCAGAGAAGCTATCCTTTAGAAACAAAGGAAGAATAAAAACTTCCCTGAAAACAAAACTGACAGAGTTCATTACCACTAGTCCTGCCTTAATTATAAATGCTAAAGGGAGTTATTTGAGTGGAAGTAAAAGAATGTTAATTAACATTACAAAAACATTTAAAAAGTACTATAAATCTCACTGCTTCTGGTAAATATATAGTTATGGTTAGATTCTGCAATATGGTGATAGTGGTATCTACTTCAGTCACATCTCTAAAAGTTAAAAAAAATCATAGTGAAAATAACTATAACTTTAATAATCTGTTATTAGTTACAAAATAAGAAAAAAAGGTAATAGCTATAGCCTAAAATGCTAGGAGGAGGAGAAAAGTGTAAAGTTTATGAATTCGATTGAAGTTGTTATCAGTTTAAAACAGGATAAGTTTAAGCTTTTATAAGCCTCATGGTAACCTCAAGGGAATATCCTATAGTAATTACACACAAACACATAAAAACAAACAAACAAACAAAAAACACACAAAAAATAAGTCAAAGCATACCTATAACAAAAAATATCAAAACATATGCAAAAAAAAAAGACAGCAGGATAAGAAACAAGGAACAATGGATCAACAAACAACCAGAAAACAATGAACAAAATGGCAATAGTAAGTCCTTATCAATAATTACTTTAAACATAAACAGATTAGATTCAGCAAATAAAAGACATAGAATGGCTGAATTGGTTTTAAAAATATATAATATGTTGGGGCGCCTGGGTGATTCAGTTGATTAAGTGTCCGACTTCAGTTCAGGTCATGATCTCGCGGTTTGTGGGTTCAAGCCCCGCATTAGGCTCTGTGCTGACAGCTCAGAGCCTGGAGCCTGCTTCTGATTCTGTGTTTCCCTGTCTCTCTGCCCCTACCCCCACTCATGTTCTGTCTCTCTTTGTCTCAAAAATAAATAAAACATTAAAAAATAAAAAAAAATAATATGTTGCCTACAAAAGACTCACTTTACACTTAAAGACACACAGAGATTGAAAGTAAAGGGATGGAAAAAGACATTTCAAGCAAATAGTAAACAGAAAAGGGATAGCTATACTTGTATTAGACCAAAAAATCTTTAAGAATGGCAAGAGAGAAGAAAGTCATTATATAATGATAAAGAAGCCAATGCATCAAGAAGACACAACATTGTAAAGATTTATGTGCCCAACTTTGGAGCACCTAAATAAGCAAAAATGAGTAGAGCTAAAAGAAGAAATAAATAGTAATGCAATTACAGTTGGAAACTTTAAACTCTACTTTCAACAAAGGATAGATCAGACAGAGAATCAACAAGGAAACAGCAGATTTGAAAAACAGTATCAATCAAATGGTGCTAACAGACAAATTCAGAAGATTTTATCCAACAGCAGAATACACATTCTTTTTAAGCACCCGGAACATTTTCTAGGATGGGCCATATGTTAGGCCACAAAACAAGATTCAAATAGATTGAAAACATACCAAGTATCTTCTCTGATCACAATGGCATGAAACTAAAAAATCACAAGAGTAAAAGTGGAACATTTATAAACATATGGAAATAAAACAACATTTTCCTGAATAACCAAAACATCCAATAAGGAAACAAAGGGGAAATAAAAGTTTCTTGAGACAAATGAAAATGGAAACAGCATATCAGAACTTAGAGGTTGCAGCAAAAGCAGTTTTAAGAGGGAGATTCAAAGCAATAAAATTTTACATCAATAAGCAAGAAAGATCCCATAAACAACCTGACTCTCCAGAAGCTGGAAAAGGAAGAACAAACTGAGCCTCAAGTTAACAGAAGAAAGGAAATAGTAAAGATTAGATTAGAAATAAATGAAATAGAGCAGAAAAATAACAGAAAAGATGAACCAAACTAAGAGTTGGCTCTTTGAAAAGATAAACAAAATTGACAAACCATTAGCTAGAATAACAAGAAAAGAAAAAGAACCCAAAGAAACAAAATTCTTAATGAAAAAGGGGACATTACAACTTATTCCACAGAAATTCAAAGGATCATAAGAGGCTACTATGAACAACTATACACCAACAGACAGGACACATTAAAGAAATGGAAAAATTCTTAGAAACATGCAACTTACCAAGACTGAATCAGGAAGAAATAGAAAACCAGAATAGACTAATTACTGGTATGGAGATTGAAGCAAATGTCCCAACAAAGAAAATCCCATGACCAGATGGCTTCACTAGTGAATTTTGTCAAACATTTCAAGAAGAAACAACACCAATTCTTTTCAGATACTTCCAAAAAAAGTTGAAGAGGAGAAAATACTCCCAAACTTATTTTATGAGACCAGTATTATCCTGATACAAAAACCAGAAAAGAACATTACTACAAAAGAAAAGCTACAGGCCAACATCCCTGATGAATATAGATGACAAATTTCTTAATAAACTACTAACAAACCAAATTCATACATCATGATCAAGTGGGATTTATCCTTGGGATGCAGAGATAGTTCAACATATGCAAATCAATCAGTGTGATCTATCACATTAATGGAATGAAAGAAAATCATATGGTCATTTCAGTAGACACCACAAAAGCTTTTGAGAAAATTCAACATCCATTCATGATAAAAATTCTTTTAAAATTAGCCATAATAACATATCTCAACATAATAAAGGCCATATATGACAAACCCACAGCTAACATACTCAAAGGTGAAAGATTGAAAGCTTTTCCTCTAAGGTCAGGAACAAGACATTCACACTACTCTTAGGCACATAGTACTAGAAGTCTTAGCTAAAGCAGTCAGGCAAGAAAAAGAGATTAAAGTTATCAGAATTGGAAAGGAAGAGGTAAAACTGTCTCTCTTCAGGTGACTTAATTTTATACATAGAAAACCCCAGAGACTCAACCATAACTGTCAATGAAATCAGTAAAGTTGCAGAATACAAAATTGAAAAAAAAAGTCAGTAGCATTTCTATATACTAACAATGAATTTTCTGAACAAGAAATAATTTGATCCTATTCAATAGTATTAAAAACAATAAAACACTTAGAAATAAATTAAGGAAATAAGCACTCTTTACTCTGACAGTATAAGACATTAAAGAAATAAACTGAATAAGACATAAATAAATGAAAAAGTATTCCATGTTCAAGGATTAGAAGAATTCATATTGTTAAAATGTCAATATTACCAAAAGTCATCTGTAGATTCATTACAATCCTTATCAAATTCCAATGGCATTTTTTATAGAAGTATGAAAAATACTCCTAAAGTTTATATGGAAACACAAAAGCTCCAAAATAAAATTCTAGAAAGAACAAAGCAGGAGATATCACACTTCTTAATTTCAAGCTATGCTATAAAGCTATCGTCATCAAAAAAGTATGGTACTAGCATAAAATAGACAAATAGACCAATGGAAGAGAATTGAAAGCCCAGAAATAAACCAAGTATATAAGATCAACTAATATTTGTGAAGGGAGCCAAGAATACTCAGTGGAGAAAGAGTCTCTTCAATGAATGGTGCTGAGATCATTGTATATACACGTGTGAAAGAATGAGATTGGATCTACACACTACTCTCAAACATTAACTTAAAATAGACTAAAGGCTTAAATGTAAGACCTGAAACCATGAAACTTCTAAGAGAAAATATAGGAGTGAATCTTCTTGATCTAGATCTTGATAACAAATTTTTTGGATATGACAACCTAAAGCAAAGCAACAAAAATAAAAAAAAATAAACAAGTGAGACTACATTAAACTAAACAGCTTTTGTGCAGCCAAAGAAACCATAAAAAATGAAAAGACAACCTGTGGAATTGGAAAACGTTTGCAAACCATTTACTTGATTAGACTTAATATCGAAAATGTATAAAGAACCCCTAAAACTCAATAGTGAAATAATAAATAACCCAATTAAAAATTGTTAAAGGGCCTGAACAGATACTTCTCAAAAGAAGATATAGGAAAGCCAGTAGGTACATGAAAAGATGTTGAATATCACTAGTCAGTAAGGAAATAGAAATGAAAGCCACAATAGGGTATCACATGCCTGTTACAATGACCATCATCAAAAAGATGAGAGATAAGAAATGCTGGTATGGATGTGGAGAAAAGGGAACCACTGTGCACTGTTGGTGGGAATGTAAATTGGTATAGCTACTATGGAAAACAGTATGGAGGATCCTTTAAAAATGAAAAATAAAACTCTTGTGTGATCTAGCAATTCCACTTCTGGGACTGTATCCAAAGAAAACAAAAATACTAACTTGAAAAAATATCTCCACCCCACATTCATAGAATCATTATTTAAAGCCAAGATATGGAAGCAGCCTGTGTTCATTAATGGATGAATGGATAAAGAAGTTGTGGTATGTGATATTCAGCCACAAAGAAATGAGGAAATCCTACCATTTACAAGAACATAGATGGACTTCGGAGGCATTATAGTAGGTAAAATAAGTCAGACAAATAAATACTGTATGATTTAATTTACATGTGAAATCCAAAAGAACCCCACAAAAACAAAAATTCATAGATAATGAGATTAGACTTGTGGTTATTGGAGGCAGAGGATAGTGGAAGAGGAAATTGAAGGAAGGTGGTCAAAGGGTACAAACTTCCAGTTACAAGATAAGTAAGTGCTACAATGGAATGTGCAGCATGATGATGTAACACTGCTGTATGATATATAACAATGTTGCTAAGAGTAAATCCTAGGAGTTCTCATTACAAGGGGAAAGTTTTTCTTTATTGTAACTATATGAGAAAATGGATGGTAGCTGAACCCCTTGTGTAATCATATATATATATATATATATATATATATATATATATACACATATATATATATCAAACCATTGTGCTGTACACCTTAAACTTATATAGTGATGTATGTCAATTATTTCTTAATAAAACTGAAAAAAAACAAAAGCCCTTAACACTTATTTTAAGTGCTTGCATGGGTTAAGTGTTTTCTACCTTTGGATCTTTAGTTAGTTTGAAAAATGCTTTGACATAAGGCACAAAATATGTATCTATCTTAATTTTTTATAGTTGCTAAACAAATTTGTTATGAACTAGTATTCAATAATCCAAACTTTCCATACTGTTCTGAAAGGATTTTATCATATATATTGTTTTCCCCCACCAAAAAAAAAAAAAAAAAATCCACACTCACACATTTTGATGAGGCCACTGCAAAACTTTCATATTCAATAGATGCAATGTATTCCAAGGTGTATGAATCAAATCAGAACAGAGGAACAGAGTACATTATTCAGTAGCTATACATGTACAATTTAAAACTCATTGCGTGAGGGATGCCTGGGTGGCTCAGTTTGTTGAGTGTCAGACCTGCGGTTTACGGGTTTGAGCCCCATGTGGGGCTCTGTGCTGGAAGCTCAGAGTCTGGAGCCTGCTTCAGATTGTGTCTCCCTCTCTTTCTGCCCCTCCCCCCCCACATGCTCGCTCGCTCTCTTTCTCCCTCTCTCTCTCTCTCCCCCCCTCTCTCTCTCTCTCTCTCAAAAATAAATATACATTACAAAAATTAAAAAAAAATAAAACTTATTGCTTGAAAACTTATTTCTTATTTATCAAAGTAATTACTGAGTGATATCACCTCACGCCAGTCAGAGTGGCCAAAATGAACAAATCAGGAGACTATCGATGCTGGAGAGGATGTGGAGAAATGGGAACCCTCTTGCACTGTTGGTGGGAATGCAAACTGGTGCAGCCGCTCTGGAAAACACTGTGGAGGTTCCTCAAAAAATTAAAAATAGATCTACCCCATGACCCAGCAGTAGCACTGCTAGGAATTTACCCAAGGGATACAGGAGTACTGATGCATAGGGGCACTTGTACCCCAATGTTTATAGCAGCACTCTCAACAATAGCCAAATTATGGAAAGAGCCTAAATGTCCATCAACTGACGAATGGATAAAGAGGATGTGGTTTATATACACAATGGAGTAGTACAGGGCAATGAGAAAGAATGAAATATGGCTCTTTGTAGCAACGTGGATGGAACTGGAGAGTGTTATGCTAAGTGAAATAAGCCATACAGAGAAAGACAGATACCATATGTTTTCACGCTTATGTGGATCCTGAGAAACTTAACAGAAACCCATGGGGGAGGGGAAGGAAAAAAAAAAGAGGTTAGAGTGGGAGAGAGCCCAAGCATAAGAGACTCTTAAAAACTGAGAACAAACTGAGGGTTGATGGGGGGTGGGAGGGAGGGTAGGGTAGGTGGTGGGTATTGAAGAGGGCATCTTTTGGGATGAGCACTGGGTGTTGTATGGAAACCAATTTGACAATAAATTTCATATATTAAAAAAAAGGTAATTACTGAGTTGATTTTTCTTTCAATCTAATTTTTATAATAATCGGTATGATAAAGTTAAATGCCCATCATGGTGATTTCTGTTTTTTTTTTTTTATAATTTTTTTTAACGTTTATTTATTTTTGAGACAGAGAGAGACAGAGCATGAACAGGGGAGGGGCAGAGAGAGAGGGAGACACAGAATCAGAAGCAGGCTCCAGGCTCTGAGCCATCGGCCCAGAGCCCGACGCGGGGCTCGAACTCACGGACCGTGAGATCGTGACCTGAGCTGAAGTCGGACGCTTAACCGACTGAGCCACCCAGGCGCCCCTGTTTTTTTTTTTTTTAATTCATTGCATGAAACCCAGAGTTACATTTCTTCTTTATCTGAATTTTCAGAAACATAATTGGAAAATGATAATCACAAAGATTAGGATTTCAAGATACACTGATATTTAAAGTTAGATAGAAAGCTGAGAGCGTTCGAATACTTGGTACCATGAGAGAAGGCTACACATTTGTAGCCTACATATTTTATTAGACTAATCATTTACCTAGGGGTAAACACAATTCATCTTATTTAATATAGCACAGTAGGGCAATAAAAATAATAATTAAAATTAGCTAATATTTTTCTGCATGCTATGTGGCATATTTTTGTGCATGTGTATATCCATATTGTGCATGCATTGATACCTAAATCTGACAAGAAATTTATGAAGCAGAGAGAACTTAAGTGGCCAGTTTGCACAGCTTATAAGTGATAGAACATCTGGGATTCCAACCCAGGCAACCTGGCTGCACAGTCTATGTCTGACTAGTGTAAGATACTGTTTTTCGAAGAAAAAAAAAAGTAGAAGAATTTGGTTGTCTACAATGATTTTAGCTTAGTGGCATATTTTATATATTGCATTGGTATAATTTACAAACCTGATACACAATTGAAGCATCATGATAATACTGGTCTATTTAAATAAGCATCAATCGTAGCAAATATCTCTAATCCTTGTGAATACATGTGTGGGGTTTTTTTAGAGATCTTTATTTCAATCATATGAAATAACATTTCATATTCAAACATATCATTTTTATTTTTATTCACACAAATAAGATCATGTATAAATGGTTATGAAAATTATTTTTCACTAAATAATTCATGTAAGGTTGTTTTTTATGTATTGTGTCTTGACAGTAAATTCTGAGACCTGTTCCGCTCCACCTGACAACCTTCCCTTTTCCTTCTGTTATGATTTTCTCTTGCTTTGTGCTGGCCGAATTGCTTAGTGTAACAATTATAAGTGGAGACAGAGATGGTAACTTTGCCAAACTCTCTTTATTCCAGGTCTATTAAATTTTTGTGGTAAAATACAATGAACATAAAATTTACCATATTAACCAAATTTAAGTCGACATTCATATTGTTGTATAATCATCACCACCATTCATCTCCAGAATTCTTTTTATCTTTCAAAACATAAATTTTATGCCCAGGAAGTAATAACTTTCCATGTCTTGACAGCCACAATTTAACTTTCTGTCTCTACCATTTTGACTGCTGTAGGTACCTCATATAAGTGGAATCATGCAGTATTTTTGCTTTTGCTATTGGCTTATTTCACTTAACATAATGTCCTCAAGGTTCATCCATGTTGTGGTATATGTCAGAATTTCTTTCCCTTATAAATAAGGCTGAGTAATACTCTCTTGTATATACCATATTTTGCTTATCATTCATCCATTAATGGACATTTGAACTGCTTGCATGTTTTGGTTGTTAATGATGCTGCTATGAATGTGGATGTACAAATATTGTAAGACTCTGCTTTCAATGCTCTTGGGTATTTATCTATAGTGGAATTACTTGATCATATGGTAAGTATATTTTTAAGTTTCTGAGCAACTACAATACTGTTTCCACAGCAGCTGTACCATTTTACACACCCTCCAACAGTGCACAAGGATTCTAATTTCTTGAGTGGTGGTATCTCACTGTAGTTTTGATTTTCATTTCCGTAATGATTAGTTGAGCCCTTTTTTCTTTAAATTTTTTTTAACGTTTATTTATTTTTGAGAGAGAGAGAGACAGAGCATGAACAGGTGAGGGGCAGAGAGAGAGGGAGACACAGAATCGGAAGCAGGCTCCAGGCTCTGAGCCATCAGCCCAGAGCCCCGTCGGGCTCGAACTCACGGACCGCGAGATCGTGACCTGAGCTGAAGTAGGACGCTTAACCGACTGAGCCACCCAGGCGCCCCAGTTGAGCCCTTTTAAAAAAATGTGCGTATTGGCCATTTGTACATCTTTAGAGAATTCAAATCCTTTGTCAGTATTTGGACCAGGGTGACTGTTTTTTATTGAGTTTTAGAAGTTCTCTATTTATCCTGGATATTAATTTCTTGTCAGATAAATGGAAATATTTCTTCTCATTCTGGGTGTTGCCTTTTTGCTCTGTTGATAATGTATTTTGATGTGCACATTCTGTTTAAAATGTTGTATGATTTCATCGTACATGTATTTAGGTATACATACCTTCAGGTTATATGGGAGTCCAGGAGATAGAGTGAGCCAGAGATATGTACATATTCAATTTGAAGGAAATGTTTTTTTTTTTAATTTTCATGAAGTTTAATTTGTTAACTTTTCTTTTGTTGTCTGGGGCTTTTGGTATCATATCTAAGAAATCTCTGCCAAATCATGTCATGAAGCTTTTGTCCTATGTTTCCTCCTAAAAGTTTTATAGTTTTAGGTACACTTGGATATCTAGTTTTCTCAGCACTGTTTTTTAAGAAGACTGCCCTTTTTCCATTGAATAGTCTTGACCGTCTTGTGAAGAATAGTTTGACTATCCATGTTAGAGTTTATTTCTTGGATCTTAATTCCATTTCATTCTATTCTGTATGTCTGTCTTTATGCCAGTACCACACTGTTTTGATTACTGGAGGTTTTTCATAAAACCTTTTGAAATCAGGAAGTGTAAGCCAATTGGTGTTGTTCTTGTTTTTCATGATTGTTATGTCTATTCAGGGCTCTTTTGAAATCATGTGATTTAATTTTTTTTAGGATGGGTTATCTATTTATGTAAAAAGTATAATTGGGATTTTTATAGGGATTGAATTGAATCTGTAGACTGCTTTGAATAGTATTGACATTGAACATTTTTTGTTTATGTTTTCAATTTCTTCAACAATATTTTCTAGTTTTCATTGTACAAGTCTTTATTTCCTTAGTCAATTATTCAGTATTTTATTCTTTTTGATGCTATTCAAGGTGAAGTTGTTTTTGTAATTTCCTTCTAAGGATATTCATTGTTAGGGTATAGAAATGTAACTGGTTTTTGTGTATTGGCTTTGTATCCTTCTACTTTACTGAATAAGTTTATTATAACAGTGTGTGTGTGTGTGTGTGTGTGTGTGTGTGTGTATCTTTAGGGTTTTCTACATGTGAGATCACATCTTCTACAAAAAAGAAAAATATTACTTCTTCCTTTCCAATGTGGATGCCTTGTATTTCTCTTTCTTTCTTTCTTTCTTTCTTTCTTTCTTTCTTTCTTTCTTTCTTTCTTTCTTTCTTTCTTTCTTTCTTTCTTTCTTTCTTTCTTTCTTTCTTTCTTTCTGCCTAGTTGCTTTGCCTAGAATTTTCAGTACTTTGTTGAATAGAAGTGGTAAAAGTGGGCATCCTTCTGATGTTTGCAGTGGCCTTTATTATGTTCAAAGTGTTTTCTTCTATTCCTACTACTTTGCTGAGTATTTTTTATCACTAAAGAATCTTCACTTTTTACTGTTTTTTTTTTCTGTATCAGTTGAGAATGATTTTGTGTTTATTTTTCCTTCATTTTATCAATGTGTTGTATTACACTGATTGATTTTCATATGTTGAACTATCCTTGCAGTCCAGGAATAAATTCCACTTGGTCATTTTAATATGCTGTGAAATTCAGTTTGCTGGTATTTTGTTGAAGATTTTTGCAATGTTCATAAGGAATATTGGTCTGTAGTTTTCCTTTCTCATTCTGTCTTGTTTTGCTTTGGTATCCTGGTAATTCTGGTCCCATAGAATGAATTAGAAAGTAGTATGTCCTATATATCCTATCCTTTCCTTTCCTTTCCTTTCCTTTCCTGTCCTGTCCTGTCCTGTCCTGTCCTTTCCGATTTCATTTAAGAAATTATATAAGTAAAACGATTAAATTAGTTATGAACTAATTATATCATTTGTTTGCTTATCATTTGTCTGTAACTCAGTTGCCCAGACCTTTCTGTTGCATGATTCCTTCAGTAATATCCTCAGTAAGTGTTGGTATAGTTTGGATGTAAAATTAGCAATATTGGGCAGCTTGTTTCATTTATGAATTTCATTTTTAAAATGTATTTATTGGGGCGCCTGGGTGGTTCAGTCGTTTAAGCGTCCAACTTCAGCTCAGGTCATGATCTCGCGGTCCGTGAGTTAGAGCCCCGCGTCCGGCTCTGTGCTGACAGCTCAGAGCCTGGAGCCTGTTGCAGATTCTGTGTCTCCCTCTCTCTCTGACCCTCCGCCATTCATTCTCTGTCTCTCTCTGTCTCAAAAATAAACGTTAAAAAAATTAAAACAAATAAATAAAATGTGTTTATTTATTTTGAGAGAGAGAGAGTGTGTGCTTGTGCCCGCGAGTGGAGGAGGGGCAGAGAATAGGGGAGAGAGAGGATCCTAGCAGGCTCCCTACTGTCAGCACATACCATAATGGGGCTCAAACTCCTGCACCATGAGATCATGACCTGAACCTAAATCAACAGTTGGATGCTTACCCAACTGAGCCACCCAGGAGCCCCTTATTTATGGATTTCTTCTCTATTGAAGATCAGCTTCAGACACTTGTGGTTCTTGTGATAACACAGAGGTTCTTCAATATATAATGATAAATTTAAATATAAAATGAATACCTTTACTCTTTAATACTTATTCTTCCTATAGAATCTTTACTAATTATTTTAGTTTGAGTTTTTCTCACACGTCTTTAAACTTGTGTCACCTTTATAACAGCTGATATAATTTATTTATTTATTTTTTTCCTAATTTGTATGTGTGGTGGATGGTATAGGTACTGCATGCTGGTAGAAATTAAAATTTTGTAAATACCTACTTTTACTCTCCAAATATGTTATTTCAAATATAACATAATTAAATGTATAAATAGTTTATTTTCTGTCTTAAAAATCACCTCTGCCTTGAAGATAATCTGCTTAGAAATACATATTGCTTATAAAAGCCACATTCTTGACCTCTTATACTCTGTTACGACAATAAATGTGCATTGAAACAGTAAATAGCTATGAAATAGTTTTTAGAGGGATTCTATTAAAACCTTGACCTATTAAAACCTGGGCAGATCACATTTTTCTAAGGGGAAGAAAACTCATATGAGTAATGGGGTTGTAATTTGTGTTGTATTATAATACAAATAAAATAAACATTGCTTTATGGCAGGGGATTTCAAATGGAATGAGGTAAAAAATATAACATGAAATAGGAATTGTAACTAATATTTTGGGGAGATTAATATACACACATGATTTCATTAGGAAATATTGGTTGTTAAAGAAAATACAGTTTTATAAAGATCAAAAGAGAAATATAATTTTATGAATTTTATGTAGATATAGAAATATTAATATTTAACTCTCTGATTCTTGATAACTTCAATCTAAAAATATGTTTACCAATTGTTTTTCCTACCTTTAGTTAGGTTCTTATGAATTTATAGAATTGTTTATTATCATTTCAGTTCAAATGGCATGAGACCTTGGAAACACAGGGAACAAGGGATCAATATATAACAGATAAATGGCTGAAACAGGTGGTACTTAATGCTATTACCTATATTGTTCACTTGGGAGGAGAGTTCAGTTACTGAAGTGAATATCAATTAGAATAATGTTCACCTCAGTCACTGAAGACACTACGTCAAAAGACACTGCTGCCTCAGAGAATGCACAAACAATACAGATAATGTCTTTCAGCTCAGATTTCAGTCAGTCAACACCAAATAAATCCAACAATAAGTTAAAGGGCGAGGATAGAAAGATTAAAGGCACAGCCTTTATCCTAAGAATGTTCTACTTTTGCGACAAGAGATTGTCTTATTAGCATGTTAGATATATTAGCATAGGATAGAGGCCAGAGACCTGGAGTAGAAAAAACAAAGTTTGACTCTAAGATATATTGCGATGTTCAATAAGGCAAGTGATTTATTTTCTCTTAGCCTCAGCTTCACCATTTGTTAAACTATTAGATATTCTATAAGTCTTCTTCTGACTCAGACTTTAATTAGAATCAGCTTAGACAGTTTCACTTTCAGCACTGACTACATTTCTCTAACCTTCTCTAGATCTTAGTGGTGAATGTCAATACACCATCAGATATTAACAGTTACCAGGCTCCTTGGAGTTGGTAGAGCATAGTGATCAATCAAATAGGTTCTGAAGATGAATGCCCTGGATACAAATCCCACATCTTCTACTTTCTAATTATATGATTTGGACAAGCTAATTACTCTCTGAGCCTTATTTTCCTCCTCTGGATTGTTTTGAAGACAAAAGAAATTTTAAAAATTTCTAAGATCTATAGAGTTAAGCGGTATGTACAAGTATGTGTCTAACACATCCAAAATTCCCAAGAATAATTGCAGTTATTATTTTAAGAATGCAAGAACAGTAGAATTTGATCAAAAAAATCATTTGGATTTGATTCAAATGGACATTCTCTTGCTTTGGGGGATGATTAAGAAAGCCAAATTTCAGAAAGCAGAGGGAGACTTAGGCAATGCCTAGAGGAGTAATAGGAAATAGGCTATAAATTCAGAAATCAGCTCTCAATTATTCACTGGTTAGGAGGATACATGTTTCAGGAGTAGCCTTATATATGGACAATAAGATTGAAACCTAGAGAATGTGCCTGAGATTCACCTTTGTGATAACTGCTGAATTCACAAGTGGTCAGAGTATTTGTAAAAATTAAGGTATTTTAGGTTTTTATGTGTCCCCTAAACTTAGAATTGACATTTTACTCCTTAGAAATGAGTGATAGCAAGCAAGCATCATGTTAAACATTCCCTTCTTTTTTGGGACGATATAGAGACGTGAACTAGCAACAAATGAAAAATGTTTATATATTCACTAATTTTATAGCAACCCTTTGAAATAAAAGAATTTTGCATTCCTTTAATAAACTTGCTAATAAATTCAACAGCAATATTTAACTTTTGGGTAATATTTTTCACCACCTGAGAATATACATAGACCTTCAAATGAAGTGATTTGAATTATGCTGTGACATCATAGTTGGAAAAAGTAGTGTTGCATGTGGAAATGCCATGAGTAATAAATGAGGGGGTGGTAGATGAAAAGATCATAGGGAATTATCTCCTGTGAAAAATGCTTTCCATCATTTTTGGAAAATAAGTCTAGTAGAAATAAGACCAGTGCTTGGTAATTTTCATTCAAAATGCCATATTGAAAGTAGTGGGTTTTCTTTCTTTCTTTCTTTCTTTCTTTCTTTCTTTCTTTCTTTCTTTCTTTCTTTCCCTCTTTCTTTCTTTTCCTTCCAA
Source organism: Panthera tigris (assembly GCF_018350195.1). Classification (NCBI taxonomy): domain Eukaryota; kingdom Metazoa; phylum Chordata; class Mammalia; order Carnivora; family Felidae; genus Panthera; species Panthera tigris. Next base: position 29,123,611 of record NC_056668.1, read on the forward strand.
GTTTTTATTTAAATTCCTGTTAGTTCATACATGTGAAATATTAGTTTTGGGTGTACAATATACTGAGTCAACACTTCTGTATAACACATGGTGCACATCATAAGTTCACTCGTTAATCACCATCACCTTTTGAACCCATCCTCTCCCTACTGGTAACCATCAGTTTGTTCTCTATAGTAGATTCCTCAGATAAATGTTGAAACAACACTTAATTTTCTTTAATTAAAGAGATCTTATAGTGAAGACACAACAAAATGGATTCAGGGGACAATTGTTCTTATCTAGGAGCTCAATAAGTCCAAAGGTTAATCAGGAGTTACTAAATGTTATGAATAAAAATGAAACATGCAGGTTTATTTAAAGAAAAATAGATCTTAATGTTTATACCATTAAAAAAGGAATGATAAGTGTGTGCTGATGGAGATTCTAGCTAATATTATGGTGGAGATCATTTGGCAATATATACATGTATCAAATCAACACGTTTTAACTTACATTATGTTATATGTCAATTATATCTCAGTAAAAATAGAATCCAAGTCTTATATTTTCTTTTTGCACTTTGAAGAGATTCTATCGTCTCCTATAATTTTAGGATACTTTGTTTTATGGGATATAAAGCTACTACTCCAGGCTAGGTTCCCTACTTGTCTGATGTGAAACTTCTTCGCTTGTCTCTGAGCAACCACTTGGGGGACTAGAGAAGAGCTGACTGCTGCTGTCTGGCATGCTCTGTGATCTGTCTGCTACTGCAAGGCGTCCTGTGGAACAGCATTCTGCCTTGCAGGCAAGATGTATCTCTCTGAGCAGACTGATGCCAAACGTGGCCGATGGTAGTTTTGTGAGTATGAGCGTTTGGTGAGCCCATGAAAATCCATAGTGGGAATTGCACTATTTTAGAAAAGGATACTCGGAAATCTCAGGGGTGCCTGCGTAGCTCAGTCAGTTACCGTCAACTTCAGTTCAGGTCATGATCTCATAGTTCATGAGTTTGAGCTCCATGTTGGGTTCTGTGCTGACAGTGCGGAGCCCAGAGCCCACTTCGAGTTCTGTGTCTCCCTGTCTCTCTGCCCCTCCTACCTACGCCCCTACTCACACTCAAAAATAAATAAACATTTAAAAAAAGTCATCAGAAATATCACTCCCATCCCTACCCCCTCCATTACATTGTCACACATTTCTCCATTTATTATTTATCTTACCTAAGTTTCTCTTTGCAAATAAAGGTACATGTTTTTCTTACACAAAGGTGCAAACACACACATATGTGTACACACACACACACACACACACGTATAAAGATATATATCTTCAAGTCAGTCGTATCAGTTCATAAAGAACATCCTCATTCTTTTTTTTAATGACTGCATTGTGTTCTGCTCTGTAGACACAGTTTATGCAACCAGTTTCCCATTGATGGACATGTGAAATGTTTCAAATATTTTGCTATTGAAAATAATTTCACAGGGCCTCTGGGTGGCTCAGTTGGTTAAGTGTCTGACTCTTGATTTCAACTCAGGTCATAATCTCATGGTTCATGGGTTCAAGCCTGGCATGGCACTCTGTGCTGATAGTGTGGAGCTCACTTGGGATTCTCTTTCTTCCTGTCCCTGTGCCTCCCCCCCCCCACTCTCTCTGTCTCTCAAAATAAACAATTTTTTTAAATACATAAATAAATAATTTTTTTAAAATAATTTTTCTCTCAAAAATAAATAAATAAACTTAAATAACGTCACAATAAAAAATACTTTATTTTTATTTTAACAGTGAAAAAGAGAAATTACCTAAACTATACAATGAGCAGATTGACAATATTGGGTATTGAATTGTGTTACCCCAAAAGATGTTGAAGTCCTAAGCCCCTAGTACATGTAAAAATGACCTTTTTGTACATATCTTTGCAGATGACAGCGTTAAGATGAGGGCATTAGGGAGAGTCCTAATCCAACATGACTGTGTCCTTTTGAAAAGGGAATATGTGTACACGAGACAGACATGCATGGAGGGAAGATGATGTGGATACCCAGGGAGAACACCATCTCTGAGCCAAGGCATGCCTGAGGTTACCAGTAGTTCAGGGAGAGGAATGAAGCAGATATTCCCTTAAAGCTCTTAGAAGGAACCAACCCTTTAACACCTTGACTTTGGATTTCTTGCTTACAGAACTGTGAGACATTTCTATTGTTTCAGTCACACAAGTCACACAGGTTATGTTGGTTTGTTACGGCAGCCTCAGGAAATCCATCTAGACGAGAATATTTTAACCAACAGAAATAAAAGCCAGGAGGCCGTAGCACCTCCGGCTCTCATGAATGATCCTATTTTGTCTTGGGTCTTTACAAGACACTTCAAGCGTTAGGTAAACCATTTGTAGACCATACATAGGCCCACCATTTCCCCAGTCTTTTCATACACCAGCCCTTCCTTATCAGATATCTGCAGTACTTAACCAGGCAACAGGTTTATGTCTGCTACGTTTGTGATACTTAATACTGTGTTTTCTCTTAATCGTGAGAGCTTCCAACTCTTTAGGTAAATTAATACCAGTGGACATAACAGCCAACATGCTGGAGTTTTCAGTATATTTAAGACAGATGAAAAGCAAGCATTTCCACAGATAATCTTAAAAATGCCTTTCATGGGTCTGGAAATTAAGTAGCTGAAAAAAAGTGCCAGAAGTAAATGAAGCCACTTTTGAATACATTATTGCCTCTGACATTAAAGGTAACTTAAGGAAATTAAGACAAGTGTATAGTATCATAGAAAAGTGAGGATATCTTATGAGTGAGTAAAAATGAAAATGTTTACTTTAGGAGCTGTGTTTCATATTTTTAAAAATTTAAAGTAATTTATCTTATAAGAAAAAATGTTAAACATGGATAATCTTATAATATAAAGGTGTTATGTCAAAAATATTTGCAATTAGCTTCTTGATATTCATTTTAATTTGTAAGAATGCTTTAAAAAGTCACAGTAGTACAATTAAGAAAAATTTTTAAATAATGCAAAGTATCCGACAACTTTTTAAAATTGCTGCTAACTGCATTTCTGATTATTATTAATTTCTATTCATACTGGTCTAATCCATGCTTTTCTTTTTAATAAATGATTGCACTTTTATAGCAAAGCACAGCTATGTGGATAAGATGATTTTATTTCTCATGTAGAGCTTGGGGTAAACTCTAACATCTTAATACTAACAGTGCCAATGACACCTACTCATAACAACAACAATGTCAAGCTCAGTATGAAAAAAATAATCAGACTCTTGTGAAATGTCTTGCAAATTCAAATTTTTTCTATAAGGGCAAATATAACAAAAATTTGGAACACTACAACCCTCCCACCAAAACCAGAGCATAAAAGTTTCAGGCATTTTTTATAGATTGTAAATTTATGATTTATACCTAGGATGATATAACTCAAATAATTTTGGATTCCCATTGTAAGAAATTTGAATTTTCCTTCTGTATTGTTACTTGTTAGCATAGAAAATAAAATACTTCCAGATACATGTAGTTCAGGAAGCTACCAAACTTGTTTTCTTCCATGTCAAGCTTAACTGTTTCATTGTCATCCTTTTTTTTTTTTTTTTTTTTTTATGTATGCTCTTTTTGTCTTTCATTCTTGAATTTTGGGGGCAGGGCACAGTATGATGTTTCTGTTAGCTCTTGAAAAGAGGAACAATTTAATTCAGGAAGTTTAATACTTGGTTCCCAGTTCCCTAGAATGTTATGGTTTACTGTTTTCTTTTCACTTAACAGAAGGCATTTTGCTTCTTACCCAGATGCTAATCACAGATTTGTTACTGCCCTGAAAACAACCCTTTACTGATGTCTAACATAAAGTTGTCTTGTGTTTTTCTAAATTTTCTGAATAGCATAGGAAATTTGGAACATCGAGAAAATAATGGTTTCTGCTTTCTTTAGAAAATCAGATCTAGGAAATTCTAGGCATAAAAGATAGAATCTAACTTCATATGTTTTTCAGATTTCCATTTATGGATAATAAAGAAATTTTGCCATATATAATATACAATGTATATATATATATTATATATAATATATATATAATTTAGAAAAAGGAAAGTGTATAAAAACACTGGTTGCTGAAACTTTTGTATTCTGAAAAGTTGATGAATATTAAATGTTGGCACAAAAGAAAAAATATTTCCAACATTTTTTTAATGTTTATTTAGTTTTGAGAGAGAGAGACAGCACAAGTCGGAGAAGGGCAGAGAGAGAGGGAGACACAATATCCAAAGCAGGCTCCAGGCTCTGAGCTGTCAGCACAGAGCCTGATGTGGGGATCAAACCCAGGAGCTGTGAGATCATGACTTGAGCCTAAGTCAGACACTGAACCGACTGAGCCACTCAGACGCCCCTACTTCCAACATTTTAATCTTTCACTCTGTATTGTAGTCATTTTTCAATGTGATAAATAAGTTTTTCACTTGAGTTCTTTATTGAAAATTGGTGCACTTGCTGAAAAGAAATTTTGCTGTTTGCATTCTTGTTTTGCTGGTCAGTGATTACTAATTTCTCCTGTGTCTTTTATATGTGTTGTCATTTTTTATTGATATTTAAGAACTCTGGAAAATGTATTGAAAGTTGGGTTGAGATGGACATATGTAAACACCTATACATTTGAAAAAAATTCTACAAAATGTCTTTAAAAATTAATAAAATATCAACTTAGAAATCTAATATGCCTGGAGCTGAGTAAGTTCAAAGAAGAGAGGTACCAAGTGAAGTCAACCACGAAGGCAATACAAAGAGATTTTGATTTTATAATTAGGACTTGTTGGCTGTTTAAGAAAGAAATTGACAAGACTTGAACATATGTCACTTCCTGCTCTGTAAATGTAGCAATAGTAGCTCTTCCCCTTTATCCCCCTATAAGAGCACGGGTTCAAAATGAACAGTTCCCCCTCCACCAATGAAGGGGGTTTACCCACTCAGCCAGAGGTATGACTTCCCTTAACATTGCTGCAAACTTCTTGTCACTGCCCCAGAGGCTCTAAGTTAACATTATGGTTTCTAAACAGCCTGATTTCCCCAGGGCCGCTGAACACAGTGATTTGGCCCTACTAGGCTGAAAGCCATATGTTATAAATTGCAACTGGCTTGTTACTATTCCTAAACATATCTGTTTAACTGATTTACTATATTGACCAGATGCTCACCTTGAGTTATGTTCACATGAAAATGAAAAAAAAAATACAAAAGCACTTTTTCATATTTGTAATTAATTTTATCCTATAAGTATGCTGAAGAAAAAATGCTAAAGTAGCTTCCTACTGTCAATTCATAGCAATGTATGAAATCGCTTGTTGAAGAAAAGTGTTAGAATGAGCTTAATTACAATTGCCATCTCATAAGTGTAGACATGCAGATTGTTGAATTTATAGTTTTGAGAAATTTGCAATGTAAACATTTAATAAAATAGACATGACACACCTTGAACTTTTGAACTTATGTATTTTTTTAGAGTATAAATTTAGACAACCATATTATTCAAAATGCATCCTAGAGCTTGGGGACGTTTGGAAAAGAGAAGACTCGTAGGACTCCAAATTATTTGGTGGGCTCTGTAAATGAAGATAGAAAATAAAGTTTGAGGGAAATATAAGAGTAGAGAAAGGGGGAACTTACAATTAGGGAGAAATGAATTTAGGAGAATTAAAAACAAAAGAAGAGAACATTCAGAAAGGAATCTCAAAGTGGCATATGTGTGGACATTCTGTTCTCAGCTGAAACATTAAGAATGCGGTATTGCTGGGGCACCTGGGTGGCTCAGTCGGTTAAGCATCTGACTTCAGCCCAGGTCATGATCCTGTTCTTTGTAGGTTCGAGCCCTGCGTCGGGCTCTGTGCTGACAGCTCGGAGACTGGAGCCTGCTTCAGATTCTGTGTCTCCCTCTCTCTCTGCCCCTCCCCTGCTTGCACTCTGTCTTCTGTCTCCCCAAAATAAATAAACATTAAAAAAAGAATGCAGTATTGCTTCTAGTAGGCTTCCTTTCAGTGCTATAGCTCAGTGACTTGGGAGTATGGTATCACCTGATTTCTTCTCAGAAAGTAGTTTTAGACTGATTTCAAAGCTCAGTTCAATTAGAAAGCAGTTTTTATCCAAGAGTCTCTAATTTCTACTTTAATTAATTGGTAGCAATATAATTTTTGCAAAACAAGGAATCTAAATTCATCAAGATTGAATTTTATTTTATATCTGCCTAGAGGTAGTGAACTATGCTTTGGGAGACATAAATTAGGATGATAGACAACATCCATTCACTCTAAAGTAAAGCCTTTGTATGTAATGAATTATTTGTCATAATTCTAGGAAGTGGCATCTTTTAGCAATTATAAATACAAATGGTATTAAACATGCAGAATAAAATATTAAGCTATATCACTAAGGTCAAAATGGTGTTTAAAGGAATTAACAAGAAATATACAAGTAATATAAAAGTATACTTTTAATATACAAGTCTTCTCTGGCTCATGCATAATCAAACTTGATAAAAATATATAAATATTTGACAGGATCAACTTTCTTCAAATTAGTTTTTAATTAATTCAATAAACATTTATTGATGACCTACTGTTCACAATGCACTTTACTGATACCAGTATATTTGATTATTTGCTAAGGCCATGGATCATGATATTTATGCATGAGAATTTGATTTATTAAATGTTTGCATGTTATTCTGTATAAGCAAAATAATTAATTAAGTATAGATACCTAAATTCCTTTTAAAAATCCAGGTAGTAGCATTACGAGAAATTCTGTACTCCTCTAATCTCTGCTTTCTTCCATTGGAAAGAATACCTACTTCTCACTTAAGTGAAGTAGTGTATATAGGGCCACTGACACATAGTAGGTCCTTCATAATTTGAGATTATATCAGTCTGTGTCCTCATGCATTGTATTATCCTATGTACTCATAGCCTCTAAATCTCTAGTCTTGGGGTCCCTTTTCTGTGGCCTTACATATTTATATTAGATTAGGATAAAAACAGCACCATCTAAGTTTTTGACTTAACTATTTCACAGTTATTTTCAGATTCACATTTTTCACATTGAAGAAATTATAACTGGCTACATATAAAAATATACCTTTCTGAAACATTTTAGCTTTAAAAGTTTAGAGAAATTTTGTATGTAAAAAACATACAAGTTTTTGTAAAAAACAAACAAGTAGGTATACGTTCACATATCATATTTACTTAAAAGATATCTAATGAAATTTAGAGTTTGCAATTGTGTTACACACAGTTGAAGTTGCAAATCAAAAAAGACATCCAAAACTCAGGTTGAATTTTACCTCTGAAATATTTGTAATCCCTCACTAACAGAGTAACTGATGTTGTGATTTTTAAGTGATAGTTATGTATAAGTACATTTTACACAATGCCAGCCATCAACAATTTATATTAAAGATTAAATTAAGCCATATATCAGACCAAGAAAGATAGCAAATTTCTTGTGTTCTGGTGTGGGAAGAAAAAGACATTTTTAGTATAAAATTTACTATGCAACACAGAATGGACAGATGGTGCACATAATCCATTTGTTGAAAAGCTCTTAGTTCTGTGCATTGGAAGAAAACCAGGTGACAAGTTAGGCAGCAGTTTTCATCAGAGACATTTCCCAATTGCATACAACCTGAGAATAAAGATCTAGAAGGTGGGTTCCAACTAAAACAAGCCATTCTTAATCAAAGTCACAAAATTTCACTATTAATAATCATAAATATTTTATCTTATCAAGCCTAAAACTCTATTCTCTTCTCACACTTTCAGTTTTTATAGGAGATTCACACATACCATGTTATTTTTTTCCTCTTAACTAGATGGATTGGCAGCAAAGATGAGAGAATATCTCATTGCAGTTGGTGATTTTCTCAAGATCACAGAACTGGTCAATAGACCATGAGGTTCAAATAAAGCATAAGTATAGCCATTACTACGTACCTAAAAAAACGAGGAACATTGTAACTACTGTAATGATAAAAACCCCAATTTTATTAGTTTGACTGATTACTACAGTAAACATGGATTCATGCATTATACTGTGAGAGAATTAAAAGAAGAAAATTCATGTAATTTTTTTTAATGGCATTGCATCTGCTTAAGACAGACTGTGCTTTTTAGATGAACAACTTCATCCTGCAGTTAGAAACTCTAGAGAAGTGTGATATCAGAACTCAGTTGGACTTGGTATTTAAGTTTTTGTACTAAAATATGAAATCTATTCATGAACAATACAAGAATGAGGTTTGGCATAAAAGTTCTATCAGTATATTTCAACATATCAGTGCCTAGCTGGGGTTTTCACAAGAAAAGTATTTGGCATTTTCCGGCATCAGTCATATATTTAAAACCTGACTGCCTTTTTGATAAAGATATTTTAAATGTTACTTGGGGAAAGAATTATGGTTCTATATTGGCTTAAAGAGGAAGACTGCTCACCCAACATAGTAAAATGGATTATTTTGATTAGTATCTCAATTTTCTAGAAAAACATAACGGATTATTTTGATTAGTATTGGTATTATCTTAATTTTCTAGGAAAATATAAACTGGAATATGCAAACTTTTCATGCTGTGGGCCATATTGAAAGATAATAAAAAATTGAAATAAAATGCCAAGATATTAATGGGGACCCATCTGTGCCTACTAGGATCTCAATTTCACCTGAGCATCCTTAGAAGCACTTGAATATGTCCCAGAAGGCAATGATTTGCAATACATGCTCACTTTTTCTATTACTAAAAATAATTTACCAAGCAAAGGGGGGAATGAAGGTTGTGTTAAGAGGAAGCTCAAATAAAGGGTTAATTGGGTACAGAATGGCAGTGTGTGAGGCACTTTGTGTTAAAGCTCACTTAAAATGCCATAAGTTACATAAGGTTTCTGAACAAAAGAAAACAGCCTGAGTTCTGCAAAAGCAACTTCTGGCCAGTATGAAATGTGCTGTAAAATGTGGAAGAGGAATTAAGAAAAAACACTTCTTTCTTCTGATCGTTGTCTTCCCTCTGGTTCTTAGCCAACCAAAGCAATTTGTTTCATCTTCTTGCTTAGGGCTCCTTCTATGGCAGCAGGTCTTTGCTCATTTTGACAAATGTCACTTTCTTAACAATCATGATATATGGAAAGTGGGCCAATAATCCCTCTAGCTGTGCAAAAGCCAGGCACAATACCTGTTGGGTAGTAGAGCCTACCAACTGCATGAGAACTCATGATATATTTTCACTATTAAAACCAGGAGAGTGTCTGTTTGGCACAGGATGCCTAAAGATAGGTCCCAATTTATTCTTGAGGTTCATTTTACTCTCCAAAATATCCCAATTTGTCAAACATATGTTATGGTCATCTTAGGTAAGGCTCACCTGTCCCCTCTATAAGAAATGAGAATGTTAAAAATTTTGGCAAAGTAGGAATAGACTTTATAATGTTTCCAAGTATGAAATGATATCTGAGCACTGTCTCTGTCACCTTGTGCTTACAGAATGTTGTTTGCTAAAACAATAGGTTCACATACTTCATCACATTTGTACAACCTGCACATAGTAGACTGTTCACATACATATCAGTCACATATACACACTCATACAATATCATAACAATCTAATGCAGGATGAAAGTCTGTAAAAGTCAAGTAAAGTGGAGCAGAATAGTATAATATTGTCTCATTTAAACTTTATTTTTTTTTAAGAAGGATGATTCAAGGTATGGTGGAGGAGATTATTCCAATTAAATAAAACAAAATCTTGAATACTTCTCAACTCTTATTTTTGTAGGTACACTAAAAAGCAGTCCAGGAAATTTGTGTTTGTGTGAAGAAAGATATTTTATCACATTTTCTTGATAAATCTTGTTTAATTAACTTGTTGACATTTAGTGAAATTTGTATGCCCCTTCTCTAAAAAGCTTATAATTTCACTTCAGAGTTTCTCTAACACAGATGTACAGAAAAATCCTGGGATGTGATTTGAAATATTGTTAGTAGACAGCAAAATGGGGATGGATGAATACACTTTAGTCTATAGACTACTGTGTAATAAATAGTAAAAGGAATAAACGAGGCCTCTGTATAGATCAGTCAAGTAGGTCTCAAAAATAGCACTTAGTGTGAAAAATTAAGTAAAACAAGGTATATGTGACAAAATCTTTTGTGTAAATTTGAAAATGGAAAATTACAAACATGGATATATATTTGAATAAAAAGTATTAATATGATTAATCTACCATTTAATTATAAGGGTAGATTAAACATACATATAGTAAATATATGAAAATTAGTCTGTACATTTGTTAATTGTATCATTACTATCTCACTAATTTTTGCTTTTTTTAATAATTTTATTTTTGTCTGGCTACATTTATTCTATTCCTTTCCTCTTAAAATTTTTCTTTAATGTTTATATAGTTTTGAGAGAGAAAGAGCATGAGCTGGTGGGGGTGAGAGAGAGACAGAGAATCTGAAATAGTCCCCACAATGACAGTGGAAAGCCTGATGCGGGCCTCTGACTCAAGAACTGTGAGATCATGACCTAAGCCGAAGTGGATGCTTAACTGACTAAGTCACCCAGGTGCCCCTGTATTGTGTATTTTATAATGCCTTAACTGTTTAATCTCTTTTTGGAATTTACTGATTTCTGGTGTATTCTAAATATGCTGTTGTATTTCCAAGTCTGCAATTTTTTTTTGAATCATTAATTTTTTCTGATTTTTAACTAAATGCCTGGGTGACTCAGTCAGTTAAACACCCAATTTTGGCTCAGGTCATGATCTCACAGTTCACGGATTTGAGCCCTGAGTCAGGTTCTGTGCTGACAGTGTGGAGCCTAGAGCCTGCTTTGAATTCTGTGTCTCCCTTTCTCACTGCCTCTCCCTGACTCTCTCTCTCAAAAATGAATAAACATTACAAAAAATTTAGGGGCACCTGGGTGGCTCAGTCAGTTAAGTGTGGGACTCTTGGTTTTGGCTCAGGTCATGATCTCATGGTTGGTGGGATCTAGCCCCACCTCGGGCTCTGCACTAGAAGTGCAGAGCCTGCTTGGGATTCTCTGTCTCCCTCTATCTGCCCCTTTTACACTGTCTCTGTCTCTCTCAAAATAAATAAACTTTAAAAGTTTATTTAAAAAGGTAAAAAAAGAAAAAGAAACTGTTTTATGACCTCCCACACAGTCAAGTTTTAAGTTTCATCATTTGAAAATAATGTGTATTTCTTAAAACAATGGTATCCTATAACTCTATCATTTTGCCTTATATATTTTGATGGCAAGTTTTTAGAGGCATGAAAGTTTAGAATCATTTCTATAAATGAGTTATTTATCATTGTTTTGTGGTCATTTCTATTCTACTTAGTGTTTTATTTCTTAAAGAATGCTCTGATATTAATATAGATGTACCAGCTTTCTTTGGCTAATACCTAACTCTCTATCCTTTTTCCATCAGTTTTCCTATGTTCTTATTTTTATGTGTGACTTATAAATTACATAATCATAGATTTTATGTGTTATGTAGTTTAACTGTAAAGTTAATCAATTTATATTTATTAAGACTGCTGTTATACTTGAACCATTACCATCTTATTTCTTGTTTTCTTTGTATACTTCTCTTCTGCATTATATTACCTTTTCTGCATCCTTTAAATTGTTTTTATTTTTTAATTCTGTTTCTCCCTTCTACATTTCAATAGTCACCAGGTGTATTTACCTTAAAGTCTATATTAATCACCATCTTTACTCCCTTTTGTACAAAACATGGACCTTAGTTTGTTTTTTTTTTATCAAACAACCAGCTATCTCATTTTACTTATTATTGTCCCACATTTACTTCTATCTTATCTTTGTTCTCAGATTAGATATTTTTCTTATTTCATATAGACTGTGCATAGTTAGGTTTATCCACATGCTTACTATTTTTAAAATTTTTTAATGTTTGTTTATTTTTGAGAGAGAGAGAGAGCGAATGCATGAGTGGGGGAAGGATAAAGAGAGAGATGGAGACACAGAATCTGAAGCAGACTCCAGGTTCTGAGCCATCAGCACAGAGCCTGACACGGGGCTTAAACTCAACTACTGCGAGATCATGACCTGAGCTTAAGTTGGATGCTCAACTGACTGAGCCACCCAGGCACCCCAATGCTTACTACTTCCTTTGTTCAACATTTGTTCTTGCATCTCTAAGTTTCCTTCTGTGGTTATTTTCCATCTGGCATAAATAACACCAGAATTCTTTTAAAGTGAGGAAATGTTGGTGGTAAATTTATTAACTTTTAGATCAACTAAAAGGCTGTTTTGGTTTTTCTTTTATATTTACTCATATTTTATCTGCAATAAATTCAGTCACAAAAATTTTGTAAGAGTACAAAAATTTCTATATACACTTATTTTTCCACTTGTTTATATTTTATTAAATGTACTTCATTATAGTCTCTCTCCCTCTCTTCATCTTTAGTGTTCAGTATTACCATGTTGACAAGAAGTGGTGTTAATGCTATTATGTGAGAAATTTAAATCAGACTTGCATATTACCAATGTATGGTCCAAAGGAGATAAAGAAGAGTAACTATGTGAACCTCTTTATGGCTTTTTTGTGGAAATGGAAATTCAGGTGTAAAGTATTATTAGATTGGAGAATATACAGAGAGAAAAAAGTATTATCATGTTGCTATCATAGGAGATATATGTTTATCTTATTTTATTTGGGTTCTTTAGTTGTTTATATTTTTAAAACTCTTCAATACAGTGAAATTGTATACAAAATTCTCCACCACTTCTACCTACTAATGATTAGATAGCATAATGGATTCTTTCCCCCAAAAAGGTGTTTTATTTTAATGATAGTCAACTGCATATCTAAGTGCTCAATATAAAATGCAGCATTTAATTTCTATAATATCCACAGAAGTAGTATTATTTTCCTCTTCTTACATACATGAAGACATAATTGCTCCAAGTTACAGAGCAAAAAAAGTGGCCATTATTAGATTCAAATCTAGTCTCTCTGATGCCCAAACCCCTGCTCTCAATCATTATATACACTGCATCCAATTTTACGTTTAGGTAATATATAGTCTAATAAAATTTTATGGGGTTTAATATAAAAAATCTCAGTTAGCATTGTCCCATTAGTAATATCACTGTTTTCATACAAAGTGGGAAATTCTGCATAAGGCCAGAAAAGTTTAGTTAATTAAACACTATAAGGGTTGTCCAATGGACTACAACTTGATAAGTATGAAACAAATCTTAATCCATACATGTATTTAGAAGTACCATATATTTAGCCTTAAACTTAGCCTTAAACTAAGCCATGATTTTTTTTTCCTGAAGTAGAGAGGTAAGAACATGTGGCACCTTAAATCGGTAATTTGTAAAGAGATGCTTATTTGGTCTACCTTCATAAGGGAGATACAACTTGGCAAGATAATTATGAAAAATTTAATTTAGAATATTAAAGGAAGTAAGTTAACTGATACTTATGTTTTATAACTGGTATTATTTTTTATAAAGCCCTGAGTTGAGTTGTTTTTGGATTTGGTTTAATTTTTAAATGTTTTGGCTCATTTGCATATGGCTGCTTTCTGAATTTCAACACAACCCACCTTAATTTAATGTAACCTGTGGTGTACCTGCTAAATAACTTAAACAGATTATTATAACATAGAAATTAAGATTGTAATCATCTAGAGAATCACCATGATGGCAGAACAGCATGGAGGTTTTCAGTTTGTCTCTTCCCTGAAATGCAGCTAAATCAGCACCAAACCATTTTGCACACCTAGGAAATTGATCTGAAGATAAACACAACAATCTGCTTAGCTTTAGCCACAGAACTCAACAGGTACATGGTGTGGAGAAGTGAACTGGGGGAGAGAAAAGCTGTGGAGAGTGGGGAACTGTTTTTGTGGAGAGAGGACAAAAAAATAGTAAGGGGGAGAGTGGGGTGAATCAGGATCATGCAAGAAAAACTCCCCTGAAAGTAGCTGGAAAGAAAGAGAAAGAGTGACAACACTCACAAGGGACTGAACATGAAATCTGTTCCCCAAAACCATGACAGGGAGAAAGGAAAGAGTTTCAATACCATTAGGAATCTATAAAGAGTGGAGCACAGAGTTGGAAATTCCAGAGTTCAGTGCCTGGCAGTGGGTTCTTTGGTGAGGAAAAAGGGCAAATCCCAAGAAACAGGAAGTGGGTTTCTGTGGGGTCCATGTGCCACATGGGGAGAAGTGGTTCCCCTGCTTGGAGAACATTTATTTGGTAGAGGCCATATAGCCTTCCCACAGACAAAAGTCCTAGTGGACCCAAAGAGCAGCCACATTTGCTGGTATTGGGACAAAGACACCAGAGTATGGTGAAACCTGGCACTGTGTGTTGTGAATTGCCACACTCTCTGAACCTCTGCCACTGTGTAATTGCACGAACATTTTCTGAGGCAAGCTGGCCCCTGGCTATTGCTCAGCGAGTCAAAGCAAGTCCCCAGAGAGTCAAAGCAAGTCCAAGCTGCAGGGGTCTCTGAAGTGAGAGATTTTGAAACACAGCCCCATCTGAGATAAAACATTGGAGAGAGGCACCGCTTGGAAGGCTGATGGCTTGGACATGGACAGGGTAGAGGCTGGGAGTGGAAAGAGTCCTGTGACAAAGGAGGGTTGTTTAGTTCCTGTGACAGAGACAAGAGAGCTGGGTGAAGCCATTTTCACCTCTCCCATGTATGCACATGCATGCCACCCAAATAAGGCAAACAGCACCACTTAGTGGAGAATGGAACCATTACACCAAGCCCTGCCCAACTTGCCCTCCAATCATATACCCTAGAAGATCAGCACAGTCTCTCTGCCAGTTTGGTATTTGGACTATAGAGTGCTTCATAGGGGATATTTAATTCAGGTTTCATTCTGTTTGCTGGCATCTTTTGTTTTTTGTAGTTTTTTGCTTCTGTCTTTGTTCAATTTTTTTTTCCATTTCTTTTTCTTGGATATAGAAAAAGAAAAATTAATTTTTATTTTCTTTAATTTTTTTAATTTTAAAAATTTTTACTGTCTTTTTTGTAATTTTTTATTCTATTTTATTTTTTCATTTTACTCTATTTTATTATATAAACTTTTTTATTTTTTTAAATTATTTCTTAACTTTTTTTTCTTTTCTTTCTTTACTTTCACTTTTTTTTCTATTCTATCAAGCTTCTTTCAACAAGCAGACCAAAACACACCTAGGATTGAGCTACCTTTATTTGATTTTTTTTGTTTTGTTTTGAATTTTTGAATTTTGAATTTTTCTTCCTCCAAAATAACAAAATGAAAGGAATTCACCCCAAAAGAAAGAACAGGAAGAAATGACAGCCAGAGGCTTAAGCAACACAGACATAAGCAAGATGTATGAACTACAATTTAGAATCATGGTAATAAGAATACTAGCTAGGGTTGAAAAGAGCATAGAATCCCTTACTGTGGAGATAAAAGAAATAAAATCTAGTCAGGACAAAATTAAAAATGCTATAACTGAGATGCAATCTTGAAGAGATGCCATGATGACAAGGGTGGATGAAGCAGAGCAGTGAATCAGCGATATAGAAGACAAAATTATGGAAAATAATGAAGCACAAAAAAAAAAAAGAAAAAAGAAAGAAAGGCAAAAGAGCATGATGCAAGACTTAGAGAACTCAGTGACTTATTAGAAAGGAATAATATCAAATCATAGGAGTCCCAGAGGATGAAGACAGTGGAAAAAGGGCAGAAAGTTTTTGTGAGCTAATTATAGTGGAATACTTTCCTAATATGGGGAAGGATACAGACATCAAAATCTAAGAAGGACAGAGAACTCCTATTAGATTCAACAAAAACTGACTATCATCAAGGCATATCATAGTTAAATTCACAAAATACACAGACAAGAAAAAAATTATGAAAGCTGTAGGGAAAAAAAAGTCCTTAACCTATAAAAGAAGACAGATTACAGGTTCACAGTAAACCTATCCACAGAAACTTGGCAGGTCAGAAAGTGTTGGCAGAAACGAGTGGTCGATTCAATGTGTTGAATCCAAAAAAATATGCAGCCAAGAATTCTTTATCCAGCAAGGCTGTCATTCAAAATAGAAGGAGAGATAACGAGTTTCCCAGACAAACAAAAACTAAAGGAATTCATGACTACTAAATCAGCCCTGCAAGAAATTTTAAGGGAGACCCTTTGAGTGGAAAAAAAAAAGACAAAACAAAGCAAAAGAGACCAAAAGCAACAAAGACTAGAAAGGACCAGAGAACGCGACCAGAAACTCCAACCCTACAGGCAACACAATGGCAGTAAATTCCTATCTTTCAGTACTCACTCTAAATGTCAATGTACCAAACACTCCCATCAAAAGACATACAGTATTACAATGGATAAGGAAACAAGACCCATCTATATGCTGCTTACAAGAGACCCATTTTAGACCTAAAGACACCTTCAGATTAAAAGCAAGGGGATGTAGAACCATCCACCATATAATGGTTGCCAAAAGAAAGCCAGAGTAGCCATATTTATATCAGACACACTAGGTTTTAAAATAAAGACTGTAACAAGAGATAAAGAAGAGCATTATATCATAATTAAGGGGTCTATCCACCAAAAAGACCGAACAGTTGTAAAAATGTATGCCCCCAACAAGATGGAATCCCAAATATATAAGTAAATTAATCACAATCATAAAGAACCTAACTGATAATAATACCATAATAGTGGACTTCAACACTCCACTTACAGCAATAGATCATCTAGCAGAAAATCAACAAGGAAACAATGGCTTTGAATGACACACTGGACTGGATGGACTTAACAGATATATTGAGAACATTTCATCCTAAAACAGCAGAATACACATTCTTCTCGAATGCACATGGAACATTCCCCAGAATAGATCACATACTGGGACATAAATAAGCCCTCAACAAGTACAAAAAGATTGAGATCATACCATGCATATTTTTGGACCACAACACTATGAAATTCAAAATCAAGCACAAGAAAAAGTTTGGAAAAACCTTGAAAACTTGGAGTTTAAAGAACATCCTAGTAAAGAATGAATGGGTTAACCAATAAATTAAAGAGGAAATTAAAAAGTACATAGAAGCCAATAAAAATGAAGACACAACAGTCCAAAACCTCTAGGATGCAGCAAAGGCAGTCATAGGAGGGAAGTATATAGCAATCTAAACCTTCCTAAAGAAGAAAAATGTCTCAAATTCACAACCTAACCTTATACCTAAAGGAGCTGGAAAAAGAATAGCAAATAAAGTTCAACACCAGCAGGGGATAGGAAATAATAAAGATTAGAGCAGAAATCAATGATATGGAAATTAAAAAAAAAAAAAACGAACAAAAAAATACAGTAGAACAGATCAATGAAACCAGGAGCTGGCTCTTTGAAAGAATTAACAAAATTGATAAACCCCTAATCAAATTGATCAAAAGAAAAAGGAAAGAACCTTAACAAATAAAACCACAAATGAAAGAGAAGCGATCACAACCAACACCACAGAAATACAAACAATAATAAGAGAATATTATGAGCAATTATATGGCAACAAATTGGGAAATCGGGAAGAAATGGACAAATTCCTAGAAACATATAAACTACCAAAACTGAAACAGATGAAATAGAAAATTTGAACAGACCCATAACCAGTAAAGGAATTAAATCACTAATCAAAAATCTGCCAACAAACAGGAGTCCAGGGCTGGATAGCTTTCCAGGGGAGTTCTACCACACATTTAAAGAAGAGTTAACGCCTACTCTTTTGAAGCTGTTTTAAAAAATAGAAATGAAAGGAAAACTTCCAAACTGATTCTACGAGGCCAGCATTACCTTGATTCCAAAACCAGACAAAGATACCACTAAAAAGGAGAACTACATATCCATTTCTCTGATGAACATGGATGCAAAAATTCTCAACAAGATACTAGCCAACCAGATCCAAGAATACATTAAAAGAGTTATGTACCAACATCAAGTAGTGTTTATACCTGGGATGCAGGGCTGGTTCAATATCCACAAATCAATTAATCTGATACATCATATTAGTAAAAGAAAAGATAAGAACCACATGATCTTCTCAATAGATGCAGAGAAAGCATTTGACAAAATACAGCATCCTTTCTTGATAAAACCTTCAAGAAAGTAGGGCTAGAAGGATCATACCTTAACCATGAAAGCCATATATGAAAGACCTACCACTAGTATCATCTTCTATGGGGAAAACCTGAGAGCTTTCTCCCTAAGGTCAAGAACACAACAAGGATATCCATTCTCACCACTGTTATTCAACATAGTGTTGGAAGTACTAACCTCAGCAATCAGACAACACAAAGAAATTAAATACATCCAAATCAGCAAGGAGGAGGTCAGACTTTCACTCCTCACAGTCGACATATTATTCTGTGGAAATCTCAAAAGACACTACCAAAAAACTGCTAAAACTGATCCATGAATTCAGTAAAGTCACAGAATATAAAATCAATGTACAGAAATCAGTTGGATTTCTATACACCAGAAAGAGAAATTAAGCAATTGATTCCATTTACAATTGCACCCAAAACCATAAAATACCTAGGAATAAACCTAACCAAAGAGGTGAAAAATCTATACACTGAAAATGATAGAAAGCTTATGAAAGAAATTGAAGAACACACACACACACACACACACACACACACACACAAATGGAAAAACATTATATGCTCATGGATTAGAAGAACAAATATTGTTAAAATGTCAATACTACCAAAAGCAATCTACACATTCAGTGCAATTCCTATCAAAATAGCACCATCATCCTTCACAGAGCTAGAACAAACAATCCTAAAATTTGAATAGAACCAGAAAAGACCCCGAATAACTAAAGCAATCCAGAAAAAGAAAACCAAAGCTGGAGGCATCACAATCCCGGATTTCAAGCTGTATTAAAAGTTGTAATCATCAAGACAATATGGTACTGGCAAAAACAAACAAACAAATAAAAAACAAAACAAAACAAAAAAATAAAAACAAAAAAAACATAGATCAATAGAACAGAATAGAGAACACAGAAATGGACCCATAAATGTATGGCCAACTAAACTTTGACAAAGCAGGAAAGAGTACTCAATGGATAAAACACAGTCTCTTCAGCAAATGGTGCTGGGAAAACTGGAAAGTGACATGCAGAAGAATGAACCTGTTTACTTTCTTACACCATACACAAAAATGAACTCAAAATGGATGAAAGACCTAAATGTAAGACAGGACGCCATCACAATCCTAGAGGAGAAAAGAGACAACAACCTCTTTGATCTCTGCTGCAGCAACTTCTTACTTGATATGTTTCTGGAGGCAAAGGAAACAAAACCAAAATGAATAATTGGAAAAAAAATGAACTATTGGGACCTCATCAAGATAAAAGCCTTCTGCATAGCAAAGGAAACAATCAGCAAAATTAAAGGGCAACTGATGGATGGGAGAAGATATTTGCAAATGACATATCAGATAGAGGGTTAGTATCCAAAATCTATAAAGAACTTATCAAACTCAACACCCAAAAACTAAATAATTCAGTGAAGAAATAGACAAAGGACATTAATTGGCAAAGAAGACATCCAGATGGCTAACAGACACATGCAAAAATGCTCAATATCACTCGTCATTAGGGAAACACAAATCAAAACTACATCGAGATACCATCTCACATGGTCAGAGTGGCTAAAATTAACAACTCAGGCAACAACAGATGTTGGCAAGGAGGCAGAGAAAGAGGAACTCTTTTATACTTCTGGTGGGAATGCAAACTGTTGCAGCCACTTTGGATAACAGTATGAAGGTTCCTCAAAAAATAAAAAATAGAACTACCCTACAACCCAGCAATTTCACTACTAGGTATTTATCCAAAGGATACAGGAATCCTGTTTCAAGGGGGCACATGCACCCCAATATTTATAGCAGCACTATCGACAATAGCCGAAGTATGGGAAGAGATGTGGTGTGTGTGTGTGTGTGTGTGTGTGTGTGTATATATATATATATATATATATATATATATATATATGTATATATATATATGTAATGGAATATTCCTCGGTGATCAAAAATAATTAAATCTTGTCATTTGCAGCAACGTGCAAATGGAAGTAGAGTGTATTATGTTAAGCAAAATAAATTAGGCAGAGAAATATCGTATGACTTCACTCTTGTGGAATTTAAGATACAAAACAGATGAACGTAAGGGGAAGGAAACAAAAATAATATAAAAACAGAGGGAGATAAACCATAAGAGACTCTTAAATACAGAGAAAAACCTGAGGGTTGCTGGAGGGTTACTGGGTGGGGGGGTGGGCAAAATGGGCGAGGGGCATTAAGGAGGACACTTGCTGCAATGAGCACTGGGCTTTATATGTAGGTGATGAATCACTAAATTTTATTTCTGAAATCATTATTGCACTATATGCTAACTAATTTGGATGTTAATTTTAAAAAATATTGTAATCATCTATTTTCAAACCTAAACTGTGAGGACACAGAGTATTAGAAGATAAAAAGCAAAACAAAATGCACTTGACCATATTTCTGTTGTGATTAATAATATAGAAAAATTCATTAATGATGCTTTAAATGTATCTACAATGTTCTTTAATGTTGCATGGCATACAGTTTTGTGAGTTTGGTTGAAGATGTATGCCTGAATTAGATTTTGGATAATTTTTTTTTGTTCTGTATTGATGAAATGTGAACTGCCATGTCTTTATATGGCCACTTGATGGAACTCTTTCATTTTGCTTTCAGCAGTCTCCAAGCAATGACAATCTTTAACTTCTGGCAAACCATGAAGGAATACAGCTCTTTTTTAAAAAGCTTAAAGAAGCTTATTATCTAGCATGCCATAGAATTATGGTTCTCTATGGAATGTTAAATCAATATGTAAAAAAAAAAAGAAAAAGAATAAAATTCTACTTTGTCTCAAATGAATCTTGTTCCCTTGCTCCTTCAGAAATTTTTATAGAAAATGAATTTTAAATTACGCTAAATATTTTAATATAATCTTAATTAAAATATTGTGCTTTATAATCAAAACTAAAACTCTTTTTCTGAGATGTATTCAAAATTAATAGATTATACAAATATCATGAGGAAATTTTGCTAGAAACAGTCCCAAGGTATCTGGGGCTAAAGGGTATTAGGTAGGTATTGATAATTTCTAACAATTCTCTTAGGTGGGAGAGATAGTTTGGGAAAGGGAAAGACTTATGATGAACCAAAGTTTCCAATAAAGCAATATGGAATAGTTATGAATAACTAGAAATGAAATGCAGGGAGAAAATTACATTATTTCCATTGAAAGTTTTGACACCATATATTATCAAAAGGGTGGTGGATTAGGCATCAATGACTTATCTGTGACATTACTTAAGCTTTCTGAAGTTTTACATAAAAGAGAAATAGTCTCTTGAGAGGTACAAATACAATAAAATTCACCATGATTATATATTTGTGAACTCTAAAATCATAATACAAGTGATGCTTTATTATTACCTTGGTGTAAAAGTTCACAGTAAGCATGTCAAGCATATCTCAGAGGGAAAGCCGTCTTCAGGGATGAAGTCTACACTTGAAAGTCTTCCATCTATAATGCTCTATAAAGCCTGGCTCCTGGTTGCAAGAATTGTAATAAGTGAGGACTTTTTTTCAGTTTACCATTTCTTTTTTTTTTTTAATTTAATATTTTATTTTTTAAAATTTACATCCAAATTAGTTAGCATATAGTGCAACAATGATTTCAGGAGTAGATTCCTTAGTGCCCCTTACCCATTTAACCCATCCCCCCTCCCACAACGCCTCCAGTAACCCTCAGTTTGTTCTCCATATTTATGAGTCTCTTTTGTTTTGTCCCCCTCCCTGTTTTTATATTATTTGTGTTTCCCTTCCCTTATGTTCATCTGTTCTGTGTCTTAAAGTCCTCATATGAGTGAAGTCATATTACTTTTGTCTTTCTCTAATTTCACTTAACATAATACCCTCCAGTTCCATCCATGTAGTTGCAAATGGCAAGATTTCAGTTTCCCATTTCTTTTAAGTTATCTCTGCCACTTCAGTGGTGTCTTCCATGCTAACGGTTGCTAAAATTCATTTCTCTAGTCCTGAATTTCCACTCAACTCTACCATCCAGTTGGATATTTTTTCCTTATTATTCTAGTTACTTCAATTTTATGGTGTTCCAATTTGAACTAATTGTGTTTACCCTGAAAAACTGTTGTATCCACTTGGCTAATAGGCATTTTGTTTTCCAAATTGGTGACCATAATTAATTATTCTTTTTCTCTCTGGTACCTACCCACAGTAGTAAGCAACCAATTAACCATTGAATAAACTATTTTGAAGTTCAAGACATAGATTAGAATCAATATTGATAATGTCAAGAATTAAATTGTTTTATTGTTACTCAGATATTGGTTTATATGACATTATTTTCCTTTGATGACTATATTTATTTCTGACCTACCAAGGCAATGGAAGTATAAGACACTGAATATGCCTTTATTTTTATACAGCATAGAAAAAGTTCTGCCTCTACAATACTAATAAAAATTCAAGGAACTCTCTTTTAGGGATAAGCTATCCAATACTATTAATGCTTTTCCTATATACACATGTTCTCTTCTTGAATTATTTGAGACATGGAATTCACTTAAGGGAAATGTCCTTCAACAGGAAAATCTGTAAAAATAAAGCCTGTAGTATTCTCACCTCAAAGTAAGGCTAGATGATCAAATACATTCACTGTACCAAAAATCACAAATGATTTCTGTAGGTCTACAATGGGTCTTGTGCATTTTAAGGTATTGGGGTTAAAGTGATGAACAAAAATGGGCATTTCTTTAGCTCTGAGTAGAATGTAAGGGAAGCCCAATATAACCAAAAATACTATTTATGTTTTATTTTATTGCAGGTTATGATAGGAGTATAAAAATATTAAGCAGGGCAAGATGATAGAATAATACAGGCTGCTTTTCCTAATGCACTGTCAGAGATCTTTCTAAAGGGACACTTCAGATAGACATTTGAGTAAAATAAAAGGCAGGTTCCTTAGGGAAGAATCAGGCAACAGAATTCACACAACTTTGAGATGAGATAGTTCTTGATATATCTGGAGAAAAGTATAGGTGGTCAGTGTGGCTTCAAAGCAAGGGAGCAGGAGGTGATAGGTAATGAAGTTAGAGACTGAAGCAGAGGCCAGATCTCTTATGACTTGGTCCCAAAAAAGAGTTTGGGTTTTGTTCTATATGTGTAGGAAACTCATTAGATTGCTTAAATACAGAGTGGCTGTACTTGAATATATAAAATTTGTTGTTACAACTATAAAGAGGGATGGTATTTAAACCTGTGTGATTGGAAATTACTGTTTTTCAAACTTCTTTCTTGTCAGGACCTCTACACTGAAAAACTACATAAGACTCTGAAGAACTTTTGCTAATTGCAGATCTTATCTATTAATATACATTGATTCAAAATTAAAGTCTCAAAATTTGTATTAATTTATTTAAAAATAACAATATCGAGCTCCTTACATGAATAAAACTTTTATAGTCAATAAGTATGTTCTTCAACACAAAAAAAGGACTGAGGAAAAAATGGATTGCTTCTGCATATCTTTTTGAATGGCTTCCTTAATAAAAGACAGCTAGATTCTTATATCCATTTCTATTTTCAGTCTGTTGGGATATCATTTGCCATGTTTCCTTTGGGAAACCCAAGTGTGTAACTGTGAGAGAATGAAATAGTTAAAACAAAATGATATCTTAATATTATTATAAAAAATGTTTTGACCTTTAGGATCTTTTCAAATGGTCTCAGGGCCCCTAGGGGTTTCCCAACCACACTTTAGGGATCTCTGAGAGATTGATTATAGAGGAGACATCTGAGAACTGAGCTGGGACAGGCCAACATTTAGAGTACTGAAGCAAAGAAAGTTCCATAAAATGTTACTTTTAAAGCATTTCGATAGTTCTATACAAATATCTTTTGTAACCCCAATTTTCCATTTGGACCACATATTTTTCTACTTCGGTCACACTTAATTTTTTGTTGACTATAAAGAAATCCATACACATATGCCTTAATTCTGTTATGGCATATGCTGTTTTTAATAACAAAAACATAATTTATAAGTAAGCAGAACTCAATCAAAGGGCACAGTACTGGTACTAAAATGAATAAAAAGGGCACATTCGTATGTCTTAGTTTCTTTGCTAGACTTAAAATTTCTAGTGCACAGGATATAGCTAGTTCTTTTGGGGATCCTCAATATTCCAATACTTGTGATATGTGTGCTGTGCTTATAATTTGAATGAATGAGTTAATTCCAAGGGGGCTGACTGAACAAGTTCTTCCTAAAGGACAACTGGAGGTGAGCCACGATTGGTGCCTGCATACGACTGTTTCTAAGATCCCAGTTCTAATATCATAAAAAATCAAGTACATGAAAATAATATCAAATCTGATAACAGTTTTTTTTTTTCTTCTTTACTTCTGAAGACAAAACTAGTGATCTCAGAAGATTCCCAGCCAAAGTTTGAGACAAAAGCTAAAGAGAAAAAGTTATCCCATTAGCACAGGGTCACCTCATAAATTGCGGAACATTTAAGTAAATTTGAACTTAAGATAAACCGTAAGTAATTTGGGGCATACTTACTCAAAAATTTTTTTTTTAATTTCAATCAATTTTAAGTTTGAATAAACTTTTTTTAAAGTTAAAAGTTTATTTTATTTAAGTGCCTGGGTGACTCAGTTGGTTAAGCATCCAACTTCAGCTCGGGTCATGATCTCTGGGTCAGTGAGTTAGAGCCTTGCATTGGGCTCTGTGCTGACAGTTCAGAGCCTGGATCCTGCTTCAGATTCTGTGTCTCTCTCTCTATCTGCTCCTCCTCTGCTCATGGTCTGTCTCTCTCTGTCTCTCAAAAATGAATAAATGTTAAAAAAATTTTTTTACCGTTTATTTTATTTAACTGTACTTAAAAAATAAAGTTTTAAAATAAACTTTAAGTGGGCGTCCTGTACTTTTATTTGCTATTTGCTGTGTTAGGATTACTTTGGGCATAAGAGAATAAGATGCACTTTCTGGAAACCTTCAGTGACCTACTTTTGTTAGTCCATCAATCAAAGCCAAGGAGCTAAGAAGATATATTAGTAGGGCTAAAATGTTTCAGGAAGTTGGATAAAGGGTTTGGGGTGGAGTATTTTTTCAAGAAAAACTAAAGAAAGGAAGCTAGCTTTTAGAGAAATGATATTTTCTGTTCTTAGCTGTGATTTTATTAAAAATATACTTATATTAGAAAAATTAATCCTATCTTGGATGAGAAGAAAGCCAAGCCTAAGTACAATAGGCCATGTGTAGGAGAGAAAGTGCATGCTGTAGAATTAAACTGTATTCAAATATACTCTGATAAAGCAAATAGGAGACAGGATAATACAGTAGGAAGCTAAACGAGGTCCTCTTCTGTGAAAAATGGTAGGCTCATGTGATGTGTGGAGGGCCTGAGATACTCATAATGAGAAGACATGGATGCAAATCAGAGTTATACAACCTTTTTAGCAGTCATATATGCAAGAAAAATCATTAAGTTTATAAGTGAGGTAAAAAGTAACAGAATTATTCCCAAATATGTGATAAAGACATTAAAAAGCACCATGACTGACAGAACTCCCGAGTCATCAGAGACTCCTTAGTAGATTCTAAAGGAAGTTGCTAATGACTAAGAAAAGCTGTTAAACAGACTTTACAAATCTCCAAAGAGCTAGGACAGGCATTAAGGAAATCTTTAGGTAAGTGCAATATAATAAAATTCAGACAAGAAAAGTTTAACTGTGGTAGGGTATAAAATTTTAAATGCCTTCAAGATTTTGAACATTTTTTTAAAGAGACAAAAAAGAGAAAGACCATTCTACCAAAGGTCACTACTATGTCAAAACCTTAGGCTCTTTTTGTAATAGAAGCAGCTGGTGAGATTATAATTTGAATGAGAAAAGTGCAATGATTAAAAATCTGTTTTACATGAAAAAAAAAAAAAGGCCCAAGTTATTTGAATTTGGTCTGGAATTCTGGTTGTGTGTTTACAATTGAAGTCTTATCTATGCCATCCCAACTCTACAGTGGTCATATATTTGGGGCTACTTCCTGACAATGACATTATGATGTTTGCTTGCCAAACTATCTAAAGACCATCTTTCTGAATACTCAGATATCAGGGGATGAAATTAATCATCTAATTAATATAGCTAGCCCTGAAATTCAAAGCTACAACATACAAAAAGAACTTATTCTGATAGTAGCTCAATTAAAAATGAGAGAAGGGGATTTTCTTTAAAGGAAACAACTATTAGCAAGGAACTGATGTGTTTACTTTTTGTTTGTTAAAAACATGTTTCCATTACTTTGAAGCCAGAAAACAGATATAGAATAAATAAAAATAAAAATAGGAGTGATCATGGAAAAATTAATAAAAGTTTATTATTTCTATTTGTTTTTGTCAGCTGAGTTTGGTAAGTGTTCAGATGAATCATGGTAATGATTAGTGTCTGATCAATATTTGAAAATCTATAGCACTTTTAAAAATATCTAATGTATACTTTTTTGTTTGTTTGTTTATTTGTTTTTGAAAGAGAGA
This sequence comes from Panthera tigris, assembly GCF_018350195.1. Classification (NCBI taxonomy): domain Eukaryota; kingdom Metazoa; phylum Chordata; class Mammalia; order Carnivora; family Felidae; genus Panthera; species Panthera tigris. The sequence continues at coordinate 29,150,288 of NC_056668.1, forward strand.
CAGAGCACGTGTCAGGGAGGGGCAGAGAGAGAGGGAGGCACAGAATCCAAAGCAGGCTCCAGGCTCTGAGCTGTTGGCACAGAACCTGACACAGGACTTGAACTCATGAATCACAAGATTATGACACTTAACCGACTGAGTCACCCAGGCACCCCTGTAATGTACACATTTTTAAAAGGCTGTACCATGCTATCTTAAATAACTATACATTGTGGAGCTCCAAGAAGACCATGATGTTTTTCAAAGAGCAACACTGTTATCACACACACCGAAGTGAGTTTCAGTATGACGCTATATGACACTGCTTACTTAGAGGAGATAGTGTTTTCTTTTAATATTACAATGTAGGATATATTGTAAAACCTTTGTGAAAGACAGGAATAAGAGAAACTCAAACACTGTCTGACTGGTTTTCAAGGTAAAAATAAACATAACTTCCAAAATATCATAAAATTAAATAAATAAACAAATAAATACATAAATAAAATTCTGGTTTTGGTTTTGATTTTCTTCCATAAGGGAAAGAAAAAATAGCTCCCCCCCAAAAAAAATGTAGTTGGGACATATGCCTGAAGAAAAACAATTCAGTATCTTCATTGAATTTTCTAATATCTTTGTCTAGCCTAGACTCTTGCTTGGTCTAGCCTGATTCATGTGTAACAGACATACATCACTGTCCAGAATACACTGTGCTGTTGTTTCTGCTTCTTGGTGCAAATGTTGAAAAGCCCCTTAGGTCACCAGCAGCTCTTTGTACTTTAAGTTCCTGTGCATCCTGCTGTGTACAGGGCTTGCTACTGTGGTTCTTCTGTCTCTGTGTCCCACGTCTATGACCGCTTTGTACTAATTGAGCCCGCGGATACCTCCTAGATGGCAGCATGGTTTGCCCCTGGGATTTTTCTCTGAAAAGGTAGCAGTAACCATGTTACCGCTTGTATTGTATATCTGTTTCTGTGTAGTATACCACCCCAGATTTGATGGCTGAACCACCGCTATTTTGCTCATGGTTCCACAGAACAGCAATTTGGGCAGGACTGAGCAAAGATAGCACATTTATGATGGACATGGTTTTAGCTGGACAGCTGAACTGAACCTGGTAGAGCCAATGCGGCCTCGTTTACACGTCTGGGACTTGGAGGCTTGCTGACCACTGGAGTGCCATGGTTTTCCTCTGTGTGGACTCTTTCTCTCCCTGTGGTCTCTCATCCTTCAGGGTGTGTCTCCCCATGTATCCACTGTCTCTGGCAGGAGAACCTGAGTTTCTTTATGTGGGAGTTCACTTCCCAGACAGAAAGTAGAAGCTAAAGGTCTTAAGCTCAAAAGTCCCAAAACCATTTCTATAACATTCCATTAACATCCATTGTGCAAACCACAGCAATCTAGATTTAAGAGCTGAGAAAACGGACTTCACCTCTTGATGGGAGGAGTGACATACGTTATAAACAGGCATAGGTATGTTCATTAAAGCAGGCTGCTTTTAACACTCTGCCACGCTGCTTTTGCAAATGACTTACAGTGGCCTTTGAAAAAGGACAGGTCTGCCTGATGGCATTTTCCTTTGAGTGAAGCAAAAGCATGAACTTCATGTTTTTCTCTATGTGATTTCTTGAAAAAGAAAATTACTACCTGCTTGCTTGTGATGACAATATTAAGTAAAAAAGAGTTTGAAATTGCAACCTAATCTCTTTCTCCTCAAGTAGCTCAGCTGGCTAATTCAGGAGAACTAAATGCTGTTTTTGCTGTGTTCCTTTCTTTTTGATAAACAGTCACTTACAGTGATTTTGTATGATGAGAGGTGGAGATTTGGGTTATATTCCCTTGGAGCACCTTCCGAACTGGAAGAGCTAAGTTGGAATTCCCTTGTTGCAGTAGGAAACACTGTTTAATACTTAATAACTGGCTTCAATTCTATTTGCTGAAACTGGAGGGAGATACGCGGCAAAGTATTTATTTTGCAGACAAATGATGCAGTTCTACTTCCTAATTCATCATAATTTTTGTTGTTGTTGCCCCGACTTCAGTCTTTGTTTGGGTGATGTCATGTCATTGTTTTGCCGAATTCTCTTCACTCCCTTCCCATGGCACGTAGAAAAAGTGAAAACTCCTTTGTGTGATACTGAAAGCCCTGACCTATTTGCAGATAGAGTTCACCATGCCAATCTCTCGACCTATGCCCCAGCCAAACTGCCTGCGAGTGTCCCAAATTACAAACTTGGTCAGATCTATAAGACTTGGTTATTTCAATCCTCCTTGTTGAAACCTTTTTCTTTGGTTTCTGACTCCTTTTATTCCCCCTCCTCCCAAATATTGTCCCTCAGGAACACTGCTACTCTTTCTAGACTTAGCTCAAGTACGGACTTAGCGAATCTTCCTTAGAATTGCCTCTTTTTATGTGGAAATGACTTTTTTATCCCATGTTTACCAGTTTCCAAACTTCCATACATTTCTATCTTTGCAGCTAAAGCATTTTACTGCATGTAATTACTTGTCTTCAACCAGACAACATGCAATATACCCTTTTATTTTTTCTGAATCTTCTCTTCCTAAACCGATGCCTGGCATGTATTTGGTATTTTTTAAATGGTGTTTGTCGAAGTAATGAACCTATACTAAAATCCTTTTTGATATTAGCCTTTGCCTAGACAAATCCCAAGGCAGAAACTTAAGTATTATCTCAGCATGAATTATCCCAATATGATTCAGAACAGATTACTGTTGCATGATGCTCTGTTTTATAACTGAGACTTGAAGCATTATTAGAGGCTGAATGTGTTCAGTCTGAAGATGTGCTAGGCTGGATTTTCTTTTCTATGCCATAAACTAATCAGCAGACTGTTGAAGAGCAACAAGAAAATCCCTTTCTTCTTTCAGAAGTCTGTTAGGACAAAGTATTTGATGTGCTTACTTTCCAAGGCATACATTAGTTGAGTGCAATTAAATAAAAGAATGTTGACTCCACAAGCCATATTGCACAGAGTATGTTTCACAGAACTGTACCTTATATGTCACGTAATTCCCATATGCATTTGGAAGTCTGTGCTCATTATCAATTGGAACTGATCTCATCCACAAGTGACAGTTCTGATTGAAATTTTCATTTGATCTTACAAATTATATCTGAGGCTCAGAGCATTGGCACATTTTTAATGCATGTGTTTCCTCCACCCTCTACCACAGATTCAGCTCCCCCTTTTCACAGAAAAATAGAAAACCCCCAAAACATTATGTTATCATAATGCCTTTCAAAAGATTACTTTCTTCAAAGCTATTTTCCTCTTTCTTTCCCTTCCACTTAAATTTCCAAAGCTGGAGTCAGGATAGTTAATCCTGGAGCTAAAAATAAAACACGAGTTGATATCCTTTATTATGAACAACTTTGCATTTCTTCAGGATAGAGTGAGTGTAGTATAAAATGATACATTTGGGGATCAAAAATAAGTTAATTTAAATTCTAACTGTGCTACCTTTTAGCCAACTGTTTTGGGGCAAGTTCCTTTACTTTTTAGTATCTGCTTTCTCATCTACAATATATTCTTTATCCCTACAATATATTCTTTATCCCTACATATCATCATTTACCGAAGAAGTTAAGATAAACCTCGCTTCCATTTGCTTTACAGTGTTTAGACATTTTACCATAATGTATTCAGCCACGCTTGCTTTGTAGTTTTGTCATATAGACCAATTTAGAAAAGCAAGTTATTTTGCCATCCTCTATGTTTTCTATTCCCTATTTTTTTTTTTTTTTTTTTTGAGATCTTCTTCTGTCCTTAGGTAATAGGCACTCTCCATTGGATCCCAGTAGGCCTTTGGAACTAATCCTAATTCTGAATCCTGCTTATTGAATAACTCATTCTTTGGGCCATGTTGTTTTATTCAGCATGCATACATGTAATCTTTTCTGTGTATCAGGCCTTATGCTAAGTACTGGGGATAGATTGAAAAATAATACAGGATTTTCCCCAGCCCTCTTGGGGATTTTAGTCAATCAAAGAAATAAAGCAATTTTATAAATTAGTTTTTTCTTTAAACAATTTTTTAATTTTCTTTTTCTTTTTTTCCTGAGAAAGAGAGAGAGGGGGACAGAGAGAGAGACTCTCAAGCAGGCTCACTCCCAGCATAGAGCCAGACACAGGGCTTGATCTAAGGACTGACTGTGAGATCATGATCTGAGCCAAAACTGAGTGGGATGCTTAACTGACTGAGCCACCCAGGTGCTTCTATAAATTATTTTAATTACCACTTAAATAAGCATAAAGATTAAGTTAGATTATAGACAGAGTTCCTGCGCCAGTCTAAAAGAATGAATGAATTTTTTAAAAAGTATCATTTAAGCTGAGACTTTTAGGATAAAGATTAGTCTCATGGAGGGAATTATAAAGATTTATTTAATTAATAAAATTAAAGTGGTGATGAAATTAGGGATCAAAATGTGAAGAGCTTTGGAAAAGTTATTTTAAGGAACTTTTATTTTTTTCTGAAGGGAAATGGGAAGCCACAGAAAGGTTGTAGGAGAAGAGTAGCAGCATCTCACTTTTTAAAAATATCATTCTTGATTTTTGTATGTGTGTAGAATAAGAAAAAAAAACATGTATATTGCTTGGGAAAGAGCAGGTGGAAGGAGTCATACATAGAATTTACAAATACATACATACACACGTAGTTTTGTAAATATATGCCTAGAGCTGGAAATAACGTATCTGGTGAAGATATAAATTTGAATTACTGAAACCTGTAATTAAAAGAAGGCATGGAAGTAGATGAAATTGTCTTGAGGAAATATATTAAAAGATGAGGCATGAGAGAGGAATCATGAGGTACTCCAACATTTAAAAGTTGGGAAGAAGAGTAGACTCTAGTAAAGATCAATCTAGATGTAAGGACGTAGAGGTGTAAGGAACGTCCTGAGCATGGGATTCATTGTATGCTGGGTGCTGTGATAATAGACCTCTTTGAGGATTGGCTCAGCTGAAAACACCTGCCTCATATATGTTGCATTTTCTCTAGAGGTGGCCTGCAACCAGTGATTGGTAAATGTGAGTATATTAGGGCCCACTACCTGAAGCCTCCCAGGGAATCTTAGAATCTAGCCTGAAATGTCTCAGGGAACCCAGCCTACAGCACGTGGAAAACAATATATGTTTTAAGAAAGAGGTGGTGCTATATTGTATCTAGCAATTTTACACAGAAACAATGTCTTGAATAGAGAAAAATGATGACTGTCTCTTTGGTTCAGTAGTGAGTGCAGCTGTTTGAGTCATGAAAGCAGGAATGAGATTGGACTGTAGAGGAATAAGACGTGAAGATTTAAGAGCAGGAACATTGACAATCTTATGGAAAAGTTTAGCAGTAAAATATAGGATCAGGAGCATGTGGAGTACATGGATAATTTCAGACGGAAGGCACTGGATATTTGATTCTTTACTATTCTGGGACAGATGGAAGAAATGATCAGAGTACTGGTAAGTGTTAGGTTGGTTTGGAGAAAGACACAGCAGTTCCCTGTCCACGGATTCTATTTGTCTCTAATATAAATGCCGTGTATTTGGGGTTGCTTGCTAAATGGTGCTTGTGATGAAAACACCTGTTTTTTTTTTTTTTTTCTATTCCCTTAAGAAAAAGCCGTTCAAAGAAGCCTTCCATTACCTTTCATTAGAAAAGAGCATACTAATAAGCTTACATAAACATTTTCTCTGTTGGAGAATACTTCCTAATGAGCCTCATACTTACCACACCTGTCTATAGGGCAAAAGGAAGGAACCTGTGTGGCTAATAAGTGAAAAAAGGTTCTTTGTGAATTCATAATGATAAATATATATGTACTTATTGGTCTAAATTTACCTTGTTGAGCTTCTGTAGTTGGAATGTGACTCAAGAGAAGCAATATATGCATATAATACAATACACAGCTTTAAGAAATTTATTTCCCTAGAGAATGTAGATAGATGGATGGCTCATTTTAATCAGTATCGCATGCAGAGCTGATCAAACTCTGCCTCAGAAAATAAGCTACATACCATCTTGAAATTCCTTTGAATGCTGTAAATTACATGAAAGGTGATATACGAGTCCTCTGTTAAATAATATTTTTAATTAAAATGAATACGGTCTTATGGTTTTGTTGTCTTTTTGTGTGAAGAACAAACTTCTAGAGCTTATTTTTGTATATATTTTTAAAGTTTTATTTATTTTTGAGAGAGAGAGAGAGAGAGAGACAGAGCGTGAATGGTGGAGGGGCAGAGAGAGAGGGAGACACAGAATCCAAGCAGGGTCCAGGCTCTAAGCTGTCAGCACAGAGCCCGACAAGGGGCCCATACTCATGAAATGTGAGATCATGACCTGAGCCGAAGTTGGACACTTCTCTGAGCCACCCAAGTGCCCTTATTTTTATTTCTTTTAATGTTTGTTTATTGAGAGAGAGTGTGTGTGCACATGCAAGGTAGGAGCTGAGAGACAGAGAGAGAGAGACAGAGAGAGATAGAAAGAGACGGAGAGAGAGAGAGAATCCCAAGCAGGCTCCATGCTGTCAGCACAAAGCCCGATGTGTGGCTGAATCTCATGAACGCTGAGATCATGACTGGAGCCAAATCAAGAGTTAGATGCTTAACCTAATGAGCAGCCCAGGCACCCCTGGAGTTCTTTTTTTAATATTTGTTATTCAACTTACAAATTATATAGACTTAGAAAAATACCCATAGGCTTTTCATTATTAATATTCTTTTATTTATAAATCTATGATGTTACAGATATTATCATTATGCTATTTTAAGGGTTTTGAATAATATTTAATCTTTTAATTAATGTAAAAAAACATTCAAATATTTTAAATTTCATTGATATTTATATAACTTATTTTATTTATATTTTATAACTTATTTTTAAATACTTCAATTTTTGACAGTAAAATTCTTTCTGATTTTCTAAATAACCTTTGTAAATGTAACAAATAGAGTGAACCAAAATTCCTTCTAGTTTTCTAAAAACAATATATAAACAGTAAGATATCAATTGAAATACTATGTCTAAATCAATTAATTCAATATTTTAAATCTTAAATTATGTCAATATTATTTTAAATCACTGGCATTTCTCAATATCATATGTTCTATTTTATTTTTAAGTTCTTCAGTTTTCTCTTTCAACAAATTTCTCTGATAACTTTATTCTTCAATAAATAAGGTAAACCCCAAAGTTTTGCAAATATTCTAATACTATTTATGATAATAGTTATAAATTTAAAATCAAATATCTACATCAAGTACTCAATTGCACATTTGATATTCTACCTTTAAACTATCAGTCTCATGGCTAGGTTCCTTTAAATGTTACAAACACCCAATTTCCAAATACACATTGATTCCTTCCTAGTGTAAAACTATCTTCCATGATTTTAAATGTTTTAAATATTTCTATATTTAATTCTAAATACTCTTGAACGGGAGGGAACATGTATCCTCTAAGAATGTAATCAGCATCCTGGTAACTGAAATACCCTGTATGTAATTCTAAATCTTTCTTCTGAGAAGATAATGTCCTACTATATGACTGTGAATTATTATGATTAGCGACTTTGACCAGGAAATTGACTATTTCTTGTCGTTTGTGGTGGGAGGGGTGGGGGGAGGGGGTTGAGCTACTAACAGACACCTACCTATTGGGAGTTGATGTCAGAGATTCCAAACCTCAAGGAGGAAGTCACATAGCTCACCTAGTCCTTTGGACACAATGGACACAATGGACACAGATTTTCTGATTCTCCTATGTCACAGAACTCGGCCCTGACACCTGTATTGTTCCCTTGTTTGTGTATTGAATGTATTACTTTAGCTCTTAAGAAATGTTCATATTTTTTGTAACTAAATTTTAAAACTTTGTCGGAATCTCAAGAAATGTCTTTTTTCATCTAACTCGAAATAACTTTGAGGGGCTCATGGGTGGATCAGTTGGTTAAGCATCTGACTCTTGATTTTAGCTCAGTCATGATCCCAGGGTCTTGGGATCAAGCCCCACATCAAGCTCTGCAGTGAGCGTTCAGCCTGCTTGAGATTCTCTCTCTCACTGCCTCTACCCCCTCTCATGCTCTCTCTCTAAAAACAAAACAAAACAAAAAAACAAAACCTTTGAACTAGATGGAATTTTATATTCCTTCATATTTTTTTAAATGTTTATTTTATTTATTTATTTTGAGAGACAAAGAGCAAATGAGCAAGGTGGGGCAGAGAAAGAGAGAGAGAGAGAGAGAGAGAGAGAATCCCAAGCAAGCTCTGTACGATCAGTGCAGAGCCAGATGCAGGGCTCAGTCTCACGAACTGTGAGATCATGACCTCAGCTGGGATCCAGAGTCAGACACAGCTGGGATCCAGAGTCAGACACTCAAACGACTGAGCCGCCCAGGTGCCCCTTCTTTCATATTCTTAATTTTACAAAAAAACCCACAACAGATATTAATATCACATGAATTAAAACTTGTATATATCGTATAGCTTTGTCTGACTTGGGCTTAAAAATTATAAGTTCATTCTCTTGACATTTATTTAATTATTGCTTCTGACATTTTCTGTGGATTGATCCCTACACTACTGGCATTTGGAATTGGAGAATGCTGTAATTTTGCTTGTAATGACACAAACACATTGCCATTCATTGACATATGATTGTACTTCAACTGTAAGAGATGTTCAGGTAATGCTTTTGGTTTTTTTCTCCATCTCAAACCTCAGGATTGTCAGCACTAGGGTGGAGTGTATTTGTGTGAGGGAAAGAAACAAAGAGATAAAGAGAGAAGAAGAACAAACCTGGTTATTATTCTGAGACTTTAAAACCCTAAGAAAACCAGAAAATCTTAGGCAGGCAACAATTGACGAATGTCTTCGAAAGTTAATTAACCTCAAAGAAACACAGACATGCAAGCACATACTAAAAAACCACCTCAGAATATACGAAAGTGTGCCAGAAACAAATTAAAGATGAGTTAATTTCATCCAAACTTTAAATACAGTCATTTTGTGTCTTTGAGAAAGTTAGGTAAAACCTTCTAAAATGATTAGTTTGTAGAAGGGATAGAATGCCTGATGAGTAAAAGTGACATGATTTCAAAGAAATGAAATGAGCCAAAAGACTTGATTTTTAATGTGATATGCAGGTGCATATAAGAACTTTGATAAAGGTTGTCTTTTTAAAACAGTAACAGATGTTTCCAGGTGTGTAGAGGCATGTATGAAGGTGAGATATTAAAAGAGAAACAGAGCAGACAAACAGTGTTACTATAGAAGATGTATTTGTTTAAAGACCGTGTTCCACTGAGGAAGTGTTTTAACGCTTCATTGTATGTATACAGTTATTCATACCTGCTTAAGTGCTTTTTGACTTCCACAAAATTTAGATTCATTGCAACCCTACTTTTATACTTCATATACGGTTTCTGAACCTTGGATAAAAAGGGATGGAACATCCGAATATCAAAAGTAATGTCTTTGACTTACAAGAAATTACTAAAATCTTACATACAAAAATGTTTAAAGCACACAGGTAATTCTGTTCTGTGTCTTTGTCCTAACAAACCATCGCCCCCATAGACCTTTGTCTCTTAATGTACAGCCCTTGCATATAAGGAAATAATGCCTTTGTGCTTTTAGGTTTCATTTTCCCTTTTCTCCTACTGTTCCCTGGAATATTCCTTCCCTTCCCCCTTGGAACTGTGTCATTTTGGACTCTCTAGCTTTTCTTGTTTCATTGCTGCTTTGTCCTTCCTCCAGCGTTGGGTTGTGGGGTTTACTACAGGTGAGAAAAAGGAGAAGGCACAGCTCTGACGCTGCTGACACGTGGGGCCTGAACATCATCCTTCAGGTTATAGAATTGCTCTTAGTCCCTATGAGGTTTGATCCTCTCCTCTCCAAAGACCATGGTGGGGAAGAGCTAACATTTACTGCAGCCTTCCTGGATAGCTCAGCCTTTGACAATGGAAGCCCTGAAATGCACACCTTATACTCTACTTAGCTCTTCAATGTTGGAAAACAAAACATTGCCTATTTCCAATAAACTCTGTCTTCTCATCAAGGCCTCAAGTAGCAATCACTTATTAATCAACTTATGCTGTGGTGTCCTACTAAGCATGGAGTTACTATCAGTGGGCAAATGGTCTCTCCCTTTTCAGAATCCATATTATCATGGGACTATGTGAAAATCGCCTTTAGAACACGTGGTCCCACTGTGGTTCCCCTCTATCCCCTGTGTTTTGTCTTTTCTATCCCCCAGTTTATTGCTTCATATAGTTGCATCATGATATTGAGTGCTGGTGTTGTATACTCCAATGCTCAATAAACAGTCTTTTTTAATCTCTCTCTATTGGTGCTAATTATAAATGGATATTTTATATGTAAGGGTAGTGCCTGTGGAGTTGGGGGGCGGGGAGAAAGGAACATTATGTTGTCATCATGGGTGGGGATGGACAGCATTAAAATCCTGCGTATTTATGCATATCTGTATTTCTCCCTTAACAAGGGTAAATGCAGAAGAGCAAGATAGAAAAGATGTGGGATCCAAGAGCAAGGACTAAAAACTATGACACAGATATAATGGAGTGGACAAGTATACCATTCTTCTTTTAGTGATCTGTGTTCTTCCTAAGCCTATACTCCTGGCCCCTCCAAAGAAGGACAAGTTTCTAAATAGAAGAGAAGCAGTGTTTAATTGAGTATATTAGAACTATTCTTCGTTGCGATAACTTCTAGATATGTTCTCAGGTGTGTTGGTTAAAAAATACTGGGTGACATTTACTAATCCTGTTATTGCAGAGATTTAAATGAGAGTGTGGCGCTCAGTTGAACTTGTGGGTGGGAGAAAATAAGCTACCGTCACAGTGATTCATTCATTCACCAAATTCGTTTCGAGTCTCTCTTACGTCCCTCCATAGGATTTTAGCCTCGTTGGGTTCAGAGCCTACTGGAAGAAATAGACAAATTCAAACAGGAAAGTGCATAAGTAAAATACTTACAAACTGAGTTAAGTTTTGTGACTGAAATGCTCGGGGGCAGGGCGGGAGGTGGGGGGAAGAAGCTACATAAAACTTGCATGTTGTGTGAGAGAAACTTGGTTTAGAAAAGGTGGCTTAGGTAAGCTATTTCTAAGGAAATTGAATTTAAACTGGGACCTGAAAGAGACCGGTAGGATTAGGGGCGTGTCCTCTGTAGAGATAAACAGTATGTGCAAAGACCTTTAAATTGGAAAATTTCTAGGCTGTTTGAAAAACTGATAGAGGGTAAGTTGGAGGTAGAATAGATACGACAGCAAGTTCAAACAAGCTATTTAAGTTTTATTACAAAATATGTATGAGGCCTGAAAATATTGAAGAAATTAAATTCTCTTTTTTTGAGAGAACATAATTTTAATTTCATAGAAATCTTGTTTTCATAAACTCCTTTTACATTTTATTTTTCTATAAGAAAGCTGGCCATCTACTGCCCCCATGTGGTATACTGTTGCATTGCATCTATCAGACTTTCCCCGTGTGAAGTCTTTGAGAAAGACATTCAGCTTTATGTATTTATCTTATAAACAGGGAATGTCAAAATAAATAGGCCTACAGTCCACTTATGTTTTTAAATCTCTGTATCAAAAATATTTCTCCTTTTATACGGTGTACATGATTAATTTCCCAGTCAAAACAACAAATGCTTCATATCCTTCACTTGACTACTTGATAACTCATTATTCTACACAAGTTGTCTAATTCTGTTTCCAAGTTAAACATTTGCCACAGGTTTACTTTGGATTTGTTTAAAAAAGTTTTATTGCTAAAAATTAGGTACTCTATAGATGAGCATTCCTTCCTTCCTCCATTTCTTCTTTCCTTCCTTTTTTTCTCCTTTCCTTTCTCTTCAGGTAACCATTCTCACTGCAAGCATTTTTCAACAAATTCAACCAAGTGTTTCCCTCTGTGCTTTATGGAGTGCAGCTGCTGGGCTTTATCTCCCATTTCACTCTACATTGGAGAAGACACAAGACTCCTTTCTGAGGAAACGCTGAGCTCTGACTGCCAGCATTGCCTTGTATACATTTTTAGTCAGCAATTCATTGGTCTTCTGTTCAGGTTCATTCTTATCAAGTTCCTTTTTTCCATATGATGAGCTTGTACTCCACACAATTTAGTTGATTCTTAGAGTGTACAGTTCTGTTTGTAAATGGAAACATAGAATTATAGTTTTCCTGGCACTTGTCAGGGACCATAATCTCAAATTCACTGCAGCCCGATACCTTTCAGACACTTGGCTAAGAGAAATAATATTTATGGAAGATGGCCTGGAGGAAATGCAGTCATCCATTTTGCCGTATAATCTAAAATCTATTTCAGGATTAAGGGAGACCATCAGAAAGCTGCCTCACTCAGCCCACACACGGCCAAGCACAATGGCTTCTTTCTGAGGTGTGCTTTGCTATCATGATAAAATATTCTCTCTATGAGGGCCCAGAGCAAAACATTTTCTTTTACTTCATTTTGGCATTTCTCCCAAATATATACTGACTTGTTTCATGTACATTCTTGCTACCGGTTATATTTCTGCTTTCCTCACATCAATTACAAAGGTCAACATCAACATCAAATTTGTGTTCTACCTTGATTGAGTGCATGATTTGTCAAGGCATGCATTTATTCATTAGCCACATTCCTGGCATCATTTTGCTCTCCTATTTTTGTTTTCCAAAGGATCTCTTTAAAGAGTTTAAATATTTTATCCTCCTATATTTGTATGCATCTATAAACAGTGTAAAGGCATTTGAGACCAAAGTGATATATAAATAACCATAGGATCTTTATTGATGCTATACTTAATTATAAAAGTTATTTCTTGGTTGAACAGTCTGTAACTTAAATAAGAATTAAAACAAAATATACTGTCATTCCACAAGGACTAAAGCCTCCCCACAAATAAGATGGATTCTGGAAACCATGCTAATCTAGTTCTCAGTGTAGAAAGGTTGAATTTGTAGACTGTTGATGCATTGATTTTCCCCATGAAAAAGGTTGCAAAATAGGGAGAGAGGATATGAAGGTAAATTGAAAAGGACCAAAATATCACTTTTAGGATAACATTTGAGCCAGTACATCATTAGTTAAAGCTGGAAACCTATTCCACCCACCTCTTTCATAGTGAGAGGAGTTGGTAAAAGGATCAGTACGTGTTTGGGACATAGAACTTTCCATCAGTGAAGATTGGAACATACACTATGTGAGGGTGAAGGGGAGTCTTGTCAGTTAGGATCTGGTTCTGTGACCTGGTTCATTGCCCAACATAATCATTCTGGGATTTTGAGTGATGATGAGCTTCAAGGATAATTACATTAAAATGCTTTAACTTCATGTAAACATAATTTAATAAGATGTAGATATTTGTAGTGCCCAACAGTCTAGCCTTGGATTCAGTCTTGAGAGCACAGACAGTATGTCTGTATATATGATATCTAGAAAGTATGTGTATTTTTAGACTACCATTGATTTCTACTAAAAGGTAGGTTCTTTTTGTCTGTGACCTGATAATCATATCTGCAGATTATTATACTCTTATTACAACAAAGAATTCCTGGCTGTATCAACACCCTTAAGGTAATCTTACCTAAAATATTATTAAGAGGAAAACAAAATGTACTATTGGCACTCAGGTTTATGTTGCAGAATAGGCAGCAAACAGTGGTAGGCTAAAAAATTCAGTTTGTATATAAACTTCAAATATTTTCACCTACTGTTATAAACAATAAAGAGTTAGTAAATGTTTTTGATCATTTGAGCGGCAACTTGAGTGTGAGAAAATTGCAACACTTAGACTCTGCTGATGAGATTGCCAATTGTCAAAATTTGTTTGAAAAACAATTTGTAATTGTAAATTTTAAGATGCTTACATCCTATGACCCAGCAACTTATTCCTAGGTGGGTAGTGAGAAAGCTCGTCCACATGTGTGTTAGAGCCAACATACAAGAGTGTTTACAGCAGCCGTACACACTTACTAGAACACTGAGCTCTGACAGGAGAAGTAAACACATCAGTATATTTGCAAAATGGAAGACCACTCAGTGGTGTGTGTGAGTGAACAACACTATAAATATCAGCAGGATGAATCTCAGGAACATAATGTTGAATAAAAATAGCACATTACAGAAAGATATATACCTCTTGAGTCTATTGGAATAAAGCTTAAAAACATAGAACAGTCAACAAACAACCTATTAGGGGTATGTATCATGGTAAAACTATTAATAAGCCAAAGGGGATAAAAACACGTGATTCAGGATTATGGTGACCTTTATGGGGGAGGGAAGTGTGAGCATGGTGGGCTCCTCCCTCAGGGAGCTTCCTGGGTTCTGGCCATTTCTTATATTGAGGTGGATGGTGTTTATATGGGGGCTTTTAAAAATTCTAATCTTAATGTTTTACAAGTTCATCGAAAGTGTGAGTGTATTCAATACTCCAAAAAGGAAGAAATGTGTACTTATTTTTTTTTACCTTAAATATAGAAACATCCATTCCTGGATTATTCTTTCTACATGTTCTTTTCTGAACTCAATTCACAGAAGTTATTGTCCAGTGTTTTCTTATTCTTATTTCATCAAACAAGGAAACGATGTGTATCTCTCTGCCCCCTGGCTGGCATGTTGCAAACATTTCACTTCTGGCAGTGTGTAGTCCATCTCTGGAAACCAGGCCAACTGGCAGTATTCTGTACGTTTGCTTCCTGTCTCAGTCTATTAAAAACCAATACAGAGATGTGCCTCCTTTTCTTGACGTTGCAATACGACCCAAGCATAGCAGGTCACTGATTAAGTGGACACAGATTGGTTTCTTGACGGCAGTTGGTAGCTGGTGCTTGCCATTCCCTAGGTAGGAGGGATAGTCAAGGCTATAAATATATAAACACCCACAGACTGGTTCCTGTTGCTGTGGAGGCTCTTGCAGTGTGTATTTCTCCACCAGGTCCTGCAAAGGCTGTATCCATGCGGTGTTCTCTCTCATCCCTATAGATGCCCAATGGCTCCAATTTCCAGGTCTTCTTTATCTTTGTAATTTCTTCCTTTTCTCCTACAGCTGACTTCTTCCAACAGAGTTCAGTAAGTAAAAGGGAATTTACAAAAGCCTTATCTAATAATGTAGCTATGATTTTTTAAAAAAATTCCTACCATTCTTAAATATAAATAAAAATTCCTAGAATTCTTACAATTTTCATAAGACAGTAGAAATAGAAAAATAATCAACAATTTCTATTGAAGAGCTCTTCTTTATGGTTTAGTCATACTTTAAATGTATAAACTTGGTGATATATTGATAACGTGTGATCATTTTGTCGTACATCATGGGTTGAGTTCTTTTTTTCTTATTTTATCATAACTATAAATTTTTTTCTCCCTAGATTCATCTTGTACTGTTTGTTCTATTTACACGTTTTTAAAAAGTAAACAAACACAAGAAAAAATTATTCTTCAGTGCCTAGTAGGAAAAATAATTTTAAGTTCTTTGAAACTCTAACCTATATTTTGCATATCTGTTTTTTTTTTCCTTTTTCATAATGAAATACTTTGCTATATAGCTGTGTACATATCACTACAATTATAAGAGGCTCCAATTCACAGTCCATCTAAAGGGCCAAACTCCTCCTACATCTCAAGGAATTCAACTGAGGAAATAATTCCAACTAATCAAAGAATAGAATTCTACTCTCTGGAGAATTTGTTTTCACATATGTTGTAAACACTAGACTGTATTATAAAAAGGTTTTCAAGGACTCTCTTAAGTATGTAGATCAGTGTTTCTTAGAGGTAAAATGCCTGTAATAGGTATGGATTACACATTTAAGTTTTTACAGAATACTGCAAATTAACAATACAGAATAAATGTTTCATTTATGCAACAATGATGCTTATGCAGGTTTGGTGGGGCTTTAAGAAGAGTAAGTATTTCAGAACAAACCCGGTTCACTTCCACTATATGTATGAGATTATCCTTCCCTATCATTAGGTAACTTGCATTTTAAATCTGTGACAAACCATGGCAAATTTTTAAAGGGGAAGAACTATTTATAAAACGAACGATGTGTTTCTAAAGGCTATATTGCCATAAATTTAACTGATAAAGCTCTGCTTTTAGAGTTTTACAGAAATATTCTCTCTTCCATAAAGAAGTTTCCATAACAAAAGGATTTAAATTGAAATGATAAAGAGTATTAAAATAAAGTGTTTAAAAATGTTTATATAAGAAACTTTTTCTAATGAATCTCGGGTTTGAAATATGATTTAATTTTTGTATGAAATGGGAATGCAAATACACACACACAATGCATACACACACACACACACACACACACACACACACACACACTTGCTATCTTAGTCAACAGTCAATACCATGGACTGGGTGGCTTAAACAACAGATATTTGTTTCTCACAGCTCTGGAGGCTGGGAAGTCGAAGACCAAGGTGCCACCATATTTGGTGTCTGATGAGGAGCCTCTTTCTGGTTTACAGATGGCTACTTTCTTGCTGTATCCTCGCACAGCTTAGAGAGAGGGGGCTCTGGTCTCTTCCTCTTTTTGTTAGGCCACTAATCCCATCATGGAGGCCCCAACCTCATGATCTCATCTAAATCCAGGTGCCACCCAAAGTCCCATCTCTGGATACTATCACACTGGGGATTAGGGATTCAACATGTGAATTCTAAGGGGGCACAAACACCCAGTCTATAGCACTTCCTAAACTTAAATTCTTAATCTATTTTTAAAACTTATACATAAACAATGATCTCATCTGACATAGTAAATACTACAAGAGTAAAAGAAAAAAATGGCTGAACTCTTTTTTTAAGTTTATTTATTTATTTTGAGAGAGAGAGACAGAGAGACTGAGAGAGAGATGGAGAGAGAGAATACCAATGCAGTGCTCAATCCTAGTACTGCGAGATCATGCCCTGAGCAGATATTACAGTCTGACACTTAACTGACTGAGCCAACCAGGCACCCCAAAATTCAATGATCTCTTCAAATGGAGGTGGGAGAGGAAAGGAAAGTTTCTGGGAAGAGTTGGCAATTATGTTTAAATTAACTAAGATTTGGGGAGTATTATAAATCTTAACTTTACCCAACATTGCGACATTATTATCTATCCACCTTCCAAATGTGCGTGCTGGGGCTGACACATGCACATATTAATAAGTATAATTTTGTTCCATAATACAGTTAGTATAAATAATAAATAATATAATGGGAGGTCCAGGGTTTAATCTCAAATGAAGAAATGCTAAATTTATCTATATTAATAATGTTTGATGATGTCACATCATACCACAATTATTTCATGTTGCTATCCTGGAGATGTTTTAGTTAGACTGTCAGCATGATACACATCTTATATACAATATTTTCAAACTGTAGATTATCTCCTCATTTTCTGATTAATCTCCACAGTGATAGTGTAATGACTGGCAAATATTCTTGCTAAATTATAAAACAAAGTATAATACCAGAAATCTGTTTAATCTTTCACAATCTTGTCGTATTTTCATAGAGATTTTATTGTGATTATTGTTTGTGATTTTTAACCTGGAATTTGTCCTTGCAAAATCTGACATTCATATCCTCAAATCTGGTATGATAAACGGAGCTTACTCTCTGCAAGTGATATTTTATAAATCTCATTCTGTACCTGGGGACAAGTGGACAAAAAGTCATCACCTTCACAGAAGCTGTGGTCATATTTCACATTAAACTGACTGTGGATATTTTAAGTTTTGAAGGTGTTAATGCCTGATTCTGCTTCAAAAAGCAGAACATTTTACTATCTATATTTGTAAGAAACTGCCATTTAAAAAATAAACTTTAATTTTGAGTTTGTAAATTTACATGCAGGTATGAGAAACAATACAGAGAGTTCTCATGTATCCTTTACCCAGTTTCTTCCAAAGGTGATGCTTTGCAAAATTATAGCACAATGACAGTGATACAATCCACCCAATTATTTAGATTCAGTTTTACATTTTATATGGAAACCTCCAATCTATTTAATTTTTTTATTTTTAACATAAAATAACTGGAAGCTGAATCTACTGACTTGGTTCTTCAGTTAAATTTCACCTCTACTATAAAGTTAAACTATACTTACACAGCTCCATTTAGTGCAAGTTGTGTCTAAGTTAAGTTGAAATAAAATTTTTATTTTTTATTTTATTAGAGAGAGAGCACAAACAGAGGAGGGGCAGAGGGAAAGAGAGAGACAGAATCCCAGGCAGGTTCCACACTCAGTGAAGAACCCAACGTGGGGCTCGATCCCACGACCCTGGGATCATGACCTGAGCTGAAATCAAGAGTTGGATGCTGAACCAATTGAGTCCCCAGAAGCCCCTGAAACATTTTGGACATTTTATTTTATTTTTGAGAAGAAAGAATGGGAAAGGGGGAGAGAGAGAGAAGAGGATAGGATGCAAAGTAGGCTCTGCTCTGACAGGACAAGCCCAACGCAGGGCTCAAACTCTCAAACAGAGATCATGACGTGAGCCGAAGTCAAATGTTCAACCAACTGAACTACTTAGGTGCCCCCCTCCTCGCCCCGAAGTGAAACTTGTAAAGGAAAGTCTAAGAGTGTTTTCTAGCAATGGATAGAGGTACAATTGAATTGTTATTTTTTTTCTTCATTTCAGCACCTAAATAACTTTTTATACTTTGAAAATATGTATGCATTAACAAGCAAAATGTGACAGCTGTGTTGAGTATCATGGTGTGTATGTCTACTTTAGCATTTAGATACATCCTACATGAAAATAGCTCTTTATAATTAAGATATTATTGCATACAAATAGAGGTTATAAGAGATGTTACAGGATGCTATAAGAGAACAATTTATTTTTTATAGTGTAAGAGTAGCAGTAAATAAAAGATAGTACTGTGTTTGGCCAGGACTTACTGTACATTTAGAGGAATGGATTCATTAAACGTGCCCCCCCCCCCCAACATACACACACCGATCTCTGTTCTGGAAACTAGCTTTATATGATAGTAGTAAACACAGATTGAAATCCTGGCTTACTGACGTCAGCTTCTTGCATGTGTCCTTATTGATACAAATGGAATGAGCTAGCAGAAACGGCACAACTTGTCAAATGGGTTTTCAGAACTCCTTGTAGTTTTACAAGCATGTGACTACTTCCCAAAATATACTATAAGCTTTCTAAATATAATGCAGATAACCTTTATTTGACATACCTGTATCAATTGTATGACAGTTTAATCTACTTAAAAGTAAATTGGCTAGAGACATTAACGGACATCATTATGTGTAATTTTAAGTTTTATATCTTAATGGAAATATGCTTGAAAACATGCCTTTCAGTACTTGATAAATATTTTTCACTTGAATATTTAAAGATTAAACTTAACTAAAATAATAGGGCAACCCTCCTACTGAATAAATCCTGATTAGGTGGATTGACATGTATTAATTTAGTTTAAATTGATGTAAAATAACCTAATCTGGATTTAGTTCTATAGGCCAGAAAGAGAAAGAATGGAAATGACTCTAGGATAGTCTTAACACTTAGTGGGTAATTCCCAAATGTAGGTGATACTCAACTCAGATATAGTCAACCCACCTTTACAATCTGAAGTTATCTCCACATAGTAGGGAGTGTGGCCCACAAAATCCAAGTACTTACCATGAGTTCCACTGGGGTAGATGAATTGGTATGGTGACTTGATACATTGGTGTTACCATGGTAATATCCTCAAAATCAAATTCTTATTTGTTGAACCAGAGGAGCAGATAGTGGCTGAAGGCATATTCAAAGCTAAGTTTTAAAGAAGCTCTTATTTGAAGCATTTATTTTTCTTGAAACATTTCCAGAACTCTTCTCTAAAGGAAACATCGATTAGGTGATAGTCACTACAATGGAAATAATGTGGGAAACATATTACAGCAAATAGTTTAATATCCACAATATACAGTTTGCAAAATTGATACACAGAAGTTATCTCCACAGAGTACCCAATTTTTAAAGTTGCATTAAAAAAATAGCACAAAATTCCTACCTATAAACCATTGAGAGAATTGCAATGAATACAATGGTATATTCACTAGTATTAGATTTTTATTTTTTTTCAGAGACAAGATTTCTTCCAGGAAAAGCATACTTAAATGCTTTTCTCAAAGCCATGAGACTTGAACCTAAGGCCCTCCTCATATCTGAATGTCCTCTTCTGCCCACCCCTACCTCTGGTACCAATGGGTCAGGTCACTTCTTTTGAGGAATAAACTCCTGAACATAATAGATACAAGAGTGATTTTAGATAGAATTTCAGAAATGGTCATCTACACTTCACTATATCTCTGTCACTCACTGTTATCATTACAGCTTTCATTTTTCTATCTATACTTCTAGTTGTTTTCTCTGTGAGATTATGCCTTCCTTTTAGTTGAAGTCCCTAGGGGCCTATGAGTGTAGATCCATCATAACTATTTTGAAAATAACTTCAAACATGAAACCTTTAAATGCATTTCTATTACAGAAGTAGGGGGAATATTTTATATTTCATTAGTTGCCATGTTGATACGCTTCCTTATGCATGAGCTTACTACCTCACAGGTCCTGTGTCCTTAATTTCTTTTTTTTTTTCAAGTTTATTTCTTCATTTTGAGAGAAAGAGCGAGAGGAGAGAGGGTACACAAGCAAGGAAAGGGCAGAGAGATAAAGGGGAGAGATAGAATCCCAAATTTCAAGCAGGCTCCATCCTGCCAGAGTGAAGCCTGATGCCGGGCTTGATCCCACAAATAATGGGATCATGACATGAGCAGAAATCAAGAGTCAGATGCTTAACTGACTGAGCCACCGAAGTGCCCCATGTGTTATTAATTTCTTGAGATGAAGTTTGGAGAAATAAAAAACCTGGGGACATATTCTAAAGTTGATTATCAGTTTGAAAGAATAGATCTCATTTATTGTTACCACAAGCTTTTTAAAACAAACTTCGTTGACCTCTTTTATTAAGTTTGTGGGGGCTCATTCAACATTTTGAGATTAAAAATACCTATTTAGACTATCTGAAGAAAAAGAAAAACAGACAAAAATTATCAGCCCATACAGTACAGTTCTAATATTGACTCTGTAATATAAAACCTATATTCTTTAAATTATGTGGCATTTTCTTTAAAAAATAGTGATAAGGAGAAGTCATGTTGGCTGTATTTATTTTTAACTCTTCTAAAAGAGTCTCTAAAATAAAATAGAGAAGGCACACATACTTTTAAAATGCTGAAGCTCTGTTACTTCCTTATAGGGGTGGTTAGAAAGAAAAAAAAATCCTTAAATGTATCTCTGGCATTGAGGCAATTGCCTTTAAAATATTTAGCATACATTTAAATTTGCTTTTTGTAGTATGCTGGAGTGTGGCTATTACAATAGGATTGGAGATGTCTATAACTTAAGGAGGCAAAATATCCTAAACATACATAAGTAAATTACGAATTAAGAGGTGGGGATGGGTAGGAGTTTAAATCTTATAAACTGATTTACAAAACCTATAGTAGCGGAGAGTATATGTCAGATGCATTGGACATGTAATGTGTTAGGGGTGCACAGTTTCAACTCCTCCACCCCTTAAAACGAACAAACAAAAAATGATAAAATTATGACTTCATAATTGTGTGGGTGTGTTTAAACAGTTGTTGAACTAAATATTCTGCCTATTTAGCTCTGGGTTATCCTATTTTTTTTAAAGACCAATTAGAGCAAAAAAAAAAAAGATCTTAAAATATTGTATCTTGATAATCTTGATTCTCTTTCATTGTATCTAAGGTTGTAAGTTATCACTTCTCTGCTTCTGTAATCTTTCCTTCACATTTACCTCAATCTGATATTCTAGCTGTGCAGGCTCACTCTTTGTGAACCCCTCACACACACACACACACACACACACACACACACACACTGTATGCTGTCTGGAACATAGGAGGAGTGCCTTGCATGCAGGCGGACCACACCCTTTGGTATACACTACGTGTTCTCTGCTTCAGTTGTCCAGTCTGTGTGATCTTCAGATCTCTGAGGGGGAACGAAGACCTGTCTGTCCTTAGAGATGTCAGCGTTTGGGAACTTTGGAAGTTTAAAGTTCTTTTAATGAGACGGACATTCTCTTTAAAGTGCTTCAATATTGGGGCACCTGGGTAGCTCAGTCAATGAAGCCTCCAACTTCGGCGCAGGTCATGATCTCATGGTTCATGAGTTCGAGCCCCGCGTCGGGCTCTCTGCTGTCAGCACAGAGCTCATTTTGGATCCTCTGTCCCCCTCTCTCTATCCCTCCCCTGCTCACTCTGTCTCTCTCTCTCTCAAAAATAAATAAACATTAAAAATATTTAAAAATAAATAAAGTGCTTAAATATTTCTTATATTAACTTTATAAACATGTTCTAGGTTAATTTAAGTCAGTGCAGGGTCACTGGAAAAGGCTGTGCTGCATTCCTCTGCTTTGGGAATGATCCTCAACTTAGTAAGCTTTCAGGGTGACATTTAGATGGAACTTTTTAGAAATATATCACTTTCTCGGGGAAGTACTGTAGAGTAGAGCAGATTTATAGAGCTGGAAGCCTATTATGCAGAGGTGTAGATCACTACTGGCCACCAATGAGACCAGCCTATTTGTGTGTGTGTGTGCAAATATTCACCTAATGTCCTTTGTCTTGTCTTGCCCTGTTTAAGTAACAATTCAGTTTGATTTTTTTTATGTCTAAAAATTCAGATTGTTCTTTACCCTAAATCATTTTCCTTGATTTTTGTTCCTAATCTCATGCATCGAACAAATGTTTTTGTTTAGCTATATTTGTCAGGAATGATAGATTTAACAGCAAAGCATAAATGTAGACAGGTAGTTAAAAATCCTGTACAATAAATCATTGCATTTACCATGTGTTTGTGAAGGGATATGATTAAAAGGAAATATGTGTGAGGTAGAAAAATAAATCCAGTAAGATTATTTTAGGAGAGCAGTATTAGAAAGTTCAGAATTGTAATCATTGTATAGAACTTTTTTTCTTTTTAAAGGAAAACAGATCTTGTAGTTGTTACTCAATATATTTAAGGCTTCTAATACTTTATCCTATAAATGTAATATTCTCTTTTTCATAAGCAACTCATTTTTAATTACAGAACTTATGCACTTGTTCAAATAGAGTGACAATTTCCACTTGTTAGGGACCATTACAAGATAAGAAAGGAGCAATTCTTTACTATAAAACTGTCTGGGATTAAAACATTACTTTACCCAATCAAAGTACTTTGGGGAAGCAAAAAATAATATAAAAGCAAGGAGAGGGGCAAAACATAAGAGACTCTTAAATACAGAGAGCAAACTGAGGGCACTGGAGGGGTTGTGGGTGGGGGAATAGGTTAAATGGGCAATGGGTGTTAAGGAAGACACTTGTTGGGATGAGCATTGGGTGTTATATGTAGGGGATGAATCAATGGATTCTACTCCTGAAATCATTATTGCACTATATGCTAACTAACTAGGAGGTAAATTAAAAAAATATTTAAATTTAAAAAATCATATATAAAAAAACACTTTGGTATGTTTTCCAAAAGAATAAGCTAGAAAACTAATTCTTCTTGTAAGACCTTGTGATTTGAATAGCTGAATATTATCATTTAATCTTAACTATAATTCATGTCCATGATCTTACAATCTGAAAACTATCTGTGGTATGGTTATTAGTAATCACATCCATGCTGAATACTTATTCATATATAAATAGAATATCTTTTTGCTTGTTTCTAGTCAAATAATTTTCTGTATACATCAGAAACAGATGAAAACAACATGGATGTTATCATATACATACACAGAGTTGCGACAAATAAACATATGCATAGCCATAGCCTTTTAACAAATATATTACTTTGCAGGACATGATAAAGCTCTTCTTGCTCCAGCTCTCTAAGGTTTATAAAATGACCTTTGAGTGAGTTATTTTAATGAGTGCTGGGCAAATTGTCCTTTTTGTTTGTTTGTTTGTTTGTTTGTTTGTTTGTTTTGGTCTTCGGGAAAAAATGGCTGCCTTGGAAACTGGTCATCTTTAAGGCTGGCCGCTATTCCTGTCTGCCAACTTCCACTGAGGATTTTCATCCCTAATAACTGGAAGTGTAAACAAAAGCTGACTGCTACTGGCTAATTTGGGTCCCTTTACAACTGTAAATAACAACTTCCAAATTTTTGCTTAAAGTGTCACACCAATGGTATGACTATTTCAAATTTTTTCAAGTCAGGAATAGTCTTCTCTTTCTTGTCGTGTGAAAGATAAATTAACAGATATTTTCTGTGCCTCCTAGCTTGGGAAACTGATTTATTATAGATGGTGAAATAACAGAGAATAAGAAATCTTGAACTTTGCTGTCTCATAACTATTCCTCCCCCAACCATGAAAATTGATTTAATATACTCCCATTTTGGGCATCATTTAATGTTTCAATATTAGAAGTTTTAGAAGTACATTCTTGCTACAGTTTCATCCCAAGGACAGTATTTTTTTGCAAAATTCCATTATATGTGAGGGTTTTATTTTCCCTAATATAGTTTGCAGCCACCTAGAAAAGGCCACAGTTATTTGTGATGTTATTTTTTTTCCTGCTAAAACCAGTTTTAGAAACTATAATTCTAGAAAGAAAGAGAGAGAGAGAGAGAAAGGAAAGAAAGAAAGGGAGGGAGGGAAGAAGGAAGGAAGGAAGGAAGAAAGAACGAAGGAAAGAAAGAAAAAGGGAGGGAGGAAGAAATTGGAATTCTTTCACTGAATAACCCAGATAAAGTGTGTGTTTAACACCTGTATCCTACCTCTTAGGGTAATTAGGGAACACATTACATTTCAGCTCAGCCATTTGAATTTTCTATATTTCTTTCAATATAGCCTCATTGTTAAGATTCAAATTTTATTATAGAATGTATTACTTAAGTTTTGAATGAATCTTTACTTTTAAATACATTCTTGTATCTGTGACTCATCATGGATTTAGAAATAAAACAGGGTATTGCTTGCCTGTATTTTCCATATTTAACACAAAGGTATTATTTAACAGTATCATTTAATAGTAGAGGCATATTCTAGTAAAATTTTTTTAAAGTGTCTTTATATAAGGGAACTTTATGCTCACTAATTTTGAATGTATAATCTGAAGCATTATAAACTTTTTTTTCTAGACAAAATAAAATCACGTTCAAGAATTGTATCACAAATAATCATTTGTGGCTTGGTGGCTAAAAAAACCACAAAGATTTATTGTCTTACAGTTCTATAGGTTAGAAGTCCCATACAGGTCTCTTTGGGCACACTTCAAGGAATCAGCAGTGCTGCATTGCTTTTTGGACAATGTAGGAGAGAGTTTAGTTCCTTTCCTTTTTCAGTTCCTAGTCACCACTTACATCCCTTAGCCCATGGCCCTCTATTATCTTCAAAGCCAGCAACATGACATCTCTCTGTGACTTTCTTCTGTAGTCACATTTCTCTCTGATTCTTACTCTTATTCAGTCTCTCTCTTCTATTCTTAAAGACCCTTGTGGTTATATGGGATTCACTAGGATCATTTGAGATAATCTCCCCATTTTGAGGTCACCTGATCAGCAACCTTATTTCTCCTTTGCCATGTAATCAAACACACTAACAGCTTTCAGAGATTAGGATTAAGATGTGGGCATCATGGAACATGGGGGGGGGGTTATGACCTTATTCTGTCTACCACAAGAACGAAACCTGCTTCTAAAATAAATTTTGAGGGGTGCCTGTGTGGCTCAGTGGTTGAGCGTCCGACTTCGGCTCAGGTCATGATCTCACAGCTTGTGAGTTCGAGCCCCGCATCAGGCTTTGTGCTAACAGTTCAGAGCCTGGATCCTGCTTCGGATTCTGTCTGTCTGTCTGTCTGTCTCTCTGCCCCTCCCCCGCACACACTCTGTCTCTCAAAAATAATAATAATAATAAAAGTTAAAATAAATTTTGAAAGGCCTGTTTATTTTTTTGGATGCAATAGTGTGATGAAAATATTAATGAAATAAAAATATTAATAAAATAACCAAAACCAACTATGAAATAATTTATGAAATAAAATTGTACCTAAATGTGTAAATTGAAACCTAAGTTTTTATCAGGAACTCTAGCAGAATTTACTACTGTATCACACTACTTCACGAATGTTACTGTCAAAGAATAACAAGTACAAATTTATTTTATTTAATTATTATTTTTTTTTTCTTTTTGAGAGTGGGAGAGAGAGCACACTCATACCCGTGTTGCAGTGGGGAGGAGTGGAGACAGAGATCTTAAGCAGGGTTCATACTCAGTGTGGAGCCCCACAGGGGGCTTAGTCTCATGACCATGAGATTGTGACCTGAGCTGAAATCAAGAGTCAGACGCTTAACCAACTAAGCCACCCGGGTGCCCCAAGAATCACAGGTATAAGAGTAACTATAAAGTTTCAGAACATTAGCAAAATAATGTACCAGGGCAACTTTAAGCCCAAACTTTTCTCTTCTCCTACCAGGGAGGTGTTATTTGTATGAAGGAAGATTCAAGGATGACTATTTCATAGAAATCAACCTTACATTTTTCTTTCAAACTATGATCAGCAACATATACTTTGGGGCCTGATGTTAGATCCATGGATTTGTGAAACTGGATTGGATTTTAGACAACTTTGAGCTTATGCTTTACATTTTAGACAGGAAGAAACTAAAACAGACGGAGATATAGAGATTTACCTAGGCCCATATGGGTATTGGGACTGTAGGACTGGGACTAGAGTTCATTTGTACCTCCTTAAACTCTTCCCCACCTATCAGCTCACACACAGACTTGACCACAAGGAGCACACTAATTGATAGGACTGCAATGAGCATCTTTTTGCCTAACTGATTTTGTCTCATTGGGAATTTATATTATTCGGGGTTCTTAGTTACCCTACCTAACTTCATTAGGCTCTCCCTTGCTAGGCTAGACAAAAAATAAAATAAAAAAAAAAAAGATTATTAGTAGCTCCCAGAAACTTTATTTAGGCAAACAAACAAATAAACAAACAATAAGAAAAAACCTTATGTGGAGATTGTGCACCTACAACCGATAAGATTTCTCCACCACGCTGCTCTGGTGGGGAAGCTACCACTGCTAATGTCCAAGCCAGCCTACTGCTGACCCCAGGAACAGGGCACTGCTGCTCAGCTGTCTGCCCCCACAGCTTCTAAACGCTGGGTGTCTCTCTGCTGTGCTCTGGGACGCTCATCCAAATGGAGTCTGAATATAACCACCTTCTTCAAGAATCTCCCCTCTAAACTGAAATCTCAAACGAAGTCATCTGTGTTTCAGATGCAAAGGAAAACGGATTTGTGCTTTAAACTTAGAGATTTCCTAAAGTGAATCTTTTCTCAGACCTGGGCACTGTGTTAAAGAAGTACAGTTCAAAAAGCATGAACAATGTGAACTATGAGGTTGTTAGATCATCCTCATTTCTTGACTCGGCAGGAATTTCATTTTTCCCCCTGATAACTTCTAACCTGCAAGTTGATGTAACTTTAAGTGGGAAAAGAGCAGTGAAAACAATAGAGGAAATGGAAGATTATAAAAATTATGTATGTTGGGACAGGGAGTGGGACAGGGAGAAATTGATGTCCCACGTCAATACTGGTTTGTATCCATGGGCTTTTATTTTTTTTTTTTAAATTTTTTTAACGTTTATTTTTATTTTTGAGACAGAGAGAGACAGAGCATGAACAGGGGAGGGGCAGAGAGAGAGGGAGACACAGAATCGGAAGCAGGCTCCAGGCTCTGAGCTGTCAGCACAGAGCCCGACGCGGGGCTCGAACTCACGGACCGCGAGATCATGACCTGAGCCGAAGTCAGCCACTTAACCGACCGAGCTACCCAGGCGCCCCTCCATGGGCTTTTAAATAATAATCAGAATTCAACTAAGTGATTTGTTACCCATAAGTTAGAAATCAGTTGCTGTCAGCTTTTGATTAGCATTAGATTCAGTCATCTTAGATGCTTGATTATATTCTGTCACATATCAGCTCATTTAAACAATTGAAAATCTAATTCCTAACTATGTTTATTCAAGGTAATTCTAACTATAATCTTCAAAGAAGAAATGAATTACCTAAATTGGTAACTGTGCAAAGATTGTCAACTGTCAGTCATGACCACAAAGTAACTTGCGGAGTAATCCTAATATGCTAATTTCCCTTCATATCAAACTTTCGAGATAGGTGTCATGATTATTCCAGTTAAGGAAACTGAGGTATAACCTGACAAAGGTCATTTAGGACATTTGTGACAACATAAGTAATTTTATAAAAGCCTTATGTGTGCATGTCCTGTGTAATATCCTGCCCTTGGGTAGAGAGGGGTGGGGTGTGTGTGAATATGAATAAGTTGGGTTATAAGGCATTGGTAATGGAACAATCACTCTTGAGATGATTTTACATTCTGTAAGTCTCCTCTGTAGCAGACTGGAGATAGGTAGGCTGGCTTCAGGGAAGTCAACTTCCAGATTTTGAGAGAACCACATGGCTAGGACCTGAGGGAGAGTCTGTAAGAGTTGAGAGCAACTTTTGCCGACAACCCACAAGGAAACAGAGCCTAGTATTCCTGCACCTTAAAGGAGCTGAATTCTGTCATCAATCTGAATGAGTCTGACAGAGGACCCCACGCTGCAGATGGGAACTACAGGCTGGCTAATGCCTTGATTTCAGTCTGTGAGGACCTGAACAGAGGACCTAGTGGAACTATGCCTACAAACCTGACCCACAGAAGCTAAAGATAATACATTTGGGTTGTTTGAAGCCTGTACTGTGGAAAACTATTGCACAGCAAAAGAAAATTAATTCACGTAATGAAGGCCACAGAGCTGACAAGTGGCCGAGGAAGTAATTTTACCCAGCAAGTCTGACTGAAAATCTTCTGGTCTTTTCCAGTTAAATCACTGCCTCTAAGTTGGAGGAACCAGCAATAAACAAATCCAGGAGAACTGTCATAGGCCCTCACACTCCAGGTCAGGCTAGTGGGTGGTAACACTACTATTAGAGAATTATGGTTTTGTCTTTTGATAACCACATTTAAAGGCAATTTATTGATGATTTAGAATTTAACTGACTACTATGGTATGATTAGCTTTCTAACCTTTAAAAATAACAAGAAAAAATATCTAACCATTACTTTAATTATATTAGGAAATATAGCTACATCTCAATCAGGTCTTTTAATTTGAAGCAGATATCTTTTTATGCAAAATATAGTCTTCTGAAAAAAATACAATTTTCTGGTCTGAAATAGTAATACATTATAAAACCACAATACAGCTGAGATATTTTAAAGGAAACATGTACCTATTAATGTCAGTTTTCCCAAATTTTATATCAAATATTCTATGACATAATTTGGTAAAGATGTGAATTTTTATTGTGCATATATCTTTATCACAAGTGTATAGTTATGTATGTATATATTTATACAGATAAGTTTAAACAACTTCGGGAAAAACATGAAGGAAAAGCAGCTATTAAATACATTTTGATAAGAAGTTAGAACAGGAAACTAAATAATGTATGGCCCAATGATTTCATTACTGTCTGCCCACCATCCTGTCATTTTCCAAGTTAATTAAATTTCCTTCAAAAAAGTACTTTAAGGATGGCTCAGTTGGTTAAGCATCAGATTCTTGATTTCAGCTCAGGTCATGATTCCACAGGTTCCTGAGACTGAGCCCCCGCGTGTCACGCCCCCTCATCGGGCTGGTGCTGACAGTACAGAGCCTGCTTGGGATTCTCTTTCTCCCTCTCTGTCTGCTTCTCCTCCACTTGAATGTGTACTCTCTTTCTCTCTCAAAATAAATAAACATTTTTATGTTAAAAATATGTTTTTATGTTATAAATAAACATTTACATGTTTATAAATGTTTACAATATGTTATAAATATTTTTATTTTAAAGTGCTTTAAACAGATCACTGTTGGCACATGTTAGAAATATAAAACATATTTATTTTTGTTTCATTGTAAAATAGTCATTCTTGACTTGAGCTTATTCTTGAGATTTGATAAACAATTTGAGGCGAATTGACAATTCTAAGAAAGAGAAATACAGAAATGGCTTCTTTAAAAACTGGACAGTGAGGAATCGTTGTTATTGTTTTTAAAAAAATTTTTAATTTTTTTAACATTTATTCATTTTTGAGAGTGAGAGACAGAGCATGAGCAGGGGAGGGGCAGAGAGAGAAGGAGACACAGAATCTGAAGCAGGCTCCAGGCTCCGAGCTGCCAGCACAGGGCCTGATGTGGGGCTTGAACTCACGGACTGCGAGATCATGACCTGAGCTGAAGTCGGACGCTCAACTGACTAAGCCACCCAGGCGCCCTTGTTGTTATTGTTTTTAAAGGTATGAACATTTTGTTGCATAATAGCATTCTTCTAAATCTGTACAAATGGTCACTAGCCACTAATTTTGCCATTTCTCCACTATAAGAAACAATATCTTTAGCTAGTTCTAGGTATAAAAGCATCAGAAACCTAACACGCATGTCTCTATGCATGATGTACATTGAAATTTTACTTGGGCACATTGATTCATTTAACGCCAAATGTCTGTAAATATTTTAGACTAACTTTGCAAGGAATAGTCTTTATAAAGAAAACTTGTTTATGGGGCGCCTGTCTTTGAAGCGACCAACTTTGGCTCAGGTCATGATCTCACAGTTCGTGGTTTCAAGCCCCACATTGGGCTCTGTGCTGACAGCTTGGAGCCTAGAGCCTGCTTCGGATTCTGTGTCTCCCTCGCTCTCTGCCTCTTCCCCACTCGCACTCTATCTCTCTCTCTCAAAAGTAAATAAAACCTTAAAAAAAGAAAAAAGAAAACCTGTCTATCACATGAGTGCCCAAGTTGTAATCATTACATATTCTTGTATTAGTCAAGGACACTCTCAACAAGGGTCCTTAATCAGTGTTTTCAACGGAAACCTACAAATTGGAATTAGAGTTATTATTATTTTTTTGCTTTGTGCTTCAAGAATCCTCACTTTAGGTCATTCTAAGGTAATAACAGCCTCTATTGAAGGCACAGTTTATCATCTAGTTTTTGTACGAAGTGATATGAGGTCATTGTATTTCTGCCACTAGATTTTATCACTTTAATAATCCATTACAATATATATATATATATATATATATATATAATGAAATGATGAGCCATATTATATTTATCATATCATACAACAAATAGCATGACATGCCAATAAATCACTCTATTTTACAGAGCATTGAGATTATTCTTCCACATCTGCATTGAAATGATGAGTCAGCATATAGTCTCAATCAAGTCTAGAGTTTTGACACAAATTTGTATCTTAGAATGGATAATGCATATGGAAATTCAAAATTATTTGTTTTATAATATTTTACCAAATAAACTTATTTAGTTTTACAAAATATCAAAGTCCAAAATAAAATATTAATTATAAATGAGCTATTGTCTTAGGAGTAATACAACTCATGTAAGAGGAATAATGCTACCATCTGTTACTATACAACCCAATTACAGTACCATTGACTGTATTCTCTATGCTGTGCCTTTTATTCCCATGACTTATTCATTCCATAACTGGGAGCCTGTTTCTTTACTCCTCTTTACCCGTTTTGTCTATCTTCCACCCCACTCCCCTCTGGTAACCACCAGTTTGGTCTCTGTTTTTAGGTCTGATTCTGCTTTTTGTGTGTTTTTTCATTTGTTTTGATTTTTATATTCCACATGAAATCATGTGGTATTTGTCTTTCTCATCCAACTTGTTCTCATAGCATAATATCCTCTAGGTCCATCCTGTTGCCTCAATTTAAGCACTATCATTAAGCGCACAGTGTTTTAGGATTTTTACACTTAGGTAAGTTCAGAATTTTCAAAGGATTAGAAAGTCAGTGTTTGGGGTTAATTCCTAAACTTTCATTTCTTTGATTTATTAAACAAACTTAAGGAGAATGCAATATGTGATGGATTGATTTAAATGCTATAGTAGTGATTTAGCTGATTTATAAGAGAACAATGAACGGTTCACAAAATTCCTGGTCTTCTTAGACCCTACCTTCTAGTGTAGTAAGACAGTCACATAGAAAATAAAACAGGTAATATGTCATATGGTGATAAGTGCTAAGGAGAAAAAACAGAGAGAGAGGAAGGGAGAGTAGGGCATACAAATTTCAGTTTTAAATAGCCTGATCAAGAAAAGCCTCACTAAGCCAGTGACACTCAAGCAAAAACCCAAAGGAAAAGAGGAGAAGCAGTGCATCATATCACAGTATTTAAGAGCAAAGCCTTTGTAGGTGGAAGATTTGCAGTGCCTGATGTGTTCAAGGAAGATCAAGAAGTTTTGTGTGACTGGGCTGTAGTGAGCCAGAAGGACAGTGAGAGTACAGGAGGTAGACAGATAATGGAGCTAGATTATGTAATTTCTTGTAGGCATCTGTAGTGTCTCGGGCTTTTACTTTGAATGGGATGGAAAGCCACTGGAGAGTGTTTAACTAGACATGTGTCATGATCTGGCTTAGACTGCAAAAACTCACTCTGGCTGCTGTGGATAGAGGCTTTGAGAGGCCCATAGTATCCATAGGGAACACCAAGCCTTCCACTTGTGAGCTAGATCCTTCATCTCTCACCTAACTCAAGAACATTATTCCACTAACTTTCCCCTTTCTTCTGCATCATTAACTCTCCTCTTTTTAACAAATAATTTTCTTCAGATATACCTTTCCACATCACACAACCTCTCAAGGTACTGTCTCATCCTTTCTCTGATTCCTAGAGCTAACCTGTGGTAGTAGTCTGTACCCACTGTACAGAGTTTTTCTTCATAGTTTTCTTCATAGTTTTTCTTCTTCAGAGTTTTCTTCATAGTTTTTGGAGGTTCCTCCCTAATCTGTTTTCTCCTTTGCTACTTTTCAAAAAGTATGCTTGCCAAGGGCAACATTGACCTCCTTATTCTTGAGGTCTCTATCATTTTCTTAGCAGTTGACATGAGTGATCATTCACCTCTTCAAGAATTTTCTTCAATTTGGTTTTCAGGGCATTAAACTCCTGGTTCTACCTACCAAATAAACTGCTGCTTCTTAGGCTCCTTTTCTGATCTCCCATCTTTCCAATCTTTAAATGGCAGCATTACAGAGCTAAATTCTGGCACTTATTTCTTCTACCCATAGTCGGTCCCTTGTTGATCTCATGCCTTAACTCTCATATGTATACTTCTAACTTCTAAATTTTTATCTCCAGTTTTCATTGCTCTGATGAACTCCAGAATAATATATAACACTGCTTGGTTGATATTTTCATTAAAAATATAATAAGTAACTCAACATTATTATTTGCACAATTGACCATCTGACCTTCTGCCCCAAAACCTGGGACCCCTAAAATCTTGCCCATCTCAGTAAATTAATTTCATTGTTTAATTATTTAAACCCAAATCCACGGAGTCATCCTTAACTGTAATTTTTCTTTTGTTCCTTTCTCAATCCATCAGGAAGTCCTGAAAGTCTACTTTTAAACTGAACATAGATGGAATTGAGGTATTTTACACTGATACTACAGTTGTCCAAGCCACCATCAGCTCTCAATGGAACATTGCCATAGTCTCCTATAATTTGAGTTTCTTAATCAAGATCAAGGTTTATTACCAGTTCTTTCTTTCTGAAATCATTATTATTATTTGGTGGGTTTTATGTAATTGACTTATGCCACCTCATCAAAAGTTTCTACATTGTGTCCTTTATGATCATTAAAAACTTTGTAAACATCCTTCACTAAAATCTTGAGAGAAATTTCTTCCTGGGGTTGATTTTCAGTGTGAGCTCTTGCTTAAGAACAAGGAACAAATTTGAGGGTGTTAGCTAAGAGTAAGTCTAAGCTAAATTCAAAGAGAAGAAGGTTGTCACTTTATTAGGATCTGAAATTATTTGGGAGTCTTAATGTCACAGGAACAAGTAGATTTTGCATAAGTGGCACCTTACAAGTTTCTCATCAGCCATCCAGTTTTTGTAATACATCCAATTAAGTGTCGCATTCCCTGAGTCAAAGTCAGCATTTTATGAGTCATAATTTCTACATTACTAACATTTTTAATTTGGCCATAATATTTTACTTGTTTTCAACCATAATTACATTTTTAGGACATATAGTTTCCCTGAGTTGATAGTTTAACCCATTCAAAATCTTCAGATAAATACCACTTGCTTCTCATAATTCTGTTTTTGTTTATTTCAAAGTGTTTTATCATAAAAGCTTCCTTAAAATCTCATGTTTGTCAAAATTTGCTCTTTGGGTTATCATGAAACACTTTTAATTGTAACCCCCATAATTTCACAGATAAATGGAAGGACATAGAAATTAATTTGACCTCCTTGCTGCTTTGACATCTCACTGAATTACTACCAAGTTTCCTATAAAAGCCATTATCTCAGTAGTAACTATATCATTTGCAACATGTTATATTAAATATAAAATATTATGAACTAGTTAGGTTTCTGGCTTGATGCTATGTAATTGCCTTTTAAATTTATATCTCAACTGGTTTTATGTGCTTTTTAACATTTAGGATATATTCATATTTTTAAAGTATTTCTTTAGTCAAGATTTGATAGTCTTCAAAAACAAGTTCTTGCTTTGATTTATATCATCCTTGTGAGCAATTTGCTCATTCTTAATGGAATTTTTGAGATCATAGATAAATTAAGGAAGGGAGTTACCATTTAAATTCACCAAGAGAGTTGGAAGACACTGATAGTGATACCACTAATGATTTACAAGTTTAGGAAAGAAAACAAAATGTTTAATAAAAATGGAACAAAATGTATTTGTAATGAGTTTAACATTTTATTAATGAAAAGCTTATTTTTAAGAATGGAAAAAGACATAGATTTGTAGATTTTTTATTTCAAACTGATACCTCTTTCTGGTAGTTGGGTCTAGCTTTGCCCATTTTCTTCTTTGTGCAGCAAAAACCCCACGAAACAAAATCAAAACTATTTTGGAGAACATAATTCAATGTCAAAGGAAATCTGTTAATAGACATATCTACAGTATATATTCTCAAATCTATGTTATACACATCCTTTCATACTTTATAAGCCAGTGGTTTAGGACATAAAAAAAAAAAAACAAAAAACAAAAAACCAAAATTGATGTTTCTTAAATTACTTGTGATTTGTTCACACACATTGTGTTTTAGCATTCTAGCAGTGTTTTGGTGGATTTAAAGATTGGTTTGCTCTATAACCCTATAATCTAAGAAAGTTTTTCTTGGCTTTTAAATCTAATCTCTGAGGATGGAGATGTTCAAACAAACGAACAAAAAAATCTTTCTGGGATTTTTGTTTTTCCTTGAGGCACATCAAATTCTTAGTTCCTTTAGGATATACAGGAAAAGAGATTCAAAATATTGTATAGAAACCTTTTCATCTTTTCCTTCTATTTTGTAGAGCACTGTTACAAAGCATAGCTAATACTGCATCTAAATTGATTTTTTTTTGCTAGGATAAATATTAAACAAAACTTAAAGATATAATAACCGGTTAATTCAATAAGATGTTTCCTTTATTTATGCTCCTAGATAATTAATAAAGACAGACAACTTAGAAACTTGGATCATAATCTAGAAATTCCATGAAATTCCCATGAAACATGTATATATAATTCTAGACTAGATGAAAGTTTGGTTTTGTTTAAGACCCTTTGTCATACCAACTCCCCTAGGATCAGAACACTTCATATTATGGCTTATGCTGCTATTCAGAAATAATGCTTTTTCATGTCATATTTATTCTTAAAATAAAAACATTATAATTCTACTGAAGATTTATTAAGACAGTTCTGATAAAGAGCTAAGGAAATATAAAAAAAAATACATATATGGCAATGGTCTCAAACAGTGCTTAAAGGAACTTTGGTGAAGGAATGTAGGCAGGCTTCAGAGGCAACTAGAACTAAATGGTAAATGACTGACCTTTGTCTCTTTATCTATTCAGACCTGTTTCCTCATTTGTTATATGAAATCAATAATAGAATCTATATCCCAGGACTGATGATGTGATATATATTAAACATTCTTATACTTTGATATAGCAATCTTTCAGTATTCCCCTGTAGGCTATTATTTTTGTATCTTGTTTTATTTTCCTTTTTGAACTCGCTGTTGGGATGGGGGTGATAGGACTGATCTTCTTATTGTTCCAATACTTTGCTCAATGTGAAGGAGGTTGTCCTTCCTAATTAAGTCCAGCATTTTTATCTCAAATGCATGCCTTTAATAATTTCAAAACATTGGAGATGTTTCAAAAACTAAGCCTGTCATTTATTTGCAAAATATTTACTATGAGCATTTTTCTTCATTAAAATGTTAAATTAACTGAAAAATTAAGCACATTAAAAAGAGGACACTTATATACAAACTGAATAATACTCAATTAATTTGTAGCATAGTCAAAGACATCTGGGATATTAGTTCTTATAGGTGAGCCATGAATTAATATCAATCCAGGTAGTTAGAAAATTGAAAGTCCTTATAAGTTATTATTTTATAAAAATAAATCACATAGGTGCAACTAGAGAGGTAAACAATGTCCTGACAAATGTGAATAAACTTTCTCTTTTGGTACATGTGCTGCTGAAGTGAGCACTAAACTTTTTCTTTTAAAAACATTTTTATGGGTGGCTCGGTTTGTTGAGGATCAGACTCTTGATTTCAGCTCAGGTCATGATTTCACGGTTTGTGAGTTTGAGCCCCATGTCAGGCTCTGGGCCGACAGAGCAGAATCTGCTTGGGATTCTCTCTCTCCCTGTCTCTCTGACCCCACTCACTATCTCTAGGTAAGTAAATGAATAAACATTTCAAAAATAAGTACAAATAAAAACACTTCTATTTGGTATATTGTCTTGAACTTATCCTCTAACATGGTCTTTCTGTTGAAGCCAGATAGATATACAAAGTTGGGGTTTAAGGCCGATGAATAGGGCATTACTCCCCTTCTAAGTCATTAGAAAAAATGTCAGGGGTTGTTGAAGTCAAGCCCCGGCTTAACATCTTGACTCTGCTGCATGGAGAAATAAAAGGAACCAAGGAAAAAGCTCCTTAATTCACAATGTCAGGCAACAGAACAAAAGGAGAATCCCATTGGCTGCTCATGTTTTTTTAAATTTTTTTTTAACGTTTATTTATTTTTGAGACAGAGACAGAGCATGAACGGGGGAGGGTCAGAGAGAGGAAGACACAGAATCTGAAACAGGCTCCAGGCTCTGAGCTGTCAGCACAGAGCCTGACGCGGGGCTCGAACTCACGGACTATGAGATCATGACCTGAGCCGAAGTCGGACGCTTAACCGACCAAGCCACCCAGGCGCCCCTGCTCATGTTTTTTTTTTTTTAATTTGAAGGGAGCCTGCCACTAATTAATAGAGCCCATGTATTGGTACTACATTAACCAGATTAATATTTTGCCTCTTAAGAGAAGTGACTAAACAAACTGGAAAAGAGATGGATAAAGGTACAGGAGCATATTTCTTCCTTAATTTATTATTAGAAAAAACAAGATGATTATGAGTAAAAATGAGAGAATAAAGCAAACTAACTGAGGTGTACTAATTAATGTGTTAGATTAAATATTGTTATAAAACTGGAGGAATTTGTATAAAGTAAAAAAAAATGAGACTGTTGCAAATAAAATAATCAACATAAATAATACACAAAAGGAAATATCCCAAATTTGCTACTTTATTTTAATGGAGAAAAAAAAATGCTCCATTTCAGGCATGGCCCTTTAAGGCATATGGAGAAAAGATATAAAAATAAGTTAAAGATCAACGAAATGGTAAAATTGTACCTGTAAGATTCTGAAAATAAGCTGCTCCTTTAAGCAAAGGTTAATGAAATTATGCTAATTTTATATAAGTTAACGTAATATGTGACAATAGAGTTTTTCATATTCATTAAAAATACATATCTAAAAAGAGGGACCTAGCCAGAGGGAGTGAACATGAATAAAAGTAGAAGAGACAGACACAAAGGCTAGTTTATGAGCTGGGTCATGTTTATCCTACTGAATTCCTCACTGAAATGGCACATCTTGCCTCTGCACGATCTTGCCCCCAGTCTTCTGGAATCATGGTGTTGGTGTCCAACTCCATCATGCATCTTTCTGTGTCTGAGCTGCTTCCCGGTGGCTCATCCATGTTTAAGAGTGAGTAGCTTCAGTGGCTGAGAATGACCACGGCAGAAAGAAGAATGTGGGTTTATTACCAGAAGACTGGGGAGCTTAGTTATAGCGGCAGACTAGATGTTACAAGATTAAGGATAGAGAATATCTGAGCATCATTTATACAACGATTAGTTTGTGAATGCTGTCACTTTGCTTGTAACTTGTGTCCCAAGTTAAGTGAGAGGAGCAGTAAAAACAGATCTCTTAATGACATTTCCTATTTTCTTGGTAGGATTGCTGCTTTAGCTATTAAAAGTATCAGAGAGCCTCAACTTGCTACTTGGAAAACAAATTTAAAATTTATTAGTAAGAATGAATTTAATGTAACATTTTATATAATGTGATTACATGTTTAGTCAAGTACCACTCCCTTGCCTCAGTGAGTCTCTACTTTAGCCCAATAATGTTGACAAAAATGCATCTAAAACCTGATCATTTCTCTGCCCTCAATAGCTCTTCCATCGACTGATGGAAAGGGAGTAAAATCAGAAGGGAATAAAATCAGAAGGAAAGTGCATTCATTTTATACCTATGAAGGCCAGCCTTAATGCCAAGAATTCTGTATTATTGTTATGTTTAAGTCTGATAATAGGACTATGAGGCCACTGTTCTTACACTTATTTAAAGAACAAATGCTAAAACAGGATAGGAAAGGTTAAATAACTTGCCTTGGATCTTACATAATTAGTTGGTTGAAGAGCTGAAGATTCGCCTTCAAAGCTGTCTGATTTTAAATTCTGGGCCAGTTCTAAATCATTTATGAGTTAGGAAATACCTCATATTGAAAATGCTTTACAAAGCAAAGGGGTTATTGGATTAATGTTTATATGTACATTTTACCAATAATATGTTGCCCTCTTTTGTGTGATGACCATCTTACCCCCATTGGTTATAGATAGGAGTGGTTTGTAGCTCCTTTACTGTCATTCAACAGTAAATCTCAGCATACATTTGAGATTAAAGGTGTTCATTTGCTGGATAATTAACTTGGGGTTTTATAAGTCGATACCCATGTATCCGATTTTTTTTTGTGTCTGAATTGCTGTCCAGAAGTAGATGACCTATAAGGGAATTGCACAGGGTTTTCACT
Organism: Panthera tigris; assembly: GCF_018350195.1. NCBI lineage: Eukaryota > Metazoa > Chordata > Mammalia > Carnivora > Felidae > Panthera > Panthera tigris. The sequence goes on from NC_056668.1 coordinate 29,189,651, forward strand.
AGCACAACTGTTTTTAGTTCTGAAATACCAGCAAATAAATCGTCTGTCCCTGTGGCCAAAAAAGTCCATATTAGCCTGTAGTTGACTCTAGCAGGCATTTTAGAATATCACAAAGAATTGAGGTCATAAAGAATCGTACTGACATTTTACAGTATATGCATTCTTTTTATGGAGGGTGGGGGTACTTCATTTATGCGTTCTAAGGAAGAGTTTTTAGCTAGTAATTTAACGTATTTAACCCACATAAAGTCTTTTATAAGGGCTATAAAATTAATTTTATTACAGAAATTGCATTACACTTAACAGCTGATGACCTTATCTTACTGCAGTAATGTATTTTTTATTAAAATGAAACATTGTGTTTCAGAAGCAGGAGCCAGAATCAGGCCTTGAATCAGAAAGGGCCACATGTATTATGTACAAATCGCTGTCTTCCAAAAGAGCATATGACCTGGTGTTTCTCAGTTTATTACTGCATCAAGACGAGCAGATTTAAACTCTAATTAAAGAGATGCCATACATTTTCTTTTTACAACTTGGGTGACTTGAACTGTTTTACTGTCAAACCAGCCTCAGTAAGTATTAACAGTTATTTTGGTCTTTTATGTAAGCTCCGATCTGTAGGTTGAATTTAACATGAAGTCATAGCGTTGATTCTCTTTCCACTAGCCAATACTTTCGTGTAATTCTGGCTATACCTAGATACTACAATGTTTTATTTGCTTTTAGTTATTGCTGACCACTCAAAAGACACAATTTTCTGTGGTACATGACAAACACAGTGTGGATGGCAACTTAAATAATTAATTATGTTCATGAATGGATAAATGATATTTTAAATATTTTCCATTATGTATAGAAAAGCAAAACATGCTACAGGGAATAGAGCACTTTGAAGTCTTATATAGGTTTAATAATCTATTTTATAACCTTAATGAATTTTCAATATTAGTATCCTTCTTGAAAGACTAAATAGCTTCACTTCATATGGCTTGGGTAGTATTTTTCCTTAGTTGTTATTATCAAAAAATAGAAGTATTGTGCAAATGACTAGCTAGGAAACTCATATGGCTATGAAACAAAAATCTGAAGACATTTTGGGGGCTCCTGGGTGGCTCAGTCAGTTAAGCATCCAACTGTTGATTTCAGCTCATAATCTCACAGTTCCTGACTGCTAGCCCCGTGTCAGGCTCTGTGCTAATAGCATGAAGCCTGCTTGGGATTCTCTCTGTCCTTCTCTCTCTGCCCTCCTCTGCTCATGCTCTCACTCTCTCTCTCTGTCTCTCTCCCTCAAAATAAATAAATAAACTTAAAAAATACACATTTTAAATATAAGAGCAAAAGTGGATAATACTAAAATAACCTTAGATTTTGAGTTCTGATTAAAAACAAGGGAGTAGGATAAAATAATCAAGAAAATGAGAAAATGGATTGGAAGAAGAGAGAATAGATTTAGAGATTTTATTTGAAATCAGAGACAAACACTACTTACCAATTTCCATTGATAACCATATCCTCTCTCTCCAAAATAAAACAAAAGATTATAATTTCTCCAATTCCTAGAATGAATGACCATACAGATTTATTGCTAATATCCCTGTCCTCGATCTCTACTCCCCTTTTTGGGAGTATCACTTTATTGTTCAAAATTGAACAATACTGGAAAATATTTTTCCTTAACAGTGATGAGAAAAGAGTAGAAAAGCAATACAATATTAATATGATACAGTATCACAATAACCTTTCTTTTCATTACTGGTTGTGAGTTGGGTCATTTTCATTTGTTAATGAGTCTGAGTTGATAATTTAAAATTGTCCCATTACTTAATCATAAAATTATTTTAAAATACATTTGGATGTATTTGGAGGATTTGAGGCACTTTTTGGTAGAATCTGAGTCTTTGATTCAGTGGCCATATTTTTGGTTTACTTAATATTTTAACTGGTGTAATACAATATTAAAGGATTAGAAAAGCAAAGGGGTAAAAATAGTAAAGGGTTAAAAAGATTGTACACCTTGGAATATATAATTAGAGGAGACAATTGTGAAATAACTTTCAGGGTGCTCTTTCAGACATAAGGAAACTATTTTCATATTTGATATCCACATTGGAGTCTTTTTCACTCTGTTTAAAATAACCATATCCTACCATATGTTTTTACTCTTATGTGGATCCGAGAAACTTAACAGAAACCCATGGGGAGGGGAAGAAAAAAAAAAGAGGTTAGAGTGAGAGAGAGCCAAAGCATAAGAGACTCTTAAAAACTGAGAACAAACTGAGGGTTGATGGGGGGTGGGAGGGAGGAGACGGTGGGTGATGGGTATTGAGGAGGGCACCTTTTGGAATGAGCACTGGGTGTTGTATAGAAACCAATTTGACAATAAATTTCAAAAAAATAACCATATCCTAGAAATAAATGTTTTTTCTTCTTTTTTTTTTCAATATATGAAATTTATTTTGGATACTAGTCCTTTGTCCAATATGTCATTTGCAAATATCTTTTCCCATTCCGTTGGTTGCCTTTTAGTTTTGTTGGTTGTTTCCTTTGCTGTGCAGAAGCTTTTTATCTTCATAAGGTCCCAGTAATTCATTTTTGCGTTTAATTCCCTTGCCTTTGGGGATGTGTCGAGGAAGAGATTGCTACGGCTGAGGTCAGAGAGGTCTTTTCCTGCTTTCTCCTCTAGGGTTTTGATGGTTTCCTGTCTCACATTCAGGTCCTTTATCCATTTTGAGTTTATTTTTGTGAATGGTGTGAGAAAGTGGTCTAGTTTCAACCTTCTGCATGTTGCTGTCCAGTTCTCCCAGCACCATTTGTTAAAGAGACTGTCTTTTTTCCATTGGATGTTCTTTCCTGCTTTGTCAAAGATGAGTTGGCCATATGTTTGTGGTCTAGTTCTGGGTTTCTATTCTATTCCATTGGTCTATGTGTCTGTTTTTGTGCCAATACCATGCTGTCTTGATGATGACAGCTTTGAAGTAGAGGCTAAAGTCTGGGATTGTGATGCCTCCTGCTTTGGTCTTCTTCTTCAAAATTACTTTGGCTATTCGGGGCCTTTTGTGGTTCCATATGAATTTTAGGATTGCTTGTTCTAGTTTCGAGAAGAATGCTGGTGCAATTTTGATTGGGATTGCATTGAATGTGTAGATAGCTTTGGGTAGTATTGACATTTTGACAATATTTATTCTTCCAATCCATGAGCAGGGAATGTCTTTCCATTTCTTTATATCTTCTTCAATTACCTTCATAAGCTTTCTATAGTTTTCAGCATACAGATCTTTTACATCTTTGGTTAGATTTATTCCTAGGTATTTTATGCTTCTTGGTGCAATTGTGTATGGGATCAGTTTCTTTATTTGTCTTTATGTTACTTCATTGTTAGTATATAAGACTGCAACTGATTTCTGTACATTGATTTTGTATCCTGCAACTTTGCTGAATTCATGTATCAGTTCTAGCAGACTTTGGGTGGAGTCTATCAGATTTTCCATGTATAATATCATGTCATCTGCAAAAAGCGAAAGCTTGACTTCGTCTTTGCCAATTTTGATGCCTTTGATTTCCTTTTGCTGTCTGATTGCTGATGCTGGAACTTCCAACACTATGTTAACCAACAGCGGTGAGAGTGGGCATCCCTGTCGTGTTCCTGATCTCAGGGAAAAAGCTCTCAGTTTTTCCCCATTGAGGATGATGTTAGCTGTGGGCTTTTCATAAATGGCTTTTATGATGTTTAAGTATGTTCCTTCTATCCCAACTTTCTCAAGGGTTTTTATTAAGAAACGTTGCTGCATTTTGTCAAAGGCCTTTTCTGCATCGATTGACAGGATCATATGGTTCTTATCTTTTCTTTTATTAATGTGGTGTATCACGTTGATTGATTTGCGAATGTTGAACCAGCCCTGCAGCCCAGGAATGAACCCCACTTGATCTTGGTGAATAATTCTTTTTATACGCTGTTGAATTCGATTTGCTAGTATCTTATTGAGAATTTTTGCATCCATATTCATCAGGGATATTGGCCTGTAGTTCTCTTTTTTTACTGGGTCTCTGTCTGGTTTAGGAATCAAAGTAATACTGGCTTCATAGAATGAGTCTGGAAGTTTTCCTTCTTCCCTTTCTATTTCTTGGAATAGCTTGAGAAGGATAGGTATTATCTCTGCTTTAAACGTCTGGTAGAACTCCCCTGGGAAGCCATCTGGTCCTGGACTCTTATTTGTTGGGAGATTTTTGATAACCGATTCAATTTCTTCGCTGGTTATGGGTCTGTTCAAGCTTTCTATTTCCTCCTGATTGAGTTTTGGAAGAGTGTGGGTGTTTAGGAATTTGTCCATTTCTTCCAGGTTGTCCAATTTGTTGGCATATAATTTTTCATAGTATTCCCTGATAATTGTTTGTATCTCTGAGGGATTGGTTGTAATCATTCCATTTTCATTCATGATTTTTATCTATTTGGGTCATCTCCCTTTTCTTTTTGAGAAGCCTGGCTAGAGGTTTGTCAATTTTGATTAGTTTTTCAAGAAACCAACTCTTTGTTTCATTGATCTGCTCTACAGTTTTTTTTAGATTCTATATTGTTTATTTCTGCTCTGATCTTTATTATTTCTCTTCTTCTGCTGGGTTTAGGGTGCCTTTGCTGTTCTGCTTCTATTTCCTTTAGGTGTGCTGTTAGATTTTGTATTTGGGATTTTTCTTGTTTCTTGAGATAGGCCTGGATTGCAATGTATTTTCCTCTCAGGACTGCCTTCGCTGCATCCCAAAGCATTTGGATTGTCGTATTTTCATTTTTATTTGTTTCCATATATTTTTTAATTTCTTCTCTAATTGCCTGGTTGACCCACTCATTCTTTAGTAGGGTGTTCTTTAACCTCCATGCTTTTGGAGGTTTTCCAGACTTTTTCCTGTGGTTGATTTCAAGCTTCATAGCATTGTGGTCTGAAAGTATGCATGGTATGATTTCAATTCTTGTATACTTATGAAGGGCTGTTTTGTGACCGAGTATATGATCTATCTTGGAGAATGATCCATGTGCACTCGAGAAGAAAGTATATTCTGTTGCTTTGGGATGCAGAGTTCTAAATATATCTGTCAAGTCCATCTGATCCAATGTATCATTCAGGGCCCTTGTTTCTTTATTGACCGTGTGTCTAGATGATCTATCCATTTCTATAAGTGGAGTGTTAAAGTCCCCTGCAGTTACCACATTCTTATCAATAAGGTTGCTTATGTTTATGAGTAATTGTTTTATATATTTGGGGGCTCCAGTATTCGGCGAATAGACATTTATAATTGTTACCTCTTCCTGATGGATAGACCCTGTAATTATTATATAATGCCCTTCTTCATCTCTTGTTACAGCCTTTAATTTAAAGTCTAGTTTGTCTGATATAAGTATGGCTACTCCAGCTTTCTTTTGGCTTCTAGTAGCATGATAAATAGTTCTCCATCCCCTCACTCTCAATCTAAAGGTGTCCTCAGGTCTCAAATGAGTCTCTTGTAGACAGCAAATAGATGGGTCTTGTTTTTTTATCCATTCTGATACCCTATGTCTTTTGGTTGGCACATTTAATCCATTTACATTCAGTGTTATTATAGAAAGATACGGGTTTAGAGTCATTGTGATGTCTGTATGTTTTATGCTTGTAGCGATGTCTCTGGTACTTTGTCTCACAGGATCCCCCTTAGGATCTCTTGTAGGGCTGGTTTAGTGGTGACGATTTCCTTCAGTTTTTGTTTGTTTGGGAAGACCTTTATCTCTCCTTCTATTCTGAATGACAGACTTGCAGATAAAGGATTCTCGGCTGCATATTTTTTTTTCTGTTCAACACATTGAAGATCTCCTGCCAATCCTTTCTGGCCTGCCAAGTTTCAAAAGAGAGATCAGTCACGAGTCTTATAGGTCTCCCTTTATTTGTTAGGGCACGTTTATCCGTTGCTGCTTTTAGAATTTTCTCTTTATCCTTGTATTTTGCCAGTTTCACTATGATATGTCATGCAGAAGATCGATTCAAGTTACGTCTGAAGGGAGTTCTCTGTGCCTCTTGGATTTCAATGCCTTTTTCCTTCCCCAGTTCAGGGAAGTTCTCAGCTATTATTTCTTCAAGTACCCCTTCAGCACCTTTCCCTCTCTCTTCCTCCTCTGGGATACCAATTATGCATATATTATTTCTTTTTAGTGTATCACTTAGTTCTCTAATTTTCCCCTCATACTCCTGGATTTTTTTATCTCTCTTTTTCTCAGCTTCCTCTTTTTCCATAATTTTATCTTCTAGTTCATCTGTTCTCTCCTCTGCCTCTTCAATCCGAGCCGTGGTCATTTCCATTTTATTTTGCATCTCGTTTAAAGCATTTTTCAGCTCCTCCTGACTGTTCCTTAGTCCCTTGATCTCTGTAGCAAGAGATTCTCTGCTGTCCTCTATACTCTTTTCAAGCCCAGCGATTAATTTTATGACTATTATTCTAAATTTACTTTCTGTTATATTATTTTAATCCTTTTTGATCAGTTCATTAGCTGTTGTTATTTCCTGGAGATTCTTTTGAGGGGAATTCTTCTGTTTGGTCATTTTGGATAGTCCCTGGAGTGGTGAGGACCTGCAGGGTACTTCCCCTGTGCTGTGGTGTATAACTGGAGTTGGTGGGCGGGGCTGCAGTCAGACCTGATGTCTGCCCCAGCCCACCGCTGGGGCCACAGTCAGACTGGTGTGTGCCTTCTCTTCCCCTCCTCTAGGGGCGGGATTCACTGTGGAGTGGCGTGGCCCGTCTGGGCTCCTTGCACACTGCCAGGCTTGTGGTGCTGGGGATCTGGCGTATTAGCTGGGGTGGGTAGGCAAGGTGCACGGGGGCAGGAGGGGCAGGCTTAGCTCGCTTCTCCTTAGGTGATCCACTTCAGGAGGGGCCCTGTGGCAGCAGGAGGGGATCAGACCGGCTGCCGGAGGGGTGGCTCCGCAGAAGCACAGCGTTGGGTGTTTGCGCGGAGCAAGCAAGTTCCCTGGCAGGAACTGGTTCCCTTTGGGATTTTGGCTGGGGGATGGGCGAGGGAAATGGTGCTGGTGAGCTCCTTTGTTCCCCAACAAACTGAGCTCTGTGGTCCCGGGGCTCAGCAGCTCTCCCTCCCTTTGTCCTCCAGCCTTCCCGCTTTCCGAGCACAGCTGTTAACTTATGACCTCCCAGATGCTAAGTCGCACTTGCTGTCGGAACACACTCTGTCCGGCCTCTCCGCTTTTGCAAGCCAGACTGGGGCGCTCTGCTTGGCCGGCGAGCCGCCCCTCCGCCCCGGCTCCCTCCTGCCAGTGCCTGGAGCACGCACCGCCTCTCTGCCCTTCCTACCCTCTTCCATGGGCCTCTCGTCTGCGCTTGGCTCTGGAGACTCAGTTATGCTAGTCTTCTGGTGGTTTTCTGGGTTAGTTAGGCAGGTGTAGGTGGAATCTAAGTGATCAGCAGGACGCGAGGTGAGCCCAGCGTCCTCCTATACCGCCATCTTCTGCCGGTCCCATAAATTTTTTTTCTTAATAATTATCTAGTGAAGCTCTACTGTAATTAGAATTTTACTTTTGGGAATCACATTCAATGAAATGAAACCATGAAGAGTTTATGGTAAACTATTAGTTGATCTTAATTCAGTTTTAAAACAAGGTTTGACTAAGAGTGCTTAAATTATAACGAATGGACCGACATAAAAGACAGTTTCTACAAAAAGTCCCGAAAATTGGCTTCACCAAAAGCACTGACATCAGGAAAATGAGAGAATGGACATGGGACCAATGTATGCCTGGTTGTTGCCCTCTAATAATTTCACATCAGGAATGCAGTAGAATGAGGTAACAGGACTTGATTTGCATATTAACAACATTTGAATGGTTTGTCTATGATTTGAAACATGATGCATTTTGATTTCTCGTGTTTAGGGTGAGATAAAATCCACCCAGAGGAAAGCAAGTGACCCAGCAGTCAGCGTACAAGTGATTTACTAAGGACTAGCCATTCAAATTGGGATTTGCAGGCCTCAGCCTCCTGCCTGATGAAAACCCCCTTCCCTGTCTATTAGGTCTTTGTCCAGTGTATACCTAACATCAGAAAACAGGATCTGTTTTTGTATCAACACTTAACTCTTCATGGTTGCTGTTAAATATCCTAACACCTCCATGGCATTTACCACTCAGTCCTCATCTAAAATTTAAGCATGGTTATTTTTAAAGCTCTTTAAAACCAACTGGTTCAAGGCCTTATAGTGGGAAAAAGAGCTAAAGTCTGGATTATATCATAAAAACTAGTATCCACACACTAGCTACCACACACTAGCCTGTGTGGTAGGGCATATTTTCCTTAAAAATATATCACATTCTTTTTTTTTTTATTTTGGCAAAAGATGCTAATTTGGGTCAGTTTGGGTTTCCACTCTACCCTGTTTGCTAATCAAATTCCCCTAAAACTGGTCTGTGCAGTTGCTTAAGAATTTCTCATCATATATATCTATTGACCATCTTTTCAGATGTCATATTTATAAGTGAAAGTGTTTTCAGATGGAATGTCAGTCTTTATTTTTGTCATTTCCACCTATTTGAGGGGCAAGTTATCTGTTAAATTTTGGTTTAACCATCTAGAATAGATCTAAATATGCCAAGAATATGAAGGTTATATATATAACTCTTTATGCAAACATAACAGAAAATTAGTCATTTTTTTCTACTTTGGAGTAATGGAATTGCCATATTTAAAGCATCCACAGAGAAAAGTTCTAATCCTTGGGTTTTGTCAATATCACTTGCAATTATGCTATAGTTTTTCTTATTACTCTCCCTCTAAAAATATTTTCTAGTGCTGGAGAGACTGGTTTGTTTATGGAAAAAAGTAGCAATTCTTTGAAATTTATTGCTTCTCCTTAAAAAGAAAGCCTTTTTAGGACTCTGTGGCCAGGAAACAATGTGCATTAGCAGCCCCTTTCAAACCACTTTAAGTGCAAATTCATGAGAACTACTAAAATTTTGTTTCACGTTTTTTGTGAACTGAAGTATACATGTATGATATATACTCTCTGACATGTGCACACTGCCTTCTTTCTTAAGATACATTACTCAGATACTCACTTGATGGAAATTAACAATCTATGTTTCCAAAGCATAACATAGATACTTAAATTTTATCCTGGCTCTGCTTCTTAATACGTGTATGAATGGTCATGTAACTGAATATATCTGAGCTTGTTTTCTCTGTAAATGGGAAATTTGTACCTCAATAAAGAAATTTTGGAAAGAGTAATATTTTATACTATGAGCTTCGTTCAACCTCACAAACTGATCAGTAAATGGTGGTAATAAAAATAATTGATAATAATTGAAAACTCATTGTTTTAGTACTTCCTTGTGCTTGAATATCTAGCACAGAATTGGATGCAAATGAGAAATTCTACATTACAGAAGTAGAAATGAGCCCCTCAAGTATGCTTCATTCTACTCAGCTCCTTTACAGAAATTTGCCATCAGGAAACACCCTAAATCTGTTTGCTAGAGCTTTAAGTTTCCTTTTACATAGTTCTTTTTCTCATATCTCCCAACTTTGCTATCACAGAATAGAAAATACTGTGCACACACACCATGAACACTAAAAGTAAAGACAAAAGAAAACCTCAAGAACAAAGATCTCCAATGCAAAGGAATGCACAGCCATATAGAACATACTTTCTTTTCATAATAAAAATAGAATCAAACCACAGATTTTTTTTAATGTTTATTTTTGAGAAAGACAGACAGAGTGTGAGTGGGGGAGGAGCAGAGCGAGAGAGGGAGACACTGAATCTGAAGCAGATTCCAGGTTCTGAGCTGTCAGCACAGAGCCTGACGTGGGGCTCAAACTCACAAATGGCAAGATCATGACCTGACCCAAAGTTGGATGCTTAACTGACTGATCCAGTCAGGCACCTCTCAAGCCACAGATTTTTATGACTGGTTACTTTTCTTCCTTTACCCAAAGCTAATTGATTCAGTCAACAAAGAGAGCAACTATTTTAATCTATCAAACACTGTGCTATGTGCTCAAATAAGGAAAAGTCAACTCTATTCTAAAAGTAGACTGATGTAAAGATTAAAAATTACAATCCATCGTGTTGCATGACATGATAAAGTAGGTATATGAGACAGTTGAGACAGTGTGCATATTGTTACTACCAGAAGTGAGGGAAGGCTGACCACAGGAGATGAATCCCTGTACGTTAAACAGAAATTAAGAGCCAGAGAACAAAGCACCTTTTTAGATAAAAAGAACAACAACAACAAAAACAAAACAGCTTGTGTAAAGGCATTAAAGGGCATCATGTGTTCAGATACCAATGTGAAGTTTACATAATGGGAGTGTAGGAAGGACAGCGGGGAGGGAGGGTTAAAGGGTAAATAGGCATGGTACAGGAGGATGAGTTCTATGCTACCAGTGACTGAGCTTTTTAAAATTTTTTTAAGTTTATTTATTTATTTTGAGAGAGAGAAAGAATGAGAGCACAAGTAGGAAAGGGGCAGAGAAACAGAATCCTCAGGAGACTGCACACTGTCAGTGCAGAGCCTGACATGGGGCTCAAACTCATGAACCATGGGATCATGATCTGATCTGAATCAAGAGTCAGATGCTTAACTGACTGAGCCACCCAGGCACCCCAACAGAGCTTTTTAAATAGAAGAGCTACCTGGTTGAATCTTACCCTTATAAAATATAACCCCTCTTCTACTGTGGGGTTGTTCAGGAGGAATGACAAATTAGACAAATTAGACAAATTAGAGACCAAGACAAGTGGGAGGGAGTGTCAAGGCTTTAGTCCTCACTTCTTCCAGGTGTCTATGCAAATATCGCCACTTTACACAGACAGACCCTGATTAGCTTATTTATGTAACAGCCCCTGCTATCATTATTCCCACTTTCTATTTTTCTTTGTAAAAATATTATTACATGAACAGCTGAATTGCGATGTTCACACTAGAATGTAGGTTTTATATTTGTTGTGTTCATTACCATAGCCTCAATGGCTAGAATATTGCCTGGGACATAGCTGCTACTCAGCAAATACTTTAAAAAAAATAAGTGATTTTTCCAAATGCAAATATACAAAGACCTAAACTAAACAATCACCCTGGCCATGAAGTAGTAGACACAATAATAGACTCAAGAAGCTTTTCTAAATTAAAATCAATAAAACATATTTGGTGATATGGTAGATAAGGAAAAAATAGAAGAGGGGAGTCCTTTATTTCAAGTATGAGAGTATGAATTATGATGATGAATCATGATCATTATGATAGAATGTAATAGGAGGAAGAGGTTTGAGGTGGAGAAAATAAAGTCTGTTTCAGACATATTGAATAACAATTGTCTGTGGACCAATAGAATTATAGATCTAGAACTTGAGAGAAAGATCTGAGATTAAAGTAGAGACGTACAAATGATCAAAAAATGATGGCAGTGGAAGACATTAAGTACAAAAGTCATACAGAGAGCACAGGAAGATAGTGGAAATACTGTAAAGTTTAGAGCAGTGGGGAAAATTTTAAGACCAGGAAAGAAACTGATCATTTAAAAATTAGTATTAAGGATAAAAAAATTCCATTGCCTCATTCTAAAGCTTTTATAGATTTGGAATTGAAGGTAGCACTGGGAGTCTTTGAGATTGACCACCATTCAACATGGGGTTCAAGAATATTTTTTTAAAGTAAACCATGGAGAGGAAAAATTACATTTTTTTGCCAGCATATTTTGTTGATATTTTTGAATTTTTAAATTAATTTTTTAAATGTTTATTTATTTTTCAGACAGGACACGAATGGGGGAGGGTCAGAGAGAGAGGGAGACACAGAATCCGAAGCAGGCTCCAGGCTCTGAGCTGTCAGCACAGAGCCGGACGTGGGGCTTGAACTCATGGACTGTGAGATCATGACCTGAGCCGAAGTCGGACACTTAACCGACTAAGCCACTCAGGCGCCCCTGGATGTTTTTGCATTTTACAGTAGGGAAATTATTAAGTTTTTAGATCTCAAAATATGTAGGCTGACAACTGAACTCAGTCTCTGGTGGCCTTAAGGCAATGGTGATATCTATATAGTGGAAGCCTGTCTCTCACCAGTTGACTGACAGAGCCAGCATCTGAAGAGGAACCCTCCTGTTTCTAAAGACTGTGCTTTCCATGGTTTGCTCTCTATGCACTTATTTCCTGTTGAAAGACTTCCTGTGGTTCTACATGTAACAACGCAGCAGTAATTGCCTTTTTTTTTTTTTTTTTAAGTAATTGAGTCTTTAATATCTCTTTGTCTCAGGTTAGCATGTAGCCTTTCTCTGGTGCATATCCTTTCTTTCTTCTCTAAATAGACCACAAAAATTACATTAACAGAAATCTACAATGATAGCCATATATGATGGTTACTACTTCTAAATGCTTAGTAAAGGAGTATTTGGAAGCCACCATACATTGGGAAGGTTAATCCAACTTATTTCTGGGAAACTGTCCCTTCCCCACTCCCAGCCTATTGTTTGTAGAGAGACCAAGAGTGATTGCTATCTTCATGGGAAAAAAATCCACACACAGCCAGGGATATGCAAGACTTTTGTTGGGGTTTCTGAGAAAAAGAAAGAAACTTTCCTTTTTTATTCTATAGTGAGAGAAAGTGAAAAACAGCTGCTGCCATCTTGTATTATAAAGGTAAGAACCTTAGTATGAAGCTAAACAGAAGACTGAACCTGAGGATTAACAACAACAACAACAACAAAATAGTTGCTAATAAGCTCTTCATAAAACTACCTGTAGACTTTTCAGTTATATGACTTAAAAATTGCCATATTACTTAGGCCATTTTGTTTGGCCTTTCTTTTCTCATTTTCCTAATTAGTGCATAGATCACATGCCATTAGTTGTGCTACAGATTTTACAGACATTATATTACATAATCCTCACCACAATTTTATGAGGCAGTTATTACCACCATTTTATAGATGCAGAAGATGAAGAACAGAGAGATTAAGAAATTTATCCCAAATTACATTATTAATTGAGGTATAGATGCAGAAGTTTTACCCCAACCCTATTCTAAATCCTACAGTTAATTACATACAATATTATTCCATTTGTCTTACCAGAATTTAGCTACACATTAGAATTGCCACTATAATATCTGGCTTGAATTTCCCTGCAAGCTCTGTTTCTTACTGGTGCTCCACCTACATCTCATTGTTATGTCCACAGAACAGTTTAAAAGTATAGCATCCATATTTCTATCTACATCTATGTAGAGAGACTGAAGAATTTCTATCTCACAGACAGGAATCTCATTAGTAATAGTCCTTGCTGCTCAAGAGGCAATTAGTATATTCTCCATGGACTCATCCAATCCCCAGTCCACATCTTATTCTGTGAAACATATGGAATCCTAGCTTAATTAAATTAATATAATAAAATGATGTACTTAAGAATTCAGAATGTGTCTAAGTTACTACTAGCTGTATTACTTAGGTGATCTTTAGCCATTTTTCTCTTAGGAAACCTCATATAATACCTGTATGCTTGGAAATAGTGTGCACTTAAAACTTACCTGTAATTTGCTTCAATGTTCATGTAACACAAAGACTTAAAAAAAAAAAAATATATATATATATGCACACACACACAGCAATCTTTATGATGAGATATATATATATATATGTAACATATAAACAATATATATTTATATATTTACATATATTTTTACACACACATATACAAACTCTGCAATTATATATATATAACATATATTTAAGAGTATTTCTAAAACTCAAGAATCATCAGCTATACAAACAGAACTATGTTGAGTCATTTGGAGAATAATTTTAAGTTGGCTCTGATGTATGATTTGGCTAATAATCTAGTGAGTTGTACTCTAAGAAGTACAAAAGATGTGAGAATAAACATGCAATAATGTTAGCTGATATATATGCGTGTGTATATATATATATTTGTATAATATATATTAACATATATAATACAAATATATATATATATATAATATACATATATATATAATATGCATGAGCCTATGTTTGTATTTCATTCTCAAAGACACCCCAGAAAAAAAATCTTACTTTAGTTAAGCGTTGTAGAAATGCCATGCAGCTTTGTGTTTTTTCCTAAATCTGATTTACAAAAACTAAAATTGTCCATCGAGGAATCCCAATTTTTGTTATCAGTTTAAAAGGTGAATAAAAAATCACAAATATTGCATATTATAATTTTTAATAGGAGCAAATTAATAATGGATATTTTAAATAAAAATATACTTTGGGATTCTGGTTTCTGATTCAACTTGTAAAGAGCTTAAAAGTCACCAGTTACCACTCCATCCTAGTGATAGGTAAAAAGCAGAACAAATTGAAAAATTAACAATTCTTGAATACCTTAGAGAAGTGAGGTCACAGGAAAAATTTATTTCCCCAAAATTGGAGACACAAACATTTAGATAAAGAATCACAACTTACTGGAGTAGAAACCCACAAGCAGAAACCTCTGTAGGAACCAGTGCAGGGCAGCAAAACCTGAACTGTAATTGATGAATTACTAGAGGTTCAGTGTGGACAACTGTGAGAGTTAAAAACACCAGGGACCTCATACCTTTGTGAGTTTTAAGACCAGGATCTCTTGCAGGTCTTCATAGTATAGAAGAAAAATCCCCTGATGTTTCTGGCAGAAAGAGGAGAAAAGGAACAGACTGACATATGCCAGAGCATCCTGAACTTCTTGACAAGGCCTGCTCTTAAGATACACTATTTTACCAGAGCCTAACCTAACTAAGGGAAGAGAAATACCACCCTCCAGCAACCTCTAGCCTCTCATGTGGGGGAAGGGGAATTCACAGCTCTAGCCCCCTATAGCTATCCTGTCCTATCTAACAAGGGTGGGGGGAAACTGAGAAACATTAGTAAAGTTCACTGGCTAGGGCCATGAGCTCCCCAATGAGAGCTCCATGAGACGTACTTACAGGACCATAGGATGCTATTTCTTCCTCTATATTTTACTGCTATATTACTCAAAGCCTATTTAGTGCAGTACATCATGGTTGCCACCCAATAAAAAATTAGGAAGCATACTAAAAGGAAGAAACATACTTTGAAGACACTGAACAAGCATCAGAACCAGAGTGAGATGTGGCAGAAATGTTGAAATCATCAGAATGGGGATTTTTTTTTTTAACTATGATTAAGATACTTGGGGATATAATGGAAAAAGCACACAAAATGCAAGCTCACATGGAAAATGTAACCTGAGAGATGGAAATTCTGAGAAAGATTCAAAAAGAAATGCTAGAGATCAAAAACATTGTACCAGAAGTGAAGAATGCCTTTTGTGAACTGTGGGACAACTACAAAAAGTAAAACGTACCCATAATTGGGATACCAGGAGAAAAAAGAAAAGAATAGAAGACATATTTGAAACAACAATGACTGATAATTTCTCCAAATTAATGTTGAGTAATGAAGCACAGATCTAGGATGCTCAGAAAATACTAACCATCTTAAATGAAGAAAGGAAGAAAAAAAAGAAAACAAGAAAAATGCACTTCATACCACCCTACACCTAAGCAAGTCATTCAAACTTCAGAAAATCACATATTAGGGAAAAATGAAAGATGCCAGAGGGGGGAAACACCTATAGAGACATAAAGGATTACACATCTGACTTGCCTTCAGAAACCATGCAAGTAAGAAGAGAGTGAACTGAAATATATAACGTGATGAGAGATAAAACCCACCAACCTAGAATTTTGTACCATGTGAAACTATGCTTCAAAGTAAAGGAGAAATAAAAATTTCTGAAACAAAAAGACATCTATCTTGTGAGAAATGTTAAGTTCTTTAGAGAAGAAATATGATATAGGTCAGAATCTTGGAACTACATAAGGGAAGAGTATCTGAAAAAGAATAAGTGAAGGTAAAACAAACGTTTACTTTTCTTCATCTATCAGATAACATTATTCAAAACAATAATAGCAATGGAGAATTCAATTATGTATTCTCATGTGTAAGTATTATTATATTTAAATGAAATGAAATGAATAATGGCAATGATACAGGGATGAGAGGAAGGAATTGGGAATTTTTTTGTTATAAGGTACTCTTACTACCCATGAAGTGGTATAGTGTTATTTGAAAGTGAACTTAGATTAGTTGAAAATATATCTGGCGAACACTAGGACAACCACCAAAAACAAAACAAAACAAAACAAAACCAAGAAATAAACAAAAAACAAAACAAAACAAAAAAACAGTACAAAAAAGTATAATTGACATGCTGGGAAAGGGGAGAAAATGGAATCATATAAATATTAGATTAAAAACACCAGAGACAGACAAAGTGAGGAAGACAAAAATGGGAACAAAGAACAAAGGCAACAAATACAAAATAGTAGCAAATATGGTAGGTGTTAATTTAGTAATCTTAATCTTAAATATCAATGGTCTAAATATAATAATTAGAAGAGTGCTTTAGAGTATAAAAAAATAAGACCCAACTATATGTTAGTTCTAAGAAACCACTTTAAATATTAAGACACATATGGATTATGACTTTTGAAGTCAGATAGAGCAGACTTCAAAGCAAAAAAAAAAAAAAAAAAAAAAACTGGGAGACAGGCATTACATTGGATAAAGAGGTCAATACTCCAAAGAAACATAAACAGTATTAATGTTTATGTGCTTAACAAGGAGGGTCAAAATGCATAGGCAAAAACTGATAGAACTGTAGGGAGAAATACATGAATCCACTATTAATAGTTGGAGTTTTTAAGACCGCTTCTATCAAAAATGGACATATACAATAGGCAAAAATTTAGTAAGAACATAGCTGAACTCAACAGTGCTATCAATCAACTGGATATGTTTGTTATATATCTATATATCTATATCTATATAGATTACTTCATCCAACAAGTGTTACACATTTTTCTCAAACTCACATGGAACATTCACAAAGATATACCACATTCTGAGACACACACCTTAACGAATTTAAAAGAAAGGGAATCATACAGTGTCTGCTTTGAGACCACAATGGAATTGAAATAGAAATCTAACAGAAAAATAGCTGGAAAATCCAAAATATTTTGAGATTAAACTACCTATTTCTAAATAACACGTAAATCAAAGAAGAAATCTTGAAAGAAATTAATAAATGTTTTAATTAATTTTTTTTGAAAGAGAGAGCGAGCCGGTGTGAGCTGGGGAGAGGGAGAGAGAGAATCTTAAGCAAGCTCCAACACCCAGCATGGAGCCTAACATGGGACTCAATGTCACTACCCTGAGATCATGACTTGAGCAGAAATCAAGAATCGGATGCTTAACCGACTGAGCCACCCAGGTGCCCCATTAATAAATATTTTAAAATAATGAAAATTGAAATACAACTTATCAAAATTTGTGGAATCCAGTGATAACAGTGCTTAGAAGGTAATTTATAGCATTAAATGCATATATGAGAATAAAGAAAAATACAAAGTTAATAAGCTTTTATCTTAGTAAACTTGAAAAAGAAGTGCAAATTCAATCCGAAAGTATAAAGAAGTAAGGAAATAATAAAAATCAAGTAAAAATCAATGGAATTGAAAATAGGAAATTAGGGGTGCCTGGGTGGCTCAGTCAGTTAAGTGTCCGACTTTGGTTCAGGTCATGATTTCATGGTCAGTGTGTTTGAGCCATATGTCAGGCTCTATGCTGACAGCTCAGAAAATGGAGCCTGATTTGGATTCTGTGTCTCCCTCTCTCTCTTCCTCTGCCCCACTCACAATCTGTCTCTCTCTCTCAAAAATAAACATTAAAAAAGTTTTAAATAAAAAAATAAAATATGAAATCAATAGAAAAAATTAATCAAAACTGGTTCTTTGAAAAGATCAATAAAAATTCCTAGGCAGGTTACCTAAGGGGGAAAAAAAAAACAAAGGACACAGATTACTAATATCTAATATAAAATTTGCATCATCACAGATTTCATGAACATTAAAATGATAATAAAGGAATACTGTGCACAATTCTAGGTCTACAAATTTGATCAACTAGATGAAATAGACTGATTCCTTGAGAGACACAAGCTGCTATAACTCACACAAGAAGAAATAGACAATCTGAATAGGACTATATCTATTAAAGAAATTAAATCAGTAATTAATAACCATCCAAAACATAAAGCACTAGGCCCAGATGGGTTCACAGGTAAATTCTACCAAACAGTTAAGGAAGAAATTATATCAATTCTCTGAGTCTCTTTAGGAAGATTAAAACACAGATACTACTTTCTTACTCATCCTATGAAGCCAGTATTACTCTAATACCAAAGTCAGAAAAAGACATTCTAAGAAAACTATAGACCAATATGTTTCATGAGTATAGATGCAAAAATTTGCAACAATATTTAACAAATGAATTTGACAACGTATAAAAAGAATCATACAACGTGAGCAAGTGAGATTTATCTGAGGTTTGCAAGTTTGGTTAAACATTCAAAAATCAATTAGTATAATCCATCTTTTCAGCAGACTTAGATTTTTTAAAAAAAGAAAAATAATATCATTGTATCAATATATGCAGAAAAAGCATTTGTCAAAATTCAACACGCAATCATGATAAAAACTCTCAGTAAACTAGGAATGCAGGGAAGCTACCTTAAATTGCTAAAGAATATCTAGAAAGAAGCTACTGCTAACAACATACTTAAAACAGTGAAAAACTCAAAGGTTTTCCACTAAGATCAGGAATAAGACAAGGATGTCCCCCTGTCACTATTACTTTTTAGCAATGTACTAGAATTCCTAGGTAAAGCAATTAGACAAGAAAAGAAAAAAAAGAGGTATACATATTGGGGTGGGGAGGGAATAAACGTTTGTTTCCAGATAACATGACTGTCTATATAGAAAAACTGACAAAATCAATAACAACCAAAATCCCTTCCTGAAACTAATGAATAATTATAGCAAAATTGCATGATACAAGGTTAACATACAAAATTCAATTACTTTCCTATATACTAGCACTGCACAAATGGGATTTGAAATTAAAAGCACATATTCATTTACATTAGCACCCTCCCAAAAAACACAGAATACCTTACAGTATGTTTAGGAAGAGTAAAATTGGAGGACCAATACTACCTGTCTTCAAGACTTAACACAAAGCTATAGTAATCAAAAAAGTGTGGTGTTAATGAAAGAATAGACAGATAAATCAATGGAACAGAATAGAGAAGCCAGAAATAGACCTCCATGTTTATAGACAACATTGTAGATCTTTGTCAAAGAAATCAAGGCAATACAATGGCGCACAAGTAGTCTTTACATCAAATGATGTTGGAAGAACTGGACATCTACCTGCAAAAAACAAGCAAACAAACAAACAAACAAAAAGAATCTAGACACAGACCTAATATCCTTCCCCCAAACCAACTCAAATGGACAAGAAACCTAAATGTGAAACATAAAATTCCTAGAAAGTTAGAATAAAACCTAGATGACCTTGGGTATGATGATGACTTTTTAGCTACAACACTAAATGCATGATACATGGAAGAAATAACTGATTAGACTTCATTAAGATTAAAAACTTTTGCAAAAGATAATGCTAAGAGAATGAGAAGATAAGCCACAGATTGGGAGAAAATATTTATGAAGGACACACATGACAAAGGAATGTTGGCCAAAATAGGCAAAGAGCTCTTAACAAAAAACAAAAACAACAAACAAACAAAAAAACCCAAACACTCAACACTAGGAAAATGAACCACCTGATATGAAAACAGGAAACAGAGTGGCCCCTGGGTGGTTCAGTCGGTTAAGCATCTGACTTCTGCTCAGGTCATGATCTGGTTCATGAGTTCAAGCCCCATATGGGGCACTCTGAAACCAGTGTTTGCTTCAGATCCTATGTCCTCCTCTCTGCCTCTTCCCTGCTCGTGCATGTGTGCTCTCTCTCTCCCTCTCAAAATAAATAAAGTTAAAAAAAAAAAGGCAAAAGACCTGAGCAGACACTACACAAAGTAGATTTCAAATACACATAGGAAAAGATATTCAAAAGATATTCAACATCATGTACTATTAAGGAATTGCCAATCAAAACAATGGTGAGAAACCGTATACTTACCAGAATGGCCCAGATCTGGAATACTTAAAATGCCAAATGCTGATGAGGATGTGGAGCAACAGGAACTCTCATTCCTTGCTTGTGGCAAGGCCAAATGATATAGCCACTTTGGAAGACAGGTTAGCAGTTTCTTACAAAAATTAACATTTTCTTGCTATAAAATCTAGCAATGATGCTCCTTGGTATTTACCCAGAGGAGTCAAAAATTACATCCATGCAAAAACTTTCACACAGATGTTTATGATACTTTTATTCATGGTTGCAGAACCTTGGAAGCAACCAACATGTCCTTCTGTAGGTGAATGCATTAAAAAAACTGTGGTATTTCCAGACAATAAAATATTATTCAGCACTAAAAAGAAATGAGCTATGAAGCAATGAAAAGACAAGGGGGAAACTTAAATGCATATTACTAAGTGAAATAAGCCAATTTGAAAAGGCTGTATTCTATGTGATTCCAACTTTATGAATTCTGGAAAAGGCAAAACTATAGAGACAATAAAAAGATCAGTGACTGTCAGAGGTGTGCCGGGCAGAGATGAATAGGTGAACACAGGATTTTTAGAACAGTGAAACTATACTATATATATTACAATGGTGGATAAATGTCATTATACATTTGTCAAAGCCCATAGAGTATACAATACCTAGAGTGAATTCTAATTATGGATTTTGTGTATTAATGACATGTCAATGTAGGTTCACTGACTCTAACAAATGTACCATTCGTGTGGGAAATGTTGATATTGGTGGTGCTATGTACGTGTGTGGACAGGAAGTATATGGGAACTCTTTCCACCCTGTTTTGCTATGAACCTAAAACTTCTTTTAAAAACTTTGTTGATTAAAATGTGTATGCATGCATGCATGCATGTGTGTGTGTGTGTGGGGGTGTGTATAAATTTACTTTGAGTTATCCAAACTTTCAACTCATTTCACTGGTTGCTTGATGATGGAGGTGAGTAAATAAGAAAATCCAACTCCTTTATTTTTTTGGCATTGATTCTAAATAGCTATCTAATTGTTATGGAGTCAGAGAAACTCTTTTCTCTTTAATAGCTGTGTGATTTGATGTTTCAGCTCAAAAGCAACAGCTAGTGCCATAGCTCCTATGCCCTAAATTAAAGAATTAGGAAATCTGACATATATTTTCTTAATGCACCCATTTCCTCTTTGCTAGGGCTTATCTGTGTACCCCCAGGTAAGTCACCAGCTACCCATATACATACCCTTTGTATTCAATTTCTGTTTGAACCATTCTCTTTGCTCATGGTGGATTAGCTATCTACTTTATAAATTTTCACTTTAGTGATACATCCTTTGTGAAAGAATACTTATCAGGTCATATTTAATCTGAGACTATTTCCCAAAAAAACTGATATTAAGAGTTCTTTGCCCATTTTGAAAATTAGTAGAAAATGAAGACGTATTCGGTGACTCAGACCTTGCCAAAAGAGCAATTTAAAGTATTTTCTACATAGAAATCACTGAAGATTTTCATTTTTGCATTCTTAAAAACATCTTCCTCAAATCACTTTTTATTTATCATGCTACTTATGAAGGTATTTTGCATTGCAGCCCAAATGTAGAAAACTTATTCCCCTTGTCTGTTGAGTAAAACATGGTTGATGAAGCCTGTTTTGGGAAACTTTTGAGATGTAAATTTGATTTGAACAAAGACAGTTGATTTGAGTTTTCTAGTCTTTATATTTGTCTCCTGTGTAATTATCATTGTGTTTCTATTGCCTTTATGTAAATGTTATAAATTCTGTCCATGATAAAATTTAGTATATGTAAAGTCCCTGATGTCATCAGCTTGTATCCTCTTTTTATATGTGCTCAATCTTTTATTTATGTGCCTTGTGTTGTACATGCCCTTTCTTCTCTATAACAAGTGGACATTAAAATAACCTTTTAAAATAAATTATCTTTGCCCTACAAGAAGAGATTTTGGGATTGGTTATTCATAAGATTTCCTTTCTGTCAGATGTGCATATGGCAAATATTTATTGAATGCTCGCACAGGCCAGCTTGTGATAATTAAAATAATTACTTAATTAAAATAATATCTATTTATAATGTATTATGCACAATATAGTATAATATATAATCATTATAGGTATATAATGTATAATATTATACATAATATGTTTGGATATGTATCATTATACAGTTATATATGTATATTATAAGGCTTTTGTAATTTTTGTAAAAGCCAAACTGCATTCTTCCCAAAAATTTGAATGGGAATTTTTTAACAGTTAATGTTATAAAATTCCCAGTGGGGGCTTTGATGTCATAGTGTTTTTTCCTGGTTTAATTAAAAAGGAAATGCCATAATATGCATTTTCATTTGTATGAATATTTACATTAGGGATATAAGTGGCCATATAGGAGAAAAATATAGTAGCAATAGTGACAGTGATAATTTTGGGGAAAGTATGACATTTTGCACTATTTTTTTATTAACTTTTAAGATGAATGTCTCTTTCATAGACTGTCTTGGTCAGCTTTATGAGTATAAGAATTTATAACACCATAGTTGGAAATATCATAGGTGGACTTTCTGGTTAAGCTACCAGCAATCTAAGGTCTTTGATTTCACTTCTCAGATTTGTGAAAAAGTTAGAAGTTATTGGTCAAATATATGTTAGAATCAAAAAAGAATTTTTAATAACCACAGACATGTGGTAACACTGAGAAAGAATGAGTAGAAATGTACTGCAAAATGTACACACACACACACACACACACACACAAATCTAAAGGAGGAAACAAACAAATGGACCCCTCAAAAAAATCTGAAGGAGAGTCCCTCCAGGTTGTCAATTCTGTGTACCTACCTTACACATATGAGACTTTCAGTGACCCGATGAATGGAACAAAGCACTCATAATCCTCGATAGCAAGCAACCCTCATTAATACTTCTCTGGAACAACTCTGCAACAACACAATACCACTAAATAAGAAATATGTTGGGGATTTATTTTTATTTCCAAAGATGTAGAGTCAATAGTAAAAAAGAACTGAACCTAGGCTGAAAAGATTTGTAGGATGCCCCAAGTTTCTGTGCAGCAAGGGAATTAAGTCTTCTCCAGACTATCCCCACTGTCTGTACCATATCCACAGTGCAATGAAGCCTACAAAATTCCACAAAGGAGAATCCATTTAACCTCTGTTATCAAACAAACAGATTGTATAAACATTGCTCATCTCAGGGTAAATAAATAGGTGAGGAAGGGAAACTACAAAATCAAGCAACTTACTTAAAAAAATAGAATATAGCCTTCAAGATACTGAAGGAAATCCTTCTTCTGAAAATAAAAGTAAATTATAGATGCTTTGTAATATCAACAAAATTCAGCTAAGTTGGAGTTCATGAAACAAAATTGATGAGATAGACAATAGACTGACATAAAGTGAGCTATGAGTTAGGTGGCAGTAAAGATAATACAATGTAAACAGTGATTTCAGGATTAATGCCAGCACAAGAAGTAGTAAGAAGTGGAATTAAATTGTAGGACGAAGTGATATAGCAGGCACAGTTAAGCTCCTCTATAATGTTAGGGGAGTGGGTAGGAGACTAAAATACAAAATATGCACAAGGAGAAGCTAAGGTGGTGGAGAAAGAAGAATGATCCAAACACATAACTTTGTTACTTAAATTGACATCAGAACATATGGGATATAAGTAGTAATTAAAGACACAATAGCATAAAATTTAATGAGCTGAGGCAAATTATGATTTGTGAACAAAAAACGACTCACTGTATAACAGAAAAAAGGATGAAGTACTGGAGAGAAACAAACAATTTTTATTTTTAGTAATAAAAATTTGTCATCACTGAAGAAAAAGGGAAGAATAATTACAAAAGAAAAAAATCAACATTTTGGGGAATATTCCTGCAACACTAAATAAGAGAAGTAAGTGTATGTTGAGCTGACCGCTAACATTTTGACCCACATTGTAACCCAAATAATAAAAAATAATAATAAAAATAAAAAAATAGTGGTTGTTTATTTGTCAAAGCAGCAATAACCTATTCTTTTTAAACAGTTTTTATTTAAATTCCAGTAAGTTAACAGTGTAATATTAGTTGTAGGTGTGCAACATATTTATTCAACACTTTCCATACAATACCTGGTACTTGTCATAACGTGCACTACTTAATCCCCATCACCTATTTAATCCATTCCCCCACCTCCCTAAAAACCATGAGTTTGTTCTTTATAGTTAAGAATCTGTTTATTGGTTTGCCTCTCTTTTGTCTCTTTGCTCATTTGTTTTCTTTATTAAATTCCATACATGAGTGAAATCATATGGTATTTGTCTTTCTCTGATTTATTTTGCGTAGTATAATACTCTCTAGCTTCATCCGCGTCATTGCAAATAGCAAGAGTTTGATCTTTTTGATGGCCAAATAATATTCTATTGCGTGTGTTTGTATGTATGTATGTATATATACGTACTACATCTTCTTTATCCATTCATCAGCAATAATCTATTTTTAGCCATATAGGATCTCAGATAATGGGTCCATTGGGTAACAAAATATATGGGATTAAAATAAAATTACACCTAGTATACAATGTATAGTATCTATGCCATAGTCTATGTATGTGTACAGCATATATACTATCAGTGATATACAAGACATAGTACATACAGGCAGACTCACTCATGTATAAACAAAGACAAGATAATCATCTGATAAATCTAATGAGAAAAAATACAGAAACACAAGTAAAGTTAGGAATAGAAACTGAAGACATTAAAATGTAGAATATAAATTTGAAGATATTGATGGCATTAATATTTTTCTAGAACGATAATTTGCCAAACATTGAATTGAACATGTATCAAATCATAGTACATAACTGAAGTTTTACTAGGTTTCAAAAGAATGTCTTTATTCAACATAACAAATTTATCTTTGCCTTCAGGGAGCTAAAATGAACCTTTATTGACTGGTCTCCGCAAGTACTTGTTTCCCCATATGTGTAACACACATGGCTAAAATATTCATAGGCAGTCAGAAGGTTCTGAAAATCCTGAGATGCTGAGCAATGTTCCATTATAGACCTCAGATTTACCTAAGCCACCTTTATATTTAATTATGTTTTTAGAAGATCCTTCTGACTCACATTTTCAGGCTGAGTGACTCACGAATAACTTTGGGATCATAAATTAGCCAACATAACTTGGGTGGCTAGAATAGACAACAGAAGTGCTGAAAAATTAAAATCATTAGACTAATCTTAAAAAAAAAAAAAAACTACCCCAAACAGATGTATTTAATGGGAAAAGTTTGTTATTATTCCAGAAGGAGTCAGTACTATCTTGTTTAAATTGCCCTCAGCAAAAAGATGAGTAATAGATATGAGAATTTTCAGTATGGTTTAACAATATGAGAGCGGAGGTTTAACAGTAGAAATTAAAGCCAAATAAATAAATAAAAGTGTGTCAAGGAGGATCTCACAAAGAAGGTAACCTTTTAAAAATGCTTGATAAATATTAGCTTAAAAAATAACAAAATTTGCCAAAGTCATGTAGCTAACAAAAGGCTGAGCTTTGGTTTTATTGATTTGTTTTAGATTTTTCTCTATTTGAATTTCTATAGATTACTGACAATAATAGTAAAAACAATAACATTTAGCACTTTTGAATGTTAATAAAATGTTAGGCGCTGTGCTAATTGTTTCACAAGTATTGTATTATTTTTTCTTCACAATAACCCTGCTAGGCATTATCCTTGTTCTACAGAAAAGAAACTGACATTTATGTATATGACAATTCAACTTATGTTTCAGGTATCATTACAGAGACTAATTAATCAGCATTCAGTGTAAATAAACATATGAACATCCCTGCCTTTGTCATACTTACCCTTCCGTGAGAGACACGTTAGAAAAAAATAGTTGTGAGCAGACATTTAATAAAATACTTTCTCTGCTCCATTATAATCTGACCTCTGGTTCACACTCTAGTAGTGTTTCTCTAGAAACCTGATAAGCATAGATAAATGCTTTGTTAAAAAATAACAAAATTTGCCAAAGTCATGTAGCTAACAAAAGGCTGAGCTGGGTTTGGGAATCTGGGAGGTGTGAATTAAGGTTGTCTTTATCTCCACAAGGACATCTTGGAAATCTGGACAATAACAATGAAAAATTCACCAAAGTTCATCTATTGATACACAGAATAACATAGCACTATTTGACATGCTGAAAGTTACCTGTTAGTTTGCCTGGGTGAGGTCATTGTTCAGTTCAGCATCTCTTTATATTCAAGAGTATTCTTCACTATGGGATACCTGGGTGGCTAGGTCAGTTAGGCATCCAACTTCAGCTCAGGTCATGATCTCACAGTTTGTGGGTTAGAGCCCCACATCTAGCTCTATGCTGACAGCTCAGGGCCTGGAGGCTGCTTCGGATTCTGTGACTCCCTCTCTCTCTGCCCGTCCCTCGCTTGCACTCTATCTCTCTCACTCTCTCCCTCTCTCTCAAAAATAAAATAAAATAAAATAAAATAAAATAAAATAAAGAGTATCGTTTACTATCTTAATTTGCATGTATCTTGTCCAGCATCACCATATACATGTGTATGATTAACATTGCTAACATTTAATTCATTGCAAATATTTAGGATTAAAAAGAAACAGTCTCTAATTTTATACCAAATGTTTTGCCAATTTGAAATTGAATTTTTTTACTGCTAGGAATTTGAATTTAAATTTCAAAATATATTTTAAGAAATAGAATGTATACTTCTATAGAGATGCTATGAGAAGCAAGGTAAATTTTCAAAAATACATAGTTGCCAGAATATAAAATATCTCCTCTGTTTCTCGATTTTTACATATTTTGAATATGATATTTGGTATTTAAAACCTGCAATTTTTTAATGTGATTCCTTTGGATTATTTTAAAGTCTATATTATAGTAACCACTGATGGCATAATAAAAAAAAAGTTGCAAGCCAACTTATATAGACCCATATATATTTAAACTTTTTTTAACATTTATTTATTTTTGAGACAGAGAGAGAGAGCATGAACAGGGGAGGGTCAGAGAAAGAGGGAGACACAGAACCCGAAACAGGCTCCAGGCTTTGAGCTGTCAGCACAGAGCCCGACGCGGGGCTCGAACCCACGGACTGTGAGATCATGACCTGAGCTGAAGTCGGCCGCTTAACCGACTGAGGCACCCAGGCGCCCCTGACTCATATATACTTAAATAGTTGTACTGGGCCAGGTGTCCTGCAAAGACTGGTTAAGTCATTAGTTGTGCCGCCAAAATAGAAGTCAAATAAGATATAAACAAATAATATCTGTCATGACCAATTCATAGTTTTCACACTGTTTGATCAAGATGCATATATATAAGAAATTATTTCAGACACATAATCTAGGGGCGCCCGGGTGGCTCAGTCATTTGAGCATCTGACTCTTGATTTTGGCTTAGGTGATGATTTCATGGTTGTGAGATCAAGCCCCGCGTCAGGCTCTGTGCTGAGTGTGGAGCCTGTTTGAGATTCTCTCTCCCTCTCTCTCTGCCCCTTCTCATCAGCCTGTGCTCTCTCTGACTCTCTCTCTTTCAGAAAAAAAATTACAAAAAAGTGAGACACATAATCTAAATGAAACAAGTGCATAGTTTTAATTTGAGAAATAGTGGCTTTTAACAAAGTAAACCTTATGATCTAAGGTAATGACTTCACATGGCTGCTTTAAATGCCATAGCAGTAGGTTCATTATTTTTTGTGCATTAAATAATGATTTTAATAAAAGTCTCAAGTTCATGTTCTGAAAGCTATTACCTTACAGCTATTGCATATACTTCTTTGTCTAGAGGGCAAAGTGAACAACATCTCATATTTTTCTTAGGCACGATATGAAAGCATTAATTTCCTTCTGCTGCTTTGATGGAGCGCAGTGCTTTGGGGCAAGTCAATGCAAAATGATCACATTTTCACTTGTAATCAATATAGCTGGCTGACAGTGGGCATCTATTTTTCATTCCAGCAACCAGTAAAATAAAATGATATGTGGGTTTTCTTCAAAAGAGGTGCTTTTAGGAAACACACATGAAAATAACATTTTTAGCAAACCACTGAGAAAGTTGGTTATTACTGCAACTCCTTGGCTGCAGAGACAGATGTGAGTCTGGCCTTTTCTTTTCTCCTATCTCTCTCCATGGGATAATTTGAAGATCTGTAACTTTACTTAAGGAGTTGGCTATGAATCATAAATGACAGAATTAGTTTTTAAGGATAATATATTTAGTCCTTGTCATGTCTCTGTGGACTCCTTGACTTCTAAACACCCATTATGTTTTATGTGAAGAGCATAGATCTGCATTTTGTGCTGAAAAAACGTAATTACCAAATTGCTGCAGGTCCATTTTTTTCTAAGTCATATATTTTCTACTCATGAGATTTTCTAAAATATGAATAAGCTAAATTATAGAAAATGTCTTAAATTGCAGTTAGCTGATTTTGACTGAAAAGCAGTGGATATTTGATGTTGAAGTTGAAATGTTAGAATGCTTGGAGAAAATGACTAGCAATAAAAAAAAAAACTAACTTTTGTAAACTCTGTAGGATCCTGTGTATTTCATAGTCATACCAAAAATGTTTATTTTACTTCTTTAAGTTCAATATAATTTTATTGTCTTCCTATGAATAATTTTTTTACATTTATTCAAATAGTTAAAAAAATGAATTACCTAAAACAGAAGGGAAGAAAAGGAGGGAGAAAGATTGGGAAGGAGGGAGGGAGAGAGAAAGGGACTCTTTAGGGCTGGCTGATTCTATGGACAGAAATTACTTTGCTTCTATAGCCTTTTGGTCATGTTGCCATGGATTCTCTACTGTTATATTGGCTAAATTTTCAGCAATCTTGTTAGGGTAGTTTTCATTTGTAGGTGAAGGAGAGGATTAAAGGTGATGGTTCTTATTTTGTTTCATAAATGTCCAGATTGTATAGATTTGCAGAAAGCTCTGGGCTCATGGGGTCATGGCTGTCTTTTAACAGCCAGAAAGAGTATTGAGAAGATCAACTGGAGCAGATTTTGCAACTGTTCATCATTCAGTTACTTGGAACCATGAGTCCCTGGGCTGTTCTTTTAGCCTAATTTGTTTTAGTGCCTGGGTACTGACTGATGATAATGTGCATCTTGATTGATTTTAAAATACCAGTTTGAAAGAAAAATGTCATGATTGATTTCCAGTTCAATGGAATCACCATATTTTAAAGCATTATCCTTTGTTGTTTTTAAATAATACATACACAAATGCATCATGCTAATACAGGAGTTAACTAATAAATGCTAAGTCAACTAATAATGTAATTAAATGTGAAGACCACTGTTTATCTGCTTTCTGCAACCTCAAGACTCTCTAGAGTTAAATATTGTTTTCAATATTGTGTTTACCTTTCCAATCCTATTCCCGTGCATTTACAAACCTTTAAATGACCACACAGATACTGTTGTTTACTGAAGAAAGGTGATTGTATTGCATGTTGTATTAATTTTCTATTGCTGCATAACAAATTACCACAAATACAGTGGCTTAGAGCAGCACAAATTTATTAGGTCGCACTTACATAGATCTGAGATCTGGCATGGCTTAATTAGGTTCTAACTTTAGTTTCGCAGCTCTAGAATGAAGATGTTGGCCAGGCTTAGCTCCTACATGAGACTTGGAGGAAGAGTCAGCTTCCATGACCACTTAGATTGTTGGCAGAAACCAGTTCCTTGCAGGTGTTAGATCTACCTTCCTTGTTTCCTTACTGGCCATTGGCCAAGACCTGTTCTCAGCTACTGGAGGCTGCCATGTCTCTTGATATGGCTCCTCTAACTTCAAAGCAGCAATGGTATATCGAGTTCTTTTCATGTTTTAAACATCTCTGACTTCCCTTCTACCCTCAGCCAGGAAAAAAGCTCTACTTTTAAGTGTTTTACATTGGATCCACATGGATAATTCAGAATAATCACTTTATTTTGAGGTCAACTGATTAGTTAGCACTCATTATATCTCCAAAGCCCCTTTTGTAAGGAAACGTATTTGTGGGAGTAACACCAGGCAGAGGCGAACATTGAGGTCCAAATTCAGTTTGTGTGCCACTTTTTTTTTTTCACTTAGCAGCATGTCTTTGAAAGCTTTCTGTGGATCTAATGTTTCTGTGTTCTTCTCATTTGTTTTTCTTTTATATGATGTCACTATATTTCTTCCATGGCATGGATATAGGATACCATATTTAGCCATTTTCCTACTTGTGGAAATTTCAGTTGGAAAATGTTTAACATTATACATGATAAAAGGCAATATAGATTAGTGGTTGAAAAAATTAGGTGTCTGAGATGTAAGGACTTGAGTCAATTAATGGCCCCACTACTTTAGGTAGATGTGAACTGAATTAGTTATTTAACCTCTTTGGGCTGTATTTTTTGTTTATTTGTAAATGATGGGTAATAGTATTTATTTCACAGAGTCATTAGATTAAGTAACATAGTAGAGGCAAAATGTTTATCTTGGCATAAAATATTCACTGAAGTAATGTTAATCATGTCTATGCTATACTAACATGAGTATTTCTATAGTATAATTTCCTAGAAATAAGATTTAGATTGAAGGCAAATGTACTTCTAATTTAGAAAGATAAGACCAAAGTGCTTTATGGTAAATCCATCCCTGTAAAAAAGACCTAATTTTTTTATTTTTCCTCACTCTGTAATACTGGATTAGGTGCTCCTATTTAACAAGTGTTTATTGAGTACCTATAACATATCAGATACCTGCTAAGTATCATGCAATACAAATGTAAGCAAAAATGGCATGGTTCTTGTTTGTTGAATTTACAATTTCACAATTTGTCTATAAATTAACAAGATAACCAAAACATTTTAATTATAAATTGTGATTAGTGCTATGTAAAAAAGGAACAGGTAATTAAGGAAGCATATAACAAAGAACCAGATCTTGTCTAGAGAGTCAGTAGCCATCCTAGAGATAATGGTAACTTGGGCTAGAGTAGAGGAAAGATGTGCTGAGATTGCTTCTCGAAGGAAGTAAAATTATCAGGGCTTACTATTAAGTTGAAAGGCAATAATCAAGATAAGTAAGTTTCTATATAGATAATAGTGCCAATCATTAAGTTATGGGAAAATGGAAGAAGCTCAAGATGGGAGGGGAAGATCATAGTTTTCAACATAGGCACATTGAATTTGAGACACCCCAAGGAAGATGTCAAATATACAGTAAAATATACAGAACTCAGAGGAGGTCTGGGCTGGACATAGATATTTTGGAATTTGAGTTTTGAAGTTGTAATTAAAACTATAGGGAAATATGATGATGCAGCTCTTTAAAGACCAGAGCTGTATTATTCAATACAAGAACTATAATGGCATGGGGATTCTTAGCACTTGAAATATGGTTAGTCTGAGATAAAATTACACCAGATTTTGAAAATTTAGTAGGAAACAAAGTATGTGAAATATCTCATTTATAACTGTTTATATTGATTGCATACTGAGATGATAATATTTTGAATATATTGATGTATTAAAATTAGTCTTTTCTGTTTCATTTTACATTTTTTAACAATTTTTATGTGTGTTTATTTATTCTGAGAGAGAAAGAGAGAGAGTGCAGGAGGGGCAGAGAGAAAGGAAGAGAGAGAATCCCAAGCAGGATCCACACTGTCAGTGCAAAGCCCAATGTAGGGCTCAAACTCACGAATTGTGAGATCATGACCTGAGCCAAAACCAAGAATTGGACGCTTAAGCAACTAAGCCACCCAGGAGCCCCTACTTTTATATTTCTGATGTAGGTTCTAGAACATTTAAAATTATATATATGCCATTTACCACTCA
The DNA here is from genome assembly GCF_018350195.1 of Panthera tigris. NCBI lineage: Eukaryota > Metazoa > Chordata > Mammalia > Carnivora > Felidae > Panthera > Panthera tigris. Next base: position 29,221,641 of record NC_056668.1, read on the forward strand.
CATTATATTTCTATTCGATAGTGGTGGTAGAGTGATCAAAAATGCCTATATTTGAGCTTTAAGAAAATTAAATATTTAATGTCTTGGTAGAGAATACATAGCTGAAAAAGATGTGAAAGAGTGACCAGATTACTAAAGGAAATTTAATATTTAAAAACAAAGAAAAAGTATATTTTGAAAGAAAGTGTGCTTTATTGAATATCGCTCAGAGGGCAAAAAAGATACAGATTGAAAAGTGTGCAATTGTGCGTTGGATTTATGAGTAGGGATTTTTATGAAGACAGTCACATTTATTTTGGTGCAGTGGGATGAGTTGAAGCCTGATTTCTGAATGTTGATGAACAAACTGAAGGTAAAGAATTACAAATTGGGAGGATAGACAAACTTATGAAATCTGATTAGAAAGGGGAAATGGAATAAAGTGATCTGTTTTAATACAAAGAGACCTGAACATATTTAAAAGCCAAGAGAACTATCCAGAAAAGAAGAAAATGTTTCCAATGCAGGAGAAATTGGAAATATTGGATAATAGGTAAATTCTGTGAAGTCGAGTAAGAGAGACCTTCTACCAGAGCATTCACCATATGTTAGATAACTATGTGTTTATTTGTCTATATGTATCATTAGACTATACTATAGCTCCAAGAAGATGGGAACCATTTCTTCTTCCTTATCTAATTCTCAACACCTACTATAAAGTGTTCTCTACCTAATTTATCTTCAAGGTATGTGTACTACGTGAGGAAAGAATGAATATTGAATATATATAAGTCTGTTATATAGATCATAATCACAAAGAACATTTCTTAAATATGAGACTGTTGTTGAGGAAAAACTAATTCTTTTTTTTAAATGTTTATTTATTTTGAGAGAGAGAGAGCATGAGCATGAGTGGGCGAGGGGCAGAGAGAGAGAGAGAGAGAGAGAGAGAGAGAATCCAAGCAGACTCCACAGGGTCAGCACAGAGCCCAATGCAAGGTTCAACACAGAGATCGATCCCATGAACTGTGAGATCAAGAGTAGGCCAAAATCAAGAGTTGGCAGCTTAAGTGACTGAGCCCTCCAGGTGCTCCAAAATTCTTGACGTTAATAATGCACAATAGGATGAAGGAAGAGAAGGGCATTATAAACTGATCATCATGTTTTCATATTTATATTCCATACTATAGATCCTCTGGATGGCTAGAAATACAGGAAGCTGGGAAGCTTAGCAGAAATATATTAAGACCAGGGTGGGACGTGCCACAGGTCCAGTGAAAAATAAATGAAAGAACACCCAAGCCACCTTCCCCTGCGTGCCTTCAAATCTAGGCAATTGGTATCACTGAGTTTCTTGATATTCATCAGAACTTTATTTTAGGATCCAAATTAAATTACTTTGTAATTTTCTACTTTCATAATGTCTCTTAGTCAAACTTCTGTTGAAACCATGTATATGCAGAGGTTGTTTGCCAGGACTAGGGTACCTATAAACCTGAATGAATATGAGAACGATCTAATGTTTGGGAATGATTTAACTGTTGGATTTTTCTTATTTTCTGCTTCACTTACTTAGTCCATGTTCCACTTTTCCTGGTAATGGATCTTCTCTATTGTTTTTAGATAGACATGGTGGGAACATACAAAATCCAGGAGCTGGATTGTCTGAACAGTGGTCTCATTCTGTTATAGATCAGTGTGCTTATTATTTTATAGAAAATGAATTTGGAGGAAATATGAAAAAAGTTTAAAAGATGCTATATTTTGGATAGGCAGAATTTAATGAGTACTTAAATTTTCCATAGATTGCTAAAGCATTTTAGAGTATTAATTCATTTAATCCTGAAACCAACTTTTGTTATCATCTTCATTTTAGGAAGGACAGGAAGGACACAGAGACTTTAAGTAACTGATCTAACACCACACAGTTATTGAGTGCTGGGATAGAGATTTGAACCCAGCTACTCTGACTTTAGGTTCTTAGCTCGTATCTACTAAGTTATTCAAATTGGCTATTATTCAGATTGGCTAAAGCTAGATGGAAATGAGCTCTTAGTAGTAATACTCAAATAATAACAGGAACTTGGTGATTTTATGAAGTAAATTGAAAGCATTAATTTGTTTTCTTTTTTTAAGTTATAAAGGAAAGAAACATAGGCAGATGAGACATTGCTTTGAGATCTGACCTTATATGCCACTGTGGCTTTATCGATATGTTAAACCCCCTTTAGTCTCAGTGTCCTTCTTTGTAAAGTCAGTTGGTTAGACTAATTGTCAATAAAGTCATTTAAAGCCATGTAATGATGGGATTGTTGAATATTGTTGGAGTATTCCAATTAATAGATTTCATGTTTAAAATAATCATCTTAGCAAGTAGGCTGCTAGGTAGCAAATGATGAATATGTAAGTGGAAAAGGACACTGTTACACATTTTCAGTGAAATCTTTATGAGAGAAATCTCTTTAATTTTTCTTTTAAAACATTTTTAGCAAGGGTGATGGATGACTAATTAGATGTTAATTGTTCATGTCTACTGATTAGGAAACGTAGGAAGGGTTTTTAGAGCGTTGATTTAATAAGGAATGACACTTGAATCTTACCCATAATTAGCTTATTACATTTGGCTGCTATTTGAATCTGTGCTATGGGAATGATTTAAAGAGATTAATCTTTTTCAAGGACCAAGTAAGTACTGATACATTACCCTAGAACACCTTCCAAACTTGCTGACACAATGATGACCCTGATTCTATGTGATATATTCATACTCTTCATAGGTTAAGGGAAAACCAAGAGATCTGGCTTTTGGGTAGAACCCAAACTCTCAATGTCATTTATTAGGTTACACAATGTCATTTAGAAGGTTACACAGTTAACAGTCTTATGCCTCCTTTAATGGGGGAAATTTCATGGTACCAAAAAATGGAAAATCCAGTTTTTAGTGTGTATATCAGAAATGAAGCTATTCTCTTCCTTGCCAAAACTTGTGTATAAACCCTCCTTTCATCCCAGACTGACAGAGAACTGCCAAAAGCAGAGGAAAGAGAGTAACGTGTGAGTGCTCAGCTTAGATAAAGAAAACTGCAGAAATACTTCTAAGAATGAATTAATAAGCACTTGTATGCCTAATATCCAGCTTAAGAAATGCAACATGGTGAACACTACTAAGGTCTCAATGTTGCCTAAGGTCAGAGTACATTATTTTCAGGCATATCTTTATATTTGTACTACATGTTTATGTATCTCTAAACTATATACTTGTATTTTCTTCATTGTTGGAATTTCATAGAGCTTAATAAGTGGCAACTTTTTTTCTCTTCCTGAGTTCAGAACAAATTAAGAAATATATTGAGAAGTTAGGTAGATATAAATCGCTTGATAGCTGGCAAAGAGAGAAGCTTAGCTGTACGCCAACAACGAACCCTGAGATCTGAACTCCATAATTAAGTTACCTACTCATTGCTTAGAAGGACAGAGCAATTGCCGACCTTTGTATATGGAGGCAAATCATACTACCCATAGGAGCAGAATACAATGCACCTCTGTGAGTTTAGCTAAACCCCAATAAGGAAGAAATGTGGAGCAGAGTATGTGAAAGGCTGAGGTAAGAACACAGAAACACCAGGGAATTACTTTGCCATACTTAATGTGGGTTATCACCAACTACTTTCATAATGAGGAAGGGATGGTTTATTTAACAGTCCCACTGTATAATAATTTTAGTTATTACATAAATGTATGTTATAACTTAAATTTCTGGTAGACAGAATTTTATTTCAAGTTACAAGCTTTATCATTATTCTTTCCCATCTTCAGAAAATCCTAAATGCAAATATCTCCTGAGATCTCCTATATTACTTGATTAGCAAATTAATTGGACCCTACATGGCTGCTAGCGACAAGATTCTTTAATCTGGAGTTGGATAAGGCAAATGTGTAAGACGGCTTACAAAAATCAGTTCTACCTCACTTTACTACATATTCCCATTGGATGACTGAATCCATCATATTTATTCCTTGCCACAAAAGCAATTCCACAAAAATAAAAACAAAATAATCTGTTTCAAAGTGCGTATTTATACATTAATTTACAGTGAGAATATATTTATATAGATTGTGCATTAATTCAAAATAAAGTATACACATTTTAAATGTATGTCTCAAATTTACCACTACATATATAACTTTTGAGTATTTAGACAAATAAAAGCTCATTTATTTCCCACAGTTACCATTCCACAACATAGTTTAATGGGGCTGCTAATGAGTTTTGAGTCATGGCTTATTTACCTTCATGTAGACAAATAAACTTTCTTCTATGTCCTTTTCTTAGAAACAAAAACAATATTCTGTTTTTAGTTATTTATTTATTTTGAGAGTAAGAACATCCCAAATAGGCTCCACACTGTCAGAGTAGAGCCTGACACAGAGCTCAAACATACCAACCATGAGATCATGAAATATGAGATCATGACCTGAGTTGAAATCCAGAGTTGGATACTTAACTGACTGGGTCACCCAGGTGCCCATCTTCTATGTCCTTAAATAATACCTTCAACTTACAAATCTATTTCACAACCAGGTTGAATGAGAAAATGCAAGATGATCCAAACAAATCAGAAGCATTTCAGGAAAACTAACAGCATTCACATTTTGGAAAAGGTTTATTAGGACAGTAACAGAATTTTTAAATCTTTGTAATGATTTTTGACTGACTCATGGTAGATAATAGGACAATTTCTTGTTTGAGGAATAGGGAACATGCCAAGGGACTAGGTATATTTCATGTGTGGTTCATCTCTTGCTTGCTGTCATAAGGGGAAATTTTGATACTATTGAAGGCTATTCTTAGAAATGGTATTTACGAATCATCCAGTTGGATGTCTCCTCGGTACAAAATGACTGGATACATTTGTATCATTATAAGACAAAATAGGTAATAGAATTAATCAAAAATCAAATTCAAATATCAGTCAATGGAAAAACTACCATATTATATCTGCAGAGCCTTCATAGACAATCTCTCATTTGAAGCTCACAATAAAATGAGTAGATGTTATCTTCATTTTACTGAGGAAGAAGCTGACAGGGATTTATTCAAGCTAAGGTAGTTATTGTTATGGTCCCTATCATAGAGATGAACATGTTGAGACACAGAGACTTAAGTGATTTATCTGAGGTCACACAGCTGGAACATGAGTTATAAACCTAGCTGGTCTGACTACAGAGCCGATGTAAATAACCACTACACAATATAATAGAGGCAATGCAAAGGAAAACTTCTCTATGCATGTTATAGTATATTAACCATTTTATTCAAGATATACTCTCAAACAACTCGAAAATACCAAATCCCGTAACTTTTCTCTTCAGGCTTCATTTTATTTAATTCAACTGAAGCACTGGATGTCTTTGGATTAATTCTCTTCCTAAAACTATCTTTGCCTTCTGCATTGGGGAAAATAATCTGATATTTGCATAGTGTCTTATAGTTACTTTTATATACGTCATTGTATTTTGTGTATACAGAGTTTGGATTATGTTAGGAAAATGTTGTGATGGATGGGGAAATTAAGGCACAGAGATGGTCAATGACTGGTTCACAATTATACAGTAGTAAGTAGAGAAACCATATCTAAAACTCCTACCTTTAAAGTAACTGGTCCTGCACAGTTTCCATTGCAGAATGTTGCCTCCTTAATTTTTTTTCTCAACTGGATGAATTAGATACTCTTTTTTTTAAATTTTTTTGTTAACGTTTATTTATTTTTTTGAGACAGAGAGAGACAGAATATGAACGGGGGAGGGTCAGAGAGAGAGGGAGACACAGAATCCGAAACAGGCTCCAGCCTCTGAGCTGTTGGCACAGAGACTGACGCGGGACTCGAACTCCAGACCGCGAGATCACGACCTGAGCCTGAGTCAGACGCTCAACCGACTGAGCCACCCAGGAGCCCCATGAATTAGATATTCTTAAGTTTAACATTTCTTTTACTTATATGGGGCAATTGCTAAATTCATTGATTATGATTGTATTTTACTGAGATTTGGTTTAGAATAATTGTTGCCATCTGATAAAAATATTACATGTTTGTAGTGTTCAGGAATGTGCCAATCACTGCCACAAAATGAGGATATAGTGTAATGCATTTGGGGATATGTTAAAAAGATAGACTAAATTATTAATTAAATTCTCTATGTACATATGTAAAGTTGGCAATGTATAATTTATTTCTTAGTCTTCCTGGTGTCTTTGTAACAGCCTACTGCCATCTACTGGGTTTTGTTCAGAACTGTCCTGTTAATCACCAAATTAGAACTCTAAGTTTTATGAGTTTCAAATCTGAAAGCTTGATGTTGACATGCCAGTGACTTTTAAACCCTTTCTTCCTATTATAGATTATGAAATTATTAATGCAAAACTGGTTTAGTTTTTCTTATTTAGTATAATTTACCATTTCTTCTCATAGGACATTTGGAATTCAGATCTTACCAGTAAATTACCTTGAATATCATCACTATGATTTTGAGGTTAATATCAACTGCTTAAATTTATTCCATTTAAACCTTATATTTCATTCCATAAAATTTTATTAAAATTTTCTCATTCTTCTGTAGTTTGGAATTATATATATCATAGTTATTTCTCCTATTTAAACTGGAAGGTAGAGGTGCCAGCATGGCTCAGTTGATTGAGCGTCTGACTTCGGCTCAGGACATGGTCTCATGGCTCATGGGTTCGTGCCCAGCATTGGGCTTTGTGCTGACAGCTCAGAGCCTGGAGCCTGCTTCAGATTCTGTGTCTTCCTCTCTTTCTGCCCCTTCCTGCTCATCCTGTGTCTCTCTCTCAAAAATAAGTAAGCACTAAAAAAATTTTTTTAATTAAAAAATAATTTAAAAAAATAAGCTGGAAGGTAAAGTCTTAAGGTAGCCCAAATTTAGGAAAATTCTTCATGGCTAATAAAGCAATGACAACAATATATAATATTACTTTTTGCAGAAATAAACACAATTATAAGTAAACTTTTAGTTTTTGTGTATTAAAACATAAATTATTCATTGGATACAAATTACTGTTTCCAACCAAATTCTGATAGAATTTAACTAATTTTAAGGTTGGAATTTTGTTTTTATCTATATTTTATAAGTATTATTTTGTTTTTAAATTAGGATTAGAAGTCTGATTAGGTTATATGGGTATTAATTTATTCACTGATTTCACTTATATTAGATAATATAGTAGAAACTGTTACTACTTGCATGTGTTATATATTTCAAAGCACTCTCTTGTACGTTTTTTAGCCTTCTATCATGAGAAAATGTTCTCCAAAATCACTAATAATTCTGGTACTGATTTTTAAATAGCTAGCAATATTGAAATTATTTCCAGAGGGTTTACTGATACTAATTATAGTCAAAGTCATTACAAGCACAATAGAGCCCACAGTAAAATAAACAATGAAACAGACAAGCACTTCATAAATGAGTTTTATAATAATATCATCCCAGATGAAAATGCTTTTTTTTTTAACAGCTATATTAAAATGTTTCTCTAAGGTTGCAGAGAAACCATGACTGCTTAATAGAAACAAAACTGGGGGAAGTAATGAAATAAAAATAATGAAAATATTAAAATGATGGTACTATGGGTTTGCATATTTAGAAGGGTAGAGAAATGCAGCATTTCAAATACTACTATGTGCTTGATTGATAAAACATGCATAAAAAAGTGGTACCCCCCCCTAAAGAACTTCTTTTGCAAAAGCCTTTGACTCATAACTTATTTCCCCATTTCGCATTAACCCCACATGTCATCATTTACCAAGAATGCATTGACTGTGCCTCTTACTTTTTTCTCCATTTCTTCTTGCTAATGGCTCTTTTTCTGCCTCCTTTCTCATGTACTATCAAAAGTACAGTAACTTTTTAATTCCTCTCGGATCCTCCAGACTTCTATTTCTCCAGTTCCTATTCCCCACTGTCCAAAGCCAAAGTGGAAGAAAGGAAGGGGGAAGGAGTTAGTATTGAAAGCTTGTCATTTACCAAATACTGCTCTGAGCACTTTATCCAAGTTTTCTCAACCCTCGTAAGATAGACTAGTCCTAATCTTCAGGACATAAAATTGAGTACTGCCAAATTTCCATAGCTAGTCTAAGTGCGCATAGCCAGTAAGTGTCAGAAACAGGATCTATTTCCAGGTTCCCATTCCGTCTGTCCTAAACTGGATACATGAGAAATCTTTCTAAAGGGAAAAGCATTGCCATTATTCAGTGTCAGTTTATACATTAATAATATAATAATAACAGTTTATATTGCACAACACTTTTCATCTTACCAGGCATTCCTCTAATATTTTAAGTATATTAACCTTTTTAATCTTAAAAATAACCCTACCAGGTAGTTATTATTATTATTAATTATTATCATTATCCCCTTTTTCCTGATCATAAAGTGAGGCATAGAAAGTTAAATAGTCTGACCAATATTACAAAGCAAGGATATAAGAGAGCAGGGATTTGAACACATGCATTTTAGCTGCAGAGTCCATCTTCTTAACTACCACATAAGGCTGGGTTGATGCTTAGCACATACTTTTTGACTTGAAATGAAACTTGGACAGTCTACTAATTTTGCATGAAAATTGATTTTATGAATTAAGTGTAAAATGGAAATAAAAATGGTATTGAGGTCCTAGAATTAAAAATCAAATAGAAAAGTAAAATTTACTAGAGTTCTATTTAAGAACAATGGAAACTTGAAAGACCAGAGTCATTTTTGAATCTCTCTGCAGTGTAGAATTAGGGTAAACAAAAACCTTTGAAAATATAGAGGGAAAAGTAATTATGGGACCTACAAAATGTGGCATGCTTAAGAAAACGGAGTAAGTAGTGAAATAAAAATCAGTGATTATAAGAAGTGATCATTTTTCTAAGTCTTGGTCATAAAAATGCTATGTTTAAACCTTCCCCACTTTGGTAAACATTAAAACGTCATGTTCTATGACTTCTCAAACTTATTTGAAGAAAAGTATTAGTTTTAATCGTCTGCTATGAACTGAATGTTTGTGTCCCCACACATTAAAATGTTGAAACCCTAATGCCAAATATGATAATATTTAGTGTGGGGCCTTTGGAAATTGATTAGGTAAGGAAGCTACTAGTGTCCTTGTAAGAAGAGGAGGGAGAGAGCACGCCCCCTTTCTCTCCACCTGGAAGAGGCCTCTCATTAGGAACTGACTCAGCCATCATCCTGATCTTTAACTTCCTAGCCTCTCAAAATGTGAAAAATGAATTGTGTTGTTTAAACCACTCAGTCTAAGATGTTTTGTTTTGTTTTGTTTTGTTTTGTTTTTTTGGCTTTAGCAGCCCGGACTGATTAAGACATAGTCTTCTAGCCAAGCAAACTCTGACCTAAGCAAGGAGACTGTTGGTTTTGTCAAAATTTTGGTTTACACAGTACTTTGGGTTGAACTGTATTTTCCAAAATGATTTATTCAAGTTTAACCCCATGTGCTTCAGAATGTGGCCTTATTTAGAAATAGGGTCATTGTAGGTGTAATAGTTAAGATAAAGTCATACTGGAGTAGGATAGATTCTTAATCCAATATGACTATGTTGTTATAGGAAAGGAAAGAGAAAGTCAGAGGTCAGAGAGCCAACCCTCATGTGAGGACATAGAGACAGACAGGGAGAACACTGTCTGACAAGAGAGGCAGAGACTAGAGTAATGTTGCTGCTGCAAGCCAAGGAGTACTGAGCACTGATGGACACCACCAAAAGCTAGGAAGAGACAAGGAAGACTCATTTTTTTTAATATTTAAAATGATTGTTTTAAATGTTTAATTTTGAGAGAGAGAGAGTGAGGGAGAGAGAGAGTAAGAACAAGTTGGGGAGGCGCAGAGAGAGGGAGACAGAGGATCTGAAACAGACTCTGCTCTGACAGCCCTATGTGGGGCTTGAACTCAAGAACCGTGAGATCACGACCTGAGCCGAAGTAGGACGCTTAGCCGAACTGAGCCACCTAGGCACCCCAACAAAGAAGAATTCTACCCAGACTCTCAGAGGAAGCATGGCCTTGCTAATACTGTGGTTCTTGGACTTTTAGCTTTCAGGACTGTGAGAGAATATATTTCTGTTATATTAAGCTGCCGGAAGTGTGGCACTTTGTTATGGCAGCCCGAGGAAACTAATATACTTAGCATCATTTCACACTTAGGGGGAGGCTCTTGCTCCCATGCTAGCCAGCCAGCACTAGAATCTCTTCCATCTGTGGGTTTTCTATTTCTATTCATTACAATTATGTGCAATTGCCCAGAATGGTTATATTCAGAACAGGAAAAGCCCCTTTTGAAAACATGTGGCACTTTTCAACACATAAAAGATTTAAGTCATCCTCTGTCCTGAAAAGACCCCCCCCCATCCACACACACATGTGATTCCACTTTGCAGTTCTTTCCTTTATCCACCTCAAACGGAAAGAGAAGCACCAACTCCAACTGGAATGTTAGCTACAAGCCTATAGGAGGGCAGGAGCCTACTCTCTCCCTCTGATTCAATCAATTCGTGAAGAAATGATCTGTTCAAAGGAAAGACCTCACTGACTATGCTGTAACCAATCTGATAACTATACTTCTCAGGACTGGCACAGACAGTGGTCTTATTACCCACCACAAACCCGTCTGTATTCACAGTCATGTTGGAATAGCACCCCCCTCCACCCTTAAACTGCCATGATGAGATGAGAACTCAAAATGGGTCTCTGATTCTATCCAACGATAGCATTGTATCATAGCCTTCTTTACTTTTCTTCATTAAAGCTCCAAGAATATTCCTTAATTTCTCCTTATTTCCAGGTATTGTCCTTTCTCTTGGGAGTTCTCTTTTTCAAATATTGGACTGGAGGATGATAAATCTTCTTAACTATTCTGTACCGTGATCACCAAAGTGATTTCCCCCCGTTGTTTTTAGGAATTTGGTAAAATATACTACCATTGTCATAGACAGATTGACAAAATTTAAGAATGTTCAATGATTCTCAAAACACAAATAACCTAAAGGTATTGTTTCTTTTCCTCTCTTACCAAATCTTATAAACCTTCAAAAATCTTCATGTTACAAATTATTCCTCAGTTTGGGCTTATTCGTATGTTTTCTTCTTGAATAAGGAATTCCGTTTCCATGTCACTTTTCATCTATGGATGATGTATCCGTTGAATTATAGCGAACCTGTTGATATGAAATTTAAATGCAATACTCCTTAATAGTATAATTTGCCTATCAGAAAAACTTCTCAGTCTAAATAATATGCTGGGTGCTTAATCCTTTCAGAACTAGAAGAATTCAAATTAGATTATTTTTAGTCCAGAAGCAAGATAAATTATTTTCAAATAATTTTAAAATATAATAAATATTCTTTTGATCAAGATTTTACAATTCATTTTTAACCTCTGTTTTTTCTAGTTGTATACTGAAATACCACGAAATTTTTACATAATATTTTTCTGACTTTGTATGTAGCAGACAAAATTATTAAATATTATTGAAAGCTCTAAAAGGTAAATTGATTTTTCCTTAATAATAGAGTATTTTAAAAATGAATTTTCAGTAAAATATTATTGATTGACTTAGGAAATTTTCTGTTGAGTAAACATATGCTCAACATCAATCTGTTGACACAGTTAGGTTGTATTAATCTTTAGTGGAATAATATCCACAAAAAAATTCAGTGCCATATGTTTGCTGGGTTGCTATATTCGTAGATTTACAAATGAGAGGTAAAAAGATGAATAATAAATTGTGTTTACTCTTGATGGAAAACAGTATTAATTATTAAAGATTTATGCAATTATTCTTCATTATGTCCAATAAATATATATAAGGAAAAGGTTTTAATGAAGACTTTCTAAGGCCAAAATCAGTTGAATACTAAACGTGGATTTGAGAATCATCTTTAAGACCGTAAAGAATGTTAAGTTCAACTTGTAAAAAAAAAAAATTCTTAGGTTATGAATTAGGATTAAACCAAGAAAAATCATCAAGATCGTTGTATGGAGATTTCACTGAAGGCAAAGGTTTTTTTCTGTGTGACACTCTTATTGAAAGGCCATGGAAGCATTTGCAGAGAGAATTTTCAGAAGAAAATGTGTGAGCATACTTTCAGCTGTAGCCCATTATGCTTTTCTCACCCTGAAAATTGTGTCAAACAATGGAAACTAAAAACTGATTGAAGTATTAAGAATGAATCAAAGTAGTATCAGAGTACTTGAAGTTTTATACCATTTGAGTATTATATGCTTAGAAAACTTGAGAAAACAGTGAAATTTGAAAAATGATATACTTACACACAAATCACAGTCTATTGATATTTTTAAAATCTCTTCTAAGCTTTTTTTTTCCCTAGAGAATCATGTTTGTTGTTACTAAAATATTTTTGTCAACCAAGAAAGACTTTTTGCTTTAAATTCCTTTTTTTTTTTTTTTTTTTACTCAACCAATGTGACACTTCTGCAGTTATGTAACCAGAGAAGAATCAATGCTTCCTTTATTTTTTATTATTGGTGAGTCATTGTGGGGTAGTAGTTGGTCGCTCCTTACTCTGCACACTGTACCCCAACTCTCAACCACACCAAGTGATGTTACTATGACACTGAAAATTTGAGATACAGTGCTTACTCCAAACCTGGTGAGTACACATACATTAAACACACACACACACACACACACACACACACACACACACACACACACACCACCCTTGAATAATGAAGACCTTCTTTTGTGAGAAATAGGTAGAGTGAGTACCAATAAAGTTATATTCAATGTGTGTCCCAGTTTCCTCTGAAATCCAATGCCTTGTCTGAAGGTAGGGTTGACATGAATGCTTATGAATTACTTGCTTTATTTATTAAGTAATGGCAACACATTACAGAAAATGAATAATTAAAAGGATAAAAAATACTCAAATTCATAACACCACAGTTTTGATGCATTCCCTTATTAATTAGTTCTAGGCATTTTTTTTAATTTTAGAAATTATAATAATAGTTTTATGCAGTTATTTACCCTGCAATTTTTCAGTTGATTTTCATTAATTTTTCATTTGTTACAATAAGTTGAATAACTGTTATAATTTCCCTGACCATTCCTCTATCACAGACTATTTTATAAAATTCTAGAATGATCCTCTCTATAGACTTTTAAAGATCATTTCTTTAAATTTGACATTGCTTAATTGATATATGGAAAACATGTAAAAATATTTAAGTCTTTTAATACATATTGCCAAATTGCCATCCATAATGGTACTACTTTTCAATAGGCAAGGTGGACTATCTTTCTGTTCATAACTCAATAATCCAACATTTTTGGCTGAATGTGAGCGGCTCTGAGCAATGAACTGAGGATACCTTATTTGATTAATTACTTAATATTTATTTTTCTTCTTATAAAAAGACATAGTTCTAATTTAAAGTGAATTTGAAAGAAACTTTCTATCTAGATGAAATTATCTTGCAGCCTGAGAACTTTGTGGACATCTAAACTTTAAGTGTTTGATGGCTTTTCATGAAATTAATACCTTGGGTATTACTGGTAGAATTAAAGGATTCTATCCAAGAAAAACTAGTGTCACATTTTTGTGATCACTGGTTTTAACCTTTCAATGAAGGAATCATATTAATAAAAATAATATTATTCATAACAGCAACCAATACCAACATCAGCTAATATTGAATAGTGGCTTGTATTATGTCAGGGTCTTTATTAAATTATCTATGTACATGATTTCAGCACTTACAGGAGCTTTCATGATAGTAATTATCACTATTTTTAAAGATGAGGAAACTGGTCATTAAAATGGTTAAGTGATATGACTGAGATCACCCACTAGCAAGAAATCAGGTGGAAGTTAAGACCCAGATAAGTTGGACTCCATAGCCCATGTTATTTTCACTTTATTATGCTAAAGATTCACAATTTAGCTCCCAACAAGATTAAGGGCCAAGATTAGTGTAATGTTGGAAAAGTAATTGCACCTGCAGTATAAATTTTTTTTAAATGATGTCATGATCATTCATAAGTGCTACCACATATACTGAAATATCGAAAGGCAAATTTCTCAGAGTGTGACACTACTAGATGAATTTTGTTGTCATGTGACTAAACAAGATGACTTTCAGTTCAGCAGGGTTGTGATGTATGATAGTTCCTAGGTTTTATTCCACTAGATTTTAAATGACTTGTTCTCTCAATGTGGCACATGCTTGCGTGGAAGTAATTCCCTAATACCTCATGCCTCCAGCAAAGAATCAGTGTGCCTCTTTAGAGACTGTTGTTCCTGAAATGATAAGCAAGTCTTCTGGTTGACGTGAGTGTCCTAACCCACTTGTGGAACATTCTCTGCCCATGTGCTATGAACAACCATCATATTAAAAGCTGGTTATTGGAGTTTTCTGCTTTATACTTAATGATGGGTTACTTAATTACTAATATTGAAAGGCTTAAATGTGATCTCTGCGTGGTATTTTTGTTAGTCAATATTCCTTAAATATGGATTTAGTATTCAAAAGTTTTTAAGAATCCCATTTCAAAAGAAAAAAAAATTCCCTGCAATAGCAGTAAACTAGATCTTTAATGAAAGTTCTTACAGTTACAAAACTTGACTTTAAATAAATCACTACAGGATATAAAGAATAAGTATACTAAGTTTCAGTTGTTACTTTCTCTGAAATGCCACTAACAGGGCAATTATAGTCTGTGTTACTCCATTCCTTGACATTAGCATTTCTACTTCTGATAAATCCACTTCTCTTGCACAATTGTAGACACCAATCAGAAGGAAAAAGATGACAACAGCAGATGAGAACAGTACAACAGTTAGTTCTGATTTTTTAATCTTTCATTTTAATTATCTAAAAGGTTTTTATCCTCATCACCATGGGAGCAGTCTCAAATAGACTTTCCAGGCAAAGATTTGGATTCAAATTCAGGTTCCACTGTTTACTAGCTGGGTGAGTTAAAAATCCAGATTTTCTTCCCCAGTTGTTTTGTGTTTAAAACTGGTATAAAAATAGATTCCTCCATATGATTATTATAAGATGCAAATGCAATCACATATGTAAAATATTTAGCAAAGTGAATATGATGATTAGTATCATTAATATTAGTAAATCTAACATTGCTCTGAAAAGTTTTAAATAAATAAACAAATTTTGATTGTTTCCCTAATGGCTCTTTGTAGCATTAGCCATGAGAAGCAGTGCTCATGAAATTCAATGGTTCTGCTCCTGTGTCATCCACATGGACATGTTTTTGTACTTGAGTTTCAGCAGCAGTAAGTGATAACAACCAATCTCTTTGAGGTGACCCTGGGGACCACAGCATTGGATTGAAAGTGTTTTATGCCACATGGATATCAAATTATGCCTTCCAAATGCTTCCGGGTTTGTTGGAAATTCATACACAAAGTTTAATGTAGACTTTTTAAAGAATGTGTATGTCTATTCCACTTATATAACACTATTAACTGGTTTTAATTAAGACCCATAAATTAGTGTTGGAACCAGGTTTAGATATTGGGGGAGCAGAATAGCATGGGTTCTGGGGTTAGCAGCTTTTGTTCAAGTCCTGGCCCGGCCTCCCTCTTATTATATAACCTCGGGTAAGTTACTTAACCACTCTGTGCCTGTATCTGTATTGCTTCAGAGTGTCACTAGGATTAAGTGAGTAGATTTTGTATTAAATGTGTAGAGCAAGAGTTCCAGGTGCAATGTAAGTGCAATGTGTTATTTGCTGTTATTTCTGATCGTCACCTCAGTATTCCTTCTCGTTTCCTTTCCTTACAGATGGTCTTAATGGAATCCACAGTCAGAGGGTTATAATGAATTAACATGTATAACTTTTGCAGTAACTCTGCTACACCCTTTCTACATACTATTTCACTGAATATTAGTAAACCATTTCAGAGCTATTAATGTCCACGCTTTCCTGTAACTTAAAGTTTAGAGCCAAGAGGCAAACCTAGATCTCTGTGGTTTCTAAGATTATGACTTTATCTTTAAAGAAAGCTTGTCATGCAGATTTTGGGCATGACTATTTCTATAAATGTTTCAGGTTTTCAGATCTTAATCCTTCTGTTACTGGTTTGAGCACTCATGACTAATATACTAGCATTGATTTGACCTTTAGTCTCTTTGGTACCACAAACATTTGAACAATACCCCATGAACTCTTTAAAATGGTTTTGCAGATGTCATACTGTTACCAGCCAGAAGGTTCTACTAAGTTTTTTTTATGCATATATGCATGCACACATAAGCACAGTTACCCTTCTCACTCTTAATTTGGCTGCCATTTTTATTTTTTCTTTGATTTGAGTAACCCATGACTTTAGTGAAAATTTAAAAAGCAAAAGCTTCTAAAGTTTTGTCCTCAAGAAATCATCCTAGTTTATAGGTTTCTTCCAGCTTCTGAGGATTATGTCAGTACTCACAAAATTAAAATGAGAAATAAGTTATGAAAAATTATGGGCTAAAGAGCTACTTTAAAATGTTGCTTTTAGAAGTACTTACTTGCAATGTTTAACAATAATTGGCTGTAAACCAAAATTTTTTATAAAAAAATCTGGAGTAGAGTAAAAATATACTAGGTGTTTAATGTTGCAATGATTTTTTTAAATGTATGCAGAAGCTCCACAGGTGAAATCTAATGTCACAGCACATTTTGTGTGTAGTTGAACCAATTCTGGAAAGCATCTGCTTATTCATTGTTTCATTTGCCATCAGGATAATGGCATATATTTTTCTAGTCCATTATTATGGCTATTTTAAGAAACAATAAATTTGAAGAAACTGCCTAAAAGAGTTAGGGTCTTTTGTGTCTGACTTTTACTCATTTGAGAATATAGAAAATCTATTGAACTTAGCTGGCGTAAAACTGATACAGAGATTATAGTTAGCTTATAGTTATTGTTTCCAAATGGAAAGTTATGGGACACCAAGTTCAACAATAATACCTCCATAGGCACCACTGGAAATCAACCAGTAATGATAAATGTTGTGTGGTTATGTAAACTAGTCTAACAGCTGAGCACTTTATTTCAATAGCACTTTGTCTGTTCTTCATATGGAAATGTTTATGTTCTGTGGTTAAGAGATTTTGTATTCCTCTTCTAGTAGCTTCATAATTGCCATCATTTCATAAATATAGATGTACTAGGTTTTGCCATTCAGTAGTAAGAAATTCCTATGTACGTTGCTCTCCCAAAGTTTAAATTCCAGTAGGGAGAAACCTCCAGGTAGCCTTATGGGTTTTTCCTCGTCAGTTAAGGACGTCTTTTGTCTTGCTGCTTTTAAGATTTTTTCTTTATCACTATATTTTGCAAAGTTAATTGCAATATGTCTTGTTTTTGGCCTGCTTTTGTTAGTTTTGATGAGGTCTCTCTGCCCCTTCGATCTAAATATCTCTTTCCTTCTCCAGATTAGGAAAGTTTTCTACTGTTATTTTTGAAATAAATTTTCTCCCTTCTTTTATAATCTTCTTCTTCTGGGATTCCTATAATACAAATGTTATTGTGTTTGATGGAATCACTCAGTTCCCTAAGTCTATTCTCATGTTGAATAATTCTTTCTTTCTTTTGTTCAGCTTCATTATTTTCCATTATTTTGTCTTGTAGGTCATTAATTTGTTCCTTTGCTTCTTCCAGTCGGCTGTTCATCGCATCAAGCCTGTTTCCAATCTCACTTATTGCATTCTTAATCTCTCATTGATTTTTTTAAACTCTTATTGCTATGGTAAGGGTCTCACTGATATCATCTATTCTTTTCTCAATCCCAGTGAGTATCCTTATGCTTGTTGCTTTAAATGTTCCATCAAGCATATTACTTATATCTGTTTCACTTAGATCTTGCTGTAGCCTAATGTTATTCTTTCATTTGAGATAAATTCCTCCATCTTGGCATTTTTTCTAAGTATCTTGTCTTCTGTGTGTTAGAAAAGCCAGTTGTGTCTCCTGCACCTAAAGTAATGACCTTATGAAGAAGAGGTCATGTAGTGTCCAGGGCCTGGAGACTGTCTGCTGCGTGTGCTGTGTGTGCTCTGCTGCTCTATTCTTCAGGGCAGTCATCTGCAGAGGCTCTCCTTGCCTGCTTTGAGCAGTGTTTGGTTTCTAGCCTGAATGTGGTGAGTGTTAACTAGGTGTGTTCTGATCTGCTTGTGAAATGAGACCTGACCCCAACTCCATTAGAACTGAAGTCCTGCAGAACTTTCTGGTCGGGAGACATGGTCCAGGAGAAGCATCTCCCAGAACACTGCCTCTCAGGGAAGCACTCCTAGAATAAACATCAATCTCCCCACTCTGTGCCCCAGGCATTTTTCAGATCACTGTTTCCACACTGTCTGCCCCCAGTTGTTAGTAGGGAGAAAGATGTCAAAGAGAAAAAGACTCAAACAAGTTTTAAATGAAAACGATAAGTATTTTATAAATTCCAAAAATATATTTGATAAGTAAACTTTATTCTAAAAGGTAGAAGTGAGATAGTCTCAGTAGCCAGGGAAAGTTTTCCTGAAACCTGGAAAAAGTACAAAAGCAAAATGCCTTATTATCATAAAAATAGGTAAATAGGAAAAAATGATGACTTAGTCTGATGACTTAGTCTCACATTCTATTGACTATGCAAGAAGAGAGAAGTAGAGAAGGAAGAGGAAGGGAGAAAGAATGAGGGAAAGATAGTGTTTAACTGCAGATGAAATGGAAACCTGCTTGGAGAAGCCTCCAGCAAACTTTATCCATTCAGTGGCTCCCAACTGTTTTCTGTTATGCACTCCTATATAAATGATGGAAAGGGCTCATTAGAGTTACAATTAATTTGGGATGTGTATCAAAATCTTGGTTTGCTTGTTATGTTGGGAGATAATTCTGTCTCTTAAAAGAGCCCCTTCAGATATTTAATATGAAAGATCATTCATTGTTTCCCTAAATGAGAAAGATAGACTAAAATTTGATGGAAATGAAGTTCCCAGTCCCTTTCCCCTCAAAGATTTCAGATGAGGAATCATGGTAAAACTTGGGAACACCAAGGATTGTGGTAGAACTTCTCTAATTATTGAATTATACTTGGCCCAGACAGTTATGTGTGGCGCATGGTTAAGATTATAGCAAAGAAGGAATCATTCCATTTGTTCATCTCTAGGAAGTTTATTTGCCTGTTTCTCTTAACTCTTCCCACATAACTGTATGTGTTTGTGAAAAATGTAACTCTTCTTATCTTACCAAGAAGAATTTATGACCTATTTAAGAGATGTCAAGTACAAATACTTTTACTACTATTCTCATCAGTACTTCTAGTACTATTGTTAAAAAAACCCAGCTTTGTCAAAATGGACACCTATAACTGAAAAAACTGTGCCAGTTTCTATGCCACATAGAGAATGTCAAATTTCTTTGTTCTTTCCAAACGCAGGGCAAAAACTATGTTAGAAAACTTTTTTGCATGGAAAGTCATGTGTGTAGGGAAAATAAAGGAGAATCTCCTTCAGATGCTTTTTTTTTATTTTTGTTCTAAGCAACTGCTCTTGGGAAATGAATACAATATGGGATATAGTGGCTAGAGAGAGAAGAATAATGTATATAAATTGTTTCTCACCATGTACACCTGAACAAATGAACTGTGTTAAATTGCTTATGTAAAGTAGGAGGACTGTTGTCATTCATGAATAAATAGCATTTATAACATTGCTGTTCTAAGGTAATAAATGAATTTGCTAGTGGCTCATACACCAAATCAATTTTGGATGGGTCAAATGAACTAGATATTACATTATTATAATGCCTTGTTCCTCCTTCAGTTCAAATAGAAGCAATAGATAAAATATTTTATGATATGAATAACTTTCATAAAAATTTTTGACTATAGTTCACTTTGTTAACAAACATTTCTTGAACTTTATGGCCAGAATGCCAATAAGATTACAAATATTTATGAAAGTTTTCACCAGTTTATTCAAATTACCAAATTAAGATGATCTTGTAAGAGGTATAGGTTAATTAACATATAGAATTGGTTATTGACCCCATAGAATATTCAAGGTTTCATTTTGTTATTCAGTTAAGATAATTCATAGGAATTCAGAGGGAAGCTTAGGGGTAATGTTCTAATAACCGTTTGGACTTTTAATATTTGCAAAATGTCATATTATTATGGAAAAAATATTCAAAATAGGAGCCAACTTTATTTTATACAGGTATACTCTGAGAATATTGACTAGATCATCAGACACAGAGTCTTTTAATTTTTTAATTTTTAAAATGTTAGTGTTTATTAGTTTTTGAGAGAGAGAGAGAGAGAGAGTGAGAGAGAGATAGAGAGAGAGAGCATGAGCAGAGCAGGAGCAGAGAGGGAAACAAGGAATCTAAAGCAGGCTACAGGCTCCTAGCTGTCAGCACAGAGCCTGGCACGGGGCTCGAACTTGCAAACCATGAGATCGTGACATGAGCTGAAATCGATGTTTAACTGCCTGAGCCACCCAGGCACCCCCAGACACAGAGTCTTTTAAAAGTGTATATCCTACCTTTTTCTTTTTCTTTTTCTTTTTTTTCCTTCAGTGCTGATATTTATCACTGTCAGATCTCTTCACTGGGGCTCCCTGTCACATATTTGAGTGATGGAGCAGGATCAAATTTATGTTTGCAGAATTCCATAGTCCTATTAATTCTTCTATTTAAATTTTCCAGACATTAAACACATGACTGTTATTTAATAAATGTAATTCTATTACCTCTATAAGTTCTTTATTTATGGCTTAAAATATATTTATATAGAGAGTTTTGCATACTTTTTAATTTTTGTTTGAATTACTTACATAGTTTAATTAATGAATGGCTTCAGGCCTCTTTTTCCTCTGTGATCCCAGCATGGGCTGGGACCACTTTACCCTAAGGACTTAACCACACATTAGTTATATGAGAAGCATTCTTTATATACTTGTAGAATGAAAAATTTTGCCTGCTTTGCATCTCGTGAACAAAATATCTTGTCAATTTGAACCCATGAGAAATTCCTATAATACTTCTCCTAAGTTATATAAAAGCATTGTATAAGAGTTCCTTATGCAAGTATTCACTTTCTCCTCTCTTTTTGTATTTCTCATTCTCCATCCAAACCAGAGTGACACTTACCTGCAATATAAATCCTTCTGTTTCCTATGGCACCTACCAGATTGATGGCCACATAGTAAATGACCTAACCTTCTTTGAGGAGTCCAGCTAAAGAGAGTGAAGCAGCGATGAAGGAGATGGACAGGAATAAGATGGAGCATTGTATCATTAGATAAGATACCGATTCCAAGGCTAAAAGGCAGGCAATGAAATTATTGCAACTCTAAAAGAAGAAAATGGTGGTTACTCCACTAAGGGTCAAGCATACCATGTAATGAGAGCAGCAATTTCACAATCAATGGAACAGAGTACATATGGTAGAATTATTTCCCCAGCAGTAGCAATTTGGGTGATTACTGTCTTTAATATGTTGGCTTACATTTACCTTTCGTAGTTCAATTTTTAGACTCAACATAATAAAGAAATACTATTGGATAGTAAGGAAAGAGGAGGAAAATAATTTTTTAACTGTAAATAGCAAAGCATCTGTGTGATTCATTCCCAAATTCTTTATAATCATGGAAAATAATTACAGTACTCTGTTCTAAAAATGGTACAGAAATAATTATTAGGCAGATGTACAGCTATTTGTCATTGAGGTTGAACAATTTCATTTATAAACTACCGTGTTTATGTAACAGCCCTGGATCAAACCTACACCATCTGCGTTGGTTAAAAAAGCTTATTTGGAACATGTGCTGCCTACAGTACTGAAACAATTCTTTTGTTTCACTCACAATTGGGGAAATTGTTCTGTGTGATTGAACCCTGGCATTTTCCTCTTCATTTACCCTGGGGGAAAACTCATTTGAATAGTATCCTGTTATCCACATGTAATTCACTGAGGACCATACAATGTTCTGTGATAAATTATTTAAAACATCATGTCGTGAATACTAAGGTATGTGTCTTACAGAACTCTAGAACTAGACCTTGGAGGCAGATTAGTTCTGAAATGTGGCTAAGTCTATAGCCAACTAGACTCCCAAGGTTCAGATTTTGACTTGACCATTTAGTCAAGTTGTGGAAGTTATTTCACTCTGAGAGCCTCAATTTATTTTCCTCTAAATTAGGCATAATGATATTTACCTCATAGAATTGATGTGAGGATTAGACACCAATGCATGAAAAAAAACCTATATAACATGTATGCCCTGTTGTAAACAGCAAAATATCAGCTATTATTTTCTAATTTAACTCCCTCATTTTACAGATAAAGGAAGAAAGGCTTTGATGGTTTGAAAGGCATTGATGCCTAATGTAAAAAGGACAAATTTGGTGTCAGTCAACCAAGTTTAAATTCAGCTCCTCCCTTTACTAGCTGTGTGGCTTTTACCTTAAATGTTACGAAGTGTAAAATAAGGGAAACAACTCCATATTCTTACCAAATGATTTGTTGATAGTGTCTAGGAAGACATTTAGTTATTCAAGGGAATCTGTGAACCAACTTTCCTTTCGCCTTGCTTCCCTATTCTCTCTCTCATGTTTTGTTATGCCATTTCTGAAATGCCAATAGATAAAACATTCGCATTCTTTTCTGAGAGCGTAGACCCCACATTTCTTTCTATCGTGCTAGTGCAGTTAAAGATTCACCTATCTTTGCAGTTAGAGTTGTCTCCTTTGGCAAATAAAAAGAGAGGATACCCACTTAGATTTGAATTGCAAATAAAAATAGAATAAATTTTTAAGGATAAGAATGTTGTCTGAAATATTAGGAATATTAGGCATCTTGTATTTTATCTGGTCACCACACACAGAGTTCTTTCACCCGATTTTTAGTTATTCCTGGATTGTCTGGAGTTTGGCCTCTAGTACATTCTTATAGAATAACTCAGCAACAGTGTACAGGTACAAACTGTGTGCCTGATAACTTTGTACTTGGAAAATAGGGCAGCTTTTCTTCACAATTTGGGTTTTTTAAAAGGATTTGTAGATGTTTCCTCACTATCCTGTGATCTCTGGATGATGCTGGGTAAACTGAGGCCAATCAGAAGTTTCCTTTTTTCATAAGACATAGTATTTTTGCCTTTCTACACGAAACACCTTTCAATTTAGGCACTTTTGCTAGGATTCGTTCTTATTGATCATTCTGTGTCATTTGTACCTAGAACAAAATGTCCTCCTTTCTTTTTTTAATGTTTATTTAATTTTGAGATAGAGAGAGAGAGAGAGAGAGACGGAGCACAAGCAGGGGAGGGGCAGAGAGAGAGGGAGACACAGAATCCAAAGCAGGTTTCAGGCTCTGAGCTGTCAGCCCAGAGCCCAGCGTGGGGTGCGAGCCCATGAACTGTGAGACTATGACCTGAGCCGAATTCCAACACTCAACTGACTGAGCCACCTTGGTGCCCCTTATTTTTGTTTTTAAATGGCAAGTTTCCCTTTTCTTCTGCAATCACTATGGCAAACTGGTTAACTGTTTCTGCAAGATGACTTATTAATTCCTTATTTAGCCTTACTTCCTCTGTTTTTCAGACCTAACCTAAATTCAGTACTCTCCTGCTACCACAGAGTATAACACTGTTCTCCCTTAAAACAAAACAAAACAAAACAAAACAAAACACCAAAGAAACAAAAAACAAAAAAGAGAGAGAATTCCGAGTTTGTTTCTCCAGGAGTGACCCTGACCTTGGAGAAGTTCATTTTTGCTTCCCCTTTCTGAGATGCTTGACGCTTAGTTCATGCTCTCTAATATGTTAGCTTGTTCCTACACCTTTTTCTACTTGATCCCTGTTGCTTTTGACCACATATTTACCTGTGGGGGAGAGGGGATTGGGCTATTCCAAGTTTCCCAGTTTTACCAAAATACAAAATAATATTTTCTGTTTTCTTGTTGTTGTTCCTCTCTTGGTTTTCGGATGACTTAGAAATCCTATTTTATGCTGAATGTTTAAACCTATATATTCACTGTTGTACCTTTTAGCAAAACTTATTCAGTGAAGAAAAATAATCACTAACTTAATAGGATTTGTCTTAAAAATAATGAGGTTTTTTTTTCTTGTTCAAGAACCAAAGTAGATTAAAGTCAAAGATGTATAAGAAAATCATTATGCTTAAAGCAAAAAGTTATTTTCCTTGAAACAAAAAAGAAAACAAATTATCTCATTGAAAAATATGGAAACTATTCAAGGAAGCCAAGTAACATTGTTCAGAACTTGAAGAGCTCCTCTGTATCCAATTAGTGTTTCTGCTGTATCCTTCGCTGATTCCAAGAAGACATTTTGATTTTGTTAGTTGAAAGGCATTTACAACTGATTACTGAGGTCCACTGGGATTACTTATCTCATCATAACTCTTACTTTTCTTAGGTTAAGTCCATCCAGTGCTCTGCACTCCTACTATGTCCTAAGGTTTGCTTACCATTTGTAACCATTTCTACGCTAAGTTTGCTTGGCATAAAAGTATCAGGACAAATTCACAGCCTACCCTACACATTAAATTAGGGACTAGAACACAACAAACCATACATTTTCACACTCACTATTTGACATAACATTCAAGGGACAGCAGAGTTAATGGAAAATATTTTTTTCTCTACATTGTTTCTTCAGCTTTTGTAAAGTCTGTTGGTAAGTACTATTATTGTCCTTTAGTGTCAGATAGAATTTTATGCAATGAGATACATAGTAAGACGTAGCAAATTAGCTCAGTAAAGTAGAGTTAGGATGAATTCTTTTCTCAAATAAACTTAGAAAAAATATTTCACAATAAAAACCCAGGGTCTAATTATACATATTTTGTGCTGATCTGAAGAAAAATCTGGAAAGAATTTGTAATAAAATTCACCAATCTAAATGCAGTAACATTAAAAAAAATTTTTTTTACATTTATTTTTGATAGAGAGAGACAGAGCATAATTGGGGGAGTGGCAGAGAGAGAAGGAGACACAGAATCTGAAGCAGGCTTCAGGCTCCGAGCTGTCAGCACAGAGCCCCATGCAGGGCTCGAACTCACAAACTGCGAGATCATGACCTGAGCTGAAGTTGGAGGCTTAACCGAATAAGCCACCCAGGTGCCTCAAAATGCAGTAACATTTTTAAGTTAGTGGAGTAATTTCTGTCTGGGTCTTATATTCTGTTACATCACCAGTGTTATGATTTTTTTCCTTCATAAGCTTAGGTATTCACTTAAACTAAATAATTTATTTAGTTTACTTTACATTGTAAAGTACAGTGTCTTAGACCATTCACTATAATTTTAAAGGGAAAAAATGGTACTATCAGCATTTGGGACCAAGAAAAAAGAGTAAGACAAGCTACGTTTGTTTTTAAGCTTAAAAAGTGCAATTATCTATCATACAAATAATAATTTGAGAATAGGAGTGTCAGCATAGAACAATCTTCTACTTTGCAATTGTTGTGAGAGTTATACTTTAAAACTGGAAAAGATTTAAAATTTTTCATTACCACATTTATTGAAAAGACAGTGCCTTTCAATGACTCTTATTAAACTAAGTTTAATTGAGGAGTATAGAAATAGAAATATAATTTGTATACTCTGTGGTGTTAGAAACCACAGTCTCCTAAATTTTGAGGGGATACAGTATCACATGCAAATTATTCCTAAATTTAGATCTTCTCTTGGATATTTATTATCATTAAGCATGATTACTTGCCTTCTACTTGTAGCTATATACAATAAAAGGTGTTCACAGTTAGCAGCCAGAACAGTGGAAGCATATTAATCTCTATCTGGCTTTTTTAACTTGGGAAAACAAAAGAAATGTTTGGCATTGTGTATCTATTCAGTATATTGTTGTGAGATGGCCAACCACATGTTCTTTACATATTTATTACCAGGTAATCATTGATACATGATTAAAAGTAAATGGAGGAAGGAGTCTTGAGGTCAAATTCTGTCATCAAAGATTCTAAGTCATAGTGAGAGAGCTTAGATACTCAGGACTTCCTGAAGCAAAGCTTTACCTTAAAGATGATCTGCCACTATGATTTCATATTTACTTGTGGGAGAAGTCACCAGACTTTGAAAAATTTTAGACTGACCCACTTATACCAAACTCAATGCCAGATACAAGTGTACAGGTAGTGACTTTTCAAGGCCACTTCTAGAAGTTTAAAAACCTACCTGCTGACATTTTCACAAAGTTAAGTCACATTTTATTCTTTTAGAGCTGTCAAATTAATAATCATAGCTCATTTTGTAGGAGAACTATTTCTAAGTTGTTTTTAAATTTTTAAAAAATTTTAGCAGCACTTTATTACTACATTGAAAGGATTTAGGTAAATTGTCACTAAATTGTACTCCTTACAACAAATAGACTATAAAGTAGGACATAACTATTTTCTAACATATATAATTTTGTGAAATATAAACATTTGGACAATTTGTCTACTATGGTACAATTGACCAAGTTCATATGCATAAACAAATGAATATTTCCTATTCTACAACCAAATACCTATAGGCTTTCTTGAATCTGATTTGAGGTAAAAACAAACAAGTAAAACTCACTGAAAACATAATACCAAGGTAGCAAATTGGAATTAACAGAAAAAACCAATCAGTGAAAGCAGTCCTTTATTTGAAGTGCCTTCTACACAGTTTTTAGGATTGTGAGTTCATGTAGATCATAATGCAAATTGCCACTTTTCATCAATAGCCAATCTATTTTTTAAAACTTCTCTGAAGTCTGGGTACTTTCAAAAGCACAGAGGGTAAAGTGATCATTTCAAAGAAGTGTGTGTTTTGAAGCATTTTTACTAGGAGGAAAGTAAAGTGGCAACACTGAAGTGAGTGTCATTTACGCACAGTATACATATGTGTTTGATTAGTTTTATGCTTAATAGAGAATGTGGCATTCATGGCAAAGAGCTCTTCAGGTTTCTCTTATAAAAAAGGAGACATGAAAAGGATGATATTAAACAAAGAACTCCTCAGTTTCTAGCCTTTGGAGGAAGAGCACATAAATCTTTCCTCTCAGACCAGTGACATCGTATTAATTTACAGTAACTGTTTTCCAATTCAAAATCTACTTTGAGGAAACCTTTTAGGAAATTATCTTGCCTAGCTGAAAAGATGAGATCTCTAATAACTAGCCATTGTGTCTGGAGAAAGTTGATTTACAGACCCATTTTTTCCCTGAAGGAAAGGTTATCCCCAAGGGTGTGTGTGTATGTGTGTGTGTGTGTGCATGTGTGTGTGTGTGTGTGTGTGTGTGTGTGTGAGAGAGAGAGAGAGAGAGAGAGAGAGAGAGAGAGAGAGAGAGAGAGACAGTTTGTGTTCATATGAATTTTCTGCAAGAGAGTCTTCCTCATAAGGGAAATTTACATACAGCCACATTGGTCGGGTGATCTCGGTCAAAACATCTTCACTTACAGACATGTAGCCAAGGGTTATAAACTGCTGCTGCATTATTGCATTGTGCACCTGCTGAAATAAAAATAAAAGAGAATTAGGGGCACCTGGGTTGCTCAATGGGTTAAGCATCTGACTTCAGCTCAGGTCATCATCTCAGGGCTCGTGGGTTCGAGCTCCACATTGGGCTGTGGCTGATGGTGTGGAGCTGGCTTGGGATTCTCTCTCTCTGCCCTTCTCTAACTCGTCCTTTCTTTCTCTCTTAAAATAAATAATTTTTGAAACAAATAAAAATAAAAGAGAATTTAAAAATACTCATACAGTGTTTCAAGTGCAGATGTGCGTCATTCCTTGGAAATCATTTGCGTTATTTTCTCACATGAAAGGAGTGACAATGGTGATTATGACTCAATATGTACAGCAATAACTTGTGAATAATTATTGTTTGTAGTTATTGTTTTTCTGAACTTCAGGGAATTCAGAGATACCAAAAAATTCATCGCTGAGGTTATATTCTATAAAAACACAGAGCAGAATAAAACAAAAGATTTTTCATCTCAAAAAAAATGCTCTAGATCTAGGGAGTTTTTCCTCATTGAAATATTAAAGTGTGATTTTCATAGTTGCATTTTTTTGTGACTTTGGCAAGGATAATCTAGTTCACATTTCCATCTATTGTGGACCAAAGCCTCTGATCCAATGATGTGAGAAATATTCTCTGGCATTTATAGCACCAAAGTAAAAAGCAAACAATTTGCCGCTACACACGAGAGAATGAGATGGCATACACTTTAAGGAAATTAAACTTTCTTTTTATGTCAGGGAATTCCAGTGTGGATTTTGCTTCAGTATTCATAATCTGAAAAGAAATGTATTCACTTCTTATATTCAGATGTGTCTTTGTAATTGGAGGCCACTTGAAGTACACTACGCAATCTCCTAGAATTTAACTCCCAATAATACTAGGTAATGAAGATAATACCTTACATTTGCATAGTACTTTAGAATACACATGGGTGCTTTTGCATTTATAACTTTATATTTAGGATTGAACTGAGTTTAGGAAGGAGAGCTCTTCTTATAGGCATTTGAAACGTGCTTAAACATGTCCGAGAGGCACTGACTGCTAGATCCAGTAGCTGGAAAGGTTATGTGCTAAAAAATGTGGTTATTTTGTAAGAGCAGAAAAGAAAAAAACTGAAATATTTAGAGCTGTGCCTCTAGATCCAGGAAGCTTGATGACTGAAGTCATTCCTCAAATGCTTGGAAGCTTTCTAGAATGTTGATTTAATTCTCCTTGATATCAATTAACAGAGTTATTGCTTGAGACCTATCCTAGTACAAGGATATTTCCATATCCTCTGCCTTACCCCTAAATTATTTTGATATATTTTAGTTGCAAGTATCTCTTATGCTAAAACACCTGATGCATCTGAAGTGTAAAAATAACAGAAACTAAAAAGAAATTTTCAAAGAAACATATGAGAATCTTCTCAGCTGCTAGCATTTGGGAATATATTAAAATGACAAGGAAATACTATCTTTACTTTCCATATTGAAAAAGTCAATTAAATCTGACTATTAATTTTGGAAAGGTTGCGGAGACACGGGTGCCTCCATGTATGCTTACTAGGAGTAGAGAATAGTACAGCCCTGAAGACCTGTTGCCAATATCTAGAAAAAATATGGACATGTGCATAGGTTATGCCCCAGAAATCCCATACTAGAAAATCTTGCCCATGAGAACAAGGTTTACATTTGGATTTTATTTCAGAATTGTTTATAATTGTGAAATTATTGAAACAATGTCTATGTTTATATTGCTGTAATCTTATTTGATAGCATGTTTCTCAGTTGAATGGAACTATATCTACATAAAAAAAAAAAGAGAAAAAATAAGGCACCTGGTGCCTCAGTCAGCTGAGCATCTGACTCTTGATTTCAGCTCAGGTCATGATCCCAAGGGTCCTGTGATTGAGCTCTGCCTTGGGCTCCACACGGAGCATGGAGTCTGCTTAAGATTCTTTCTCTCTGTCCCTCTGTCCCTCTTGCTTGCTCTTGTGTGTGTTCTCTCTCTCTCTCTCTCAAATAAGATTTTTTAAAAAATTTAAGGAAAAAATAAAAGATGTATATTATGGAGGATATATGATTTATATAAATTTAAATAACTTACATACTATATATACATACACATTGTATATACATATACAGGGACACTTATGTGTATTTATGCATACACACAAGTATACGTGTGTGCACACACAAACACACACAGTTGACCCTTAAACAATGCAGAGGTTAAGGGCACTGACCTCCACAGAGTTGAAAATCTGCATATGACTTTTGACTCCCTGAAAACTTAACAATTAATAGTGTACTGTTAACTAAAAATCTTACTGATAACATGAGCAGTTAACACATATCTTGTATGTTATATGTATTATATGCTGTATTCTTATAATATAGTAAGCCAGATAAAAGACAATGTTAAATTCGTAAGGAAGAGAAAATACATTTATAACACTGTACTATAAAAAAATCCGTGACTGAATGGACCTGTGAGTTTAAACCCATATTATTTGAGTCAACTATACATATGTTTCAGGTATCATATCTGAATTCAGGAAAGGAAGTCAAAGGAAATCAAAGGAAGTCATATTGGCCCTTCTGCTGATATCTCCTTACATCTTATTGGCCACAAACAGGTCACATGACCATCATTAATTACAAAAGAACCTGGAAAATCATCTTCAAAAGAGGATTGTTGTCATTGGCTGATACTAATCATGACTCATTCATATTGTAAACAAAATGAACTTTCTATAGGCAAAAAAAGAAATATTTAAGCAACCAGTTGTATCTGGCAATTAGTAAATCACACTGTTGAAGACAGGTTTGTTTTTGTTTTTGTTTTTGTTTTTTAGTATTCAGTGATGAATATACCCCTTGAATCCCCTCTTGATTTCAAGCTCTTTGTGCAGAGACCTTATATTTAATATTTCTCTCATGTCCCCAGAACATTCAGTGATGGGAATATGGAAAATACTTTAAAAATACTTGTTGATTAAATAACCATGAGAAGAGGAGAATTACAATTGTGCAAAATGAGAAATTTAACTTACTATTTGACAGAAATTTTTTGGACCACAATTGCCACATTTAAAAAATCATAGGGGCGCCTGGGTGGCTCAGTCGGTTAAGCGTCCGACTTCAGCTCAGGTCACGGTCTCGCGGTCCGCGAGTTCGAGCCTCACGTCGGGCTCTGGGCTGATGGCTCAGAGCCTGGAGCTTGCTTCCGATTCTGTGTCTCCCTCTCTCTCTGCCCCTCCCCCGTTCATGCTGTGTCTCTCTCTGTCTCAAAAATAAATAAACGTTAAAAAAATTTTTTAAAAATCATATAATTTATTTATATACTGTATTACATTATTTGTGCTAAAATTTAAAATGTAGTTTTTACTATTTCTTTTTCATAATTGGTTTTGAAAAATCTGCCTAAAATATACTATCAGATTTCAGGATGACATCTGTTCATTAGAGTGGAATTTATGAAAGGAAGATCATGTTTTAACTTACCCATATTTTAAGTTTATTTATGTATTTTGAGAGAGACAGAGAGAAAGAGAGAGATTGCAAGCAGGGAAGGAGCAGAGAGAGAGGGTGAGAGAGAATACCAAGCAGGCTCCAGGTTCAGTGTGGAGCCCGAGGTGGGGTTCGATCCCACGACCATGAGATCCTGACCTGAGGCAACATCAGACACTTAACTGACTGAGTCACCCAGGTGCCTAAGCTTACCAGTTCTTAAATTAGAACTTGTTTTATAAATTGAAAGATATCTAGGTAGACTGTTTCCTTTAGAAATTTAACAAAGACTATATACAATGACTTTTCTTTAGGTTGGGTTTCCTGAAAAAATAATCTGAGATAGAGATTTGTTTGCAGGAAATTATTGGGGAGTAAACTGAGAATACAACCCACATGGAAGTGAGGGTAGCAGGATTGGGCAGAGCAAAAAGTTGAACTACCATATGTGGTGAGGCAGTGTAACATTTGGCAAGGGTAGTTCCTAGGGAGGGGACTCAACTGAGATTTGTCAGCAAATGACATTTCTTGAAGCTCAGTCTTTTTTTCCCAGCATGGAGTCTGATTTGATGACCCAGGGATCAATCTCACGACTCTGAGATCATGAACCTGATATCATGACCTGAGTTGGAATCAAGAGTTGGACGCTCAATCAATTGAGCCATTGGAAGATGGCTCACTGGAAGCTCAGTCTTAAGGAGAAAATGGGCAGCAGAGTGCTATAACATTTTCTCCAGATGTAGTTTCACTGGCCACTGTTAGCACATACCCAACACAAACAGCAAATGAGTACTAATACTTTTTCTCTGATTTTCTATCTGTTTAGATACAAAGTGTAGAAGTACTTAGCATTCTTCCAAGCATGGTTGGAGCAAAATCATATTATTCAAAATTTAGGTATTCTATGCACAAAGTTTTATAAATTGCACTGATTAGTAATTATTTTACAATCATCTGTCAAATAAAATGTCCTTATTGATTAAGGAATACAGTGACTCTAATCAGGAAGATTAAACCACAGTGATACATAACCATATTATTACTAGCAAACATGAAATATAACTAAATAAAACAATTATGACAATTAGGAACCTTGTGCAAACTCTTATAGTCTCCTGCATAGAGAGTCCCTGGGATCACCCCCGGGTTCAGTGATTCACTAGGAGGCATCACAGGACTCAGTGGAAGAATATGACAGCTATTTTTTTTTTTAAGTTTATTTATTTATTTTGAGAGAGAGAGAGAGAGCACACAAGCAGAAGAGGGGCAGAGAGAAGGAAAGACACAATCCTAAGCAGCCTTGTGCCATCAGTGTAGACCCTGACACAGGGTTCGAATTCAAGAATGGTGAAATCATGACCTGAGCCAAGATCAAGAGTCAGACGTTTAACCAATTGTGCCACCCAGGTGCCCCAACAGCTATTTTATTATATTAAAAGGACACATTGAAAAAAAATGTTGACTATCAGGGAAAGTCATTAGAGATTCAATTTACATGTTTTTGTTTTTGTTTTTGTTTTTTATGTTTTTTTCCAACATATTAACTCATTAGTTTTTTTTTTTTTTCTTTCTTTCTTTCTTTATTAGACTTTGTTATTTTAGAGTACTTAGGTTCATAGCAAAATTGAGGGTAGAGAGATTTCCCATATACCACCTGCTCCCACACATGTATAACCTCCACTATTACCAACATCCATCACAAAGATGGTACATTCCTTATAATTGATGAGCTTACCCAGACACATCATAATACCCCCAAATCTGTAGTTTACAATATAGAGCTATGGTGTTCTATGGGTTTGGGCAAATGTTTAATGATATTTACTCATCATTATGGTACAATACAGATTGTTTTCACTGTCTTAAAAATCTTCCATGCTCTACCTACTCATCCCTCCACCCAACCAACCCCCAGCAACCACTGATGTTTTTACTGTGTCTATAGTTTTGCCTTTTCCAGAATATATACAGAGGAATCATAGAGTATCTAGCCTTTTCAAATTAACATTTTTCACTTAGTAATATGTATTTAATTCTCTTCCATGTCTTCTCATGGCCTCATAACTCATTTCTTTTTAATTGAGAACAGTATTCCTTTATCCAGATGTACCACAGTTTATTTATCCATCGCCTATTGAAGGATATCTTGGTTCCTTCCAAGCTTGGCAATTATGAATAAAACTGCTATAACATTCACATGCAGTTTTTTGTATGGACATGTTTTCCACTCATTTGCAAAGACCATGATTGCTGGATCATATGGTAAGAGTATGTTTAATTTTGTAAGAAACTACCAAATTGCCTTCCAAAGTGACACCACCAGCAGTGAATGAAAGTTCCTGTTGCTTCACTTCCTTGTCAGTATTTGGAGCTGTCAATGTTCCATATTTTGGCCATTCTAATAGATGTTTGATGGTATCTCATTGTTTATATTGCATTTCCCTGTTGCCATATGATTTGAAGCATCTTTTTTATGTGCTTAGGTGACATATATTTATCTTTTATGGTGAGGTGACTTTTAAGGTCTTTTGCCCATTTTTTTAAAAAAATTAATGTTTATTTATTTTTGAAACAGAGACAGAGACAGTGTGAGTGGAGGAGGGACAGAGAGAGAGAGGGAGACACAGAATCTGAGGGGAGGCTCCAGGCTCTGAGCTGTCAGCACAGAGCTCGACATGGGGCTTGAACTCATAAACTGTGAGATCATACCCTGAACCAAAGTTGGATGCTTAACCAGCTGAGCCACCCAGGTGCCCGGGTCTTTTGCCCATTTTTAAATAATGTTTTATTTGTTAGCTTGTTTTACTTTTGAGTTTTAAGTGTTCTTTTTATATTTTACATTATAGTCTTTTGTTAGATATGTCTTTTGCAAATATTTTTCCCCAGCTTACGGCTTGTTGTCTCATTCTCTTGATGCTGTCTATTGCAGAGCAAAAGTTTTTGATGAAGTCTAACTTATTATTTCTTTCATGGCTTATGCATTTGATGTTGTAACTAAAAAGTTATTGCCATACCCAAGGTCATCCAGTTTTTTTCCTAGGTTATCTTACTGGAATTTTATTGTTTTATATTGAGATATGTGACCCATTTGGAGTTCATTTTTGTCAAAGGTATAAGGTCTGTGTCTAAATTATTTTTATTTTGTAATTTTGTAATTTATTATTTTTTGCATGTTGATGTCCAAATGTTCCAGCATCAGTTTTTGAGAAGACTACCTTGGTTGCATTGTATTGCCTTGGCTCCTTTGCCAGAGATCAGTTGATTATACTTACTTGGGTCTATTCTGTGTTCTCTCTTCTGTTCCATTTATCTATTTGTCTATGTTTTTGTTAATACTGCAGTATCTTGATTACAAGACTTTTATGGTATGTCTTGAAGTTGGTAGTGTCAGTTCTCTTAACTTTTTTGGCTATTTTGTATGTTTTGCTTCTTCATACGTACTTTGGAATCAGTTTGTTGATATCCGGAAAATAACTTCCTGGGATTTGATTGCAATTGCATTGAATTTCTAGATCAATATGGGAAGAACTGACATCTTGACAGTATCGATCCTTTCTATTCATTAACATGGACAGTTTCACCACTTATTTAGTTCTCTTTGTTTTTGTTCATCAGATTTTGTATTTTTATTCATATAGATCTTCTATGTATTTTGTTATATATATTTCCTAATTTTTCATGGTAATATAAATGATACTGTGTTTTTAATTTCAAGTTTCACTTGTTTGTTACTAGTATATAGGAAAGCAATTGAATTTGCATATTAACCTTGTATTCTGCATCCTTGCTATAATTGCACAATAGATCTACAACATTTTTTTGTTGTTAATTCTTTCAGATTTTCTATACAGTCACTCCTGTCATCTGTGAAAAAACATAATTTTCTTTCTTCCCACTCTGTATAGTTTTCATTTTTTTCTAATCTCATTGGACTAGCTAGAACTTTCAGTATGATGCTGAAAAGGAGGGTAGAGAGGAGACATCCTTGCCCTTTACTTGATTTTAGAGAGAAAGCTTCTAGTCTCTGACCACTAAGTGTGATGTTAGCTGTGGCTTTTTGGAGATATTCTTTACCAAGTTGAGGAAGTTCTCCTTTATACCTTGTTTACTGAGAGTTTTTATCATGAATTGGTGTTAGATTTTGTCAAATCCTTTTTCTGTATCTATTGGTATAATCATGTGATTTTTCTTTTTTACCCTGTTGATGTGATAGATTGAACTAATTGATTTTCAAATGTTGAACAACCCTGCATAGTTCGGGTAAATCTCACTTTGCTCTACACAATTATTTTTATACATTGTTGGATTTAATGTGCTGATACTTTGTATAGGATTTTTACATCTTTGTTCATGAGAAGTATTGGTTTGTAGTTTCTTTTCTTGTAATGTCTTTGATTTTGCTATTAGGATAATGATGGCATCACAGAATGAGTTAAGAAATATTTCTTCTGTTTCTATTCTCTGAAAGAGATTATAGAGAATCAGTATAATTTCTTCCTTAAATGTTTTGTAGAATTGACTAGTGAACCCATCTAGGCCTAATGCTTTCTGATATGAAAGGTATTAATTATTGATTTAATTTATTTAATAAGTGTAGGTCTATTCAGATTGTCTATTTCTTTTCGCAGGAGTTTTGGCAAATTGTGTCTTTCAAGAAGTTGTTTCATTTCGTCCAGGTTATCAAATTTGTGAACATGGAATTGTTCATAATATTCCTTTATTATACCTTTAACAGCCATGATTTCTGTAGTCATAATCCTACTTATTCATTTCTGATACAAGTAATTTGTGTCCTTTCTCTTTTTCTTTGTCTGGTTAGAGGCTTATAAATTTTATCGATATTTTAAAAGAACCAGCTTTTGGTTTTGTTGATTTTCTCTATTGGTTTTCTGTTTTCTGTTTCATCGATTTCTGTTCTAATCATAATTTATTTTCTTTGGTTTACTTTGGAATTGATTTGCTCCTTTTTTTTCTGGTTTCCTAAGGGTAAATTTATATTATTAATTTTAGTTATTTCTTTTCTTTTCTAATATATTCATTCAATTCCAAAGATATCTCTCTAAGCACTGTTTTTGATACATCTCACACTTTTGATAAGTTGTGTTTTCATTTTAATTTAGTTCAAAATACTTTTTAACTTCTCTTGACATTTCTTCTTTGACCTATGTTATTTAGAAATGTGTTTAATGTCCAAATATTTGAGGATTTTCTAGTTATGCTTTTGTTATAGATTTCTAGTTTAATTCCATTGTGATCTAAAAGCAGATATTGTTTTATTTCTATTATTTTAAATTTGTTGAGGTGTGTTTTATGGCTCAGAATATGGTATATGTTGGTAAATATTCCATATAAGCTCAAGAAAAATGTGTATTCTACTGTTTTTGGATGAAGTCTATAAATGTTAATTATACCCAGTCATTGATGGTATTGGCGAATTCAACTATGTTCTTACTGATTTTCTGCCTACTAAATCTGTCCATTTCTGATACAGTAGTGTTGAAGTCTCCAACTAGGGTAGTTAGATTCATCTCTTTCCCTTTGCAATTCTGTTTTTGTTTTTGTTTTGTTTGTTTGTTTTGTTTTGTTTTGTTTTGTTTGCCTCACACAGTTTGACACTTTTTTGTTAGGTGTATACATTACAAGGATTGTTGTGTCCCCTTTCAGAATTGACCCCCCTCCCACTAAATAATGTACCCCCTTATCACTAAATAATAATAATTTACTTTATCCCTGATAATATTCCTTGCTTTGTAATCTGGTCTGTTTGAAATTAGTATAGCTACTCCTGCTTTATTTTGCATGGTATATTTTTCTCCATGCATTTAATTTTAGTCTGTGTGTCTTCACATTTAAAATAGAGTTCTTGGGGTACTTGGGTAGCTCAGTTGGTTGAGTGCCCTCTCTTTATCTCTGCTCAGGTCATAATCTCATTGTTCATGGGATTACGCCCTATGGCAGGCTCTATGCTGACAGTGTGGAATCTGCTTGGGATGGTCTCTGTCTCTGTCTCTCTCTCTTTCTCTCTCTCTCTCTCTCTCTGCCCCTCCCCTGATTGCGCGCTCTCTCTCTCAAAATAAACATTTTAAAATAGAATTCTTGTGGACACCATATATTTGGGGCTTGTTTATGAATCTATTCATTACAATCTTCAACTTTTAATTGGTATTTTCTGATCATTGTTGTTCAAAGTGATCACTGATATATTTGGAATAATGTATATCATTTTGTTTACTGTTCTCTACTTGTTTCCCCTGTTTTGTGTTCTTATTTTTGTCTTCCACTATTTTTCTGCATCCAAGTTTTTATTTGTCTTGGTCACATAGACACTCTCTGCCTCTCATGTACCAAAATTCCAAGATCACAGAAAGAGAGCAGATGTTCAGCATACACCACATTGTACAAACCCTAGAGGCACATTCTTAGGGAATGATGAGCCAGAACTGCGGAACACAGAACTTCTGAAATCCAAGTTCCTAGATGTTAGCCAAGGGCCAAACTTATAGGCAGGTCTTTATAAGAAGTCCTACCTTCTTATAAAGTCATGCCTGCTATGTTAACTCTTTTCTGATAACCTCCACAAGTTTATCAGTATGCAACCATTTTATTATAGTACTATGGGAAGTTTGCCCCCCGGATTTTGACTCTCTTCTAAAATGTGTAGGGCATTTATGTTATTCTCTGATTATTGTTGTCACTTTTATTATGCCAAGTGAGAAGATACAAAATAAATATTTCCTGAAAATTATAGAAAACGAGACTGTACTGTTTTTCCTTCTTTGTGATAAGGGGAACCAAGGGAAGGAACATCAGAAGAAGTCAGGCATTTGCAGTAGTGGAAGCAAGTGAGTCATGAGAAGAGACACAGTGTGTATGAGTTGAAAGCACAGACATTGGAGACAGTCCAGGCATGACGCATATCCTGTCTTGGGCTCCATTTCCTCATCTGGAAAATGAGGCTAAAAACAGTACATGCCTCATATATTACTTTTGGGAAATAAGTTGTGTTTCTTATATATTGAAACAATGCCTAGAATGTAGGTGAATACTCTTCAGGTCAGTACACATAAAATCAAATGATATAAAATAACTAAAAATCACCTCTTTAAAACAGGAGTGTAAAATATGACCTAGGTCACCTTCTTAGACTACACTATAAAAATGATGTTGAAAAGGCCAGTAACTTAGAAAATAAGAAAAAGGAATAGTGCAGCCAAATTTCAATTAAGATTTTATTGTTTTTTCTTTTTCCTTATTGTTTTTCTCTCTCAAGAATACTATAAACTTCCTAAAAGGAAAATCAGCTTTACTCTGGGATTTTCCACTCAAATATATATTTTCTGGAGAAAATGAAGGTTTTTTGGTAAGTTAGCAAATGAGTAATGGAACTTTCCTGATCTCTAATTCATCCATTCTTACAATGAATTTTAAATAATGTAGATAAAAAATTCAAATGAAACAAGATACCTAAATCATTTAATATTTAGATTATCATATTTATCTCATTGCCTTTTAATCCATATATTTGCTATTCCATGTTACTTTGTGGATCTTATGTACTCTATCTAGTTCATTAAAAGTAGTTCTTATCTGTTTCCATTACTTTCTACATAAGTTGGTACAATTCTGTCGTCAAAAATTTTCAGACTTGAACTATTTCAGAGCTGGTTTTCACACTCCAGTCTTTCTGATATAATTTAAATTTAACAAAATGCACTGATAAGTACTTGGAGCTTCCCATGGCACCTTCTTCTCTTTATCTCTAATTCTGATAATATTTTCTATTCCTCTGATCACCACGGTCAGAACAGAAAACTGTGGCAGAGACATTCAGTGAGTCACCTCTTGTAACAGTCCTCTCCCCTTGCAAGTGGGTGGATGCTGTGAATACTTCTAGCCAACAGAATATGGCAAAGATGATAGGATATCACTTCGATGATCTTTTATATTATATGGCAAGGTGAACAGATGTGGCAGATGTTATTAAGGTCCCTAATTAGTTGACTTGGAATTAAGAGATTTGTGGGGGTGGGTAAGATTTAATCAGATTAGACTTTTGAAAAAAGCATCTGGACTTCAGAGGATCTTTTTCCTGTTGAAGAACCATGAGGTTTTCACCTGCAAGGGACCATGTGAGCTTGGAAAAAGGCCACAAACTTTTGATGAGAACTTAGTCCTAGCTGACATTTGTTGTGGCCTTGTGACCCCTCCAACTAAAGGGCCCAGTGAAGGTATGTCTGGACTCTTGACCTATGGAAACTGTGAGATAATAAATATGCTTCATTTTAGGCTGTGAAGTTTGTAGTATTTTCTTTTACAGTAACTAAAAACTAATAAAATACCAATAATGAAACCTATTTTTTTGAGAAGCACGTGAGTGGCCTCCAAAACACACACACACATACAAATTATGATAGATTCAGATGTGATAGTGACACAACTATACAAAGGTAACTTTGATAGCAGAGTCCTAGCAGTAGGAGGGCTTTTGCTCACAGCCCCTTAGGACTCCAGAGGGCCAATGACTCTGCCATCTCCAGCTTCTGGCTTGCAAGATCTTCCTTGGACTTTCCCTGCAGTAGGCAGGAAGGGCAAGGGAGCAAGGAGGATTCTGTGGGGCAGATTTTATGAAACACATTTCACTTTTCCTCACATACCATTGACCAGCACATAGACATATGACTAGTGATACAAGAAGGGCTGAAGAATGTGATTCAACTGTGTGCTCAGATAAAAGGAGATGTGGATATTAGTGCTCTTGAAACTAGAACACATCTCCTAAAACAAAATGATGTCACAGATGCATTTGTACTGTCTTTTTCTTCCCAAAGATGCTCCTTTCTAGCTGTGCACAATTCACATTATGGTATCCTCTCTTCTCATGTTGTACCTTTCTCTGTACTGGTGAAGCATAACATTTTTATAGGTAGAACTAATATGGTACTTTTGTATAATTTCTATAAGAAATTTTCTAGGTATCTTTTGATGATTCGTTAATACATTCCACAAATAGCTTTGTTTAATAAGAGACAAGGTGCTAGGGGCAGGACACAAACATGTATGAAGTAGTACATTTACCCATGAGAAGATAAACCATAAGGAGGTCATCATGTTTCTGATTTTATCAGAAAGCAGACCAGTAATACACAATCATTTTTAACTCATGAAGTTAACATGTCTTGTAGGTAGCTGAGTTGAGGCTAGAGCTCAAGTCTCATGACTTCCAAGTTATTTTTTCTTAGTGACCATGTGCAATCATGTTTTGTAAGGAGATGCACAGTCTCTTAAACAGCACCTTAGCAGCCTTCAATTTGAAAACTTAAATGTATTTTAATATGATAAACTACACAGATTAATTTTACATATGTGAAAGTAAAAATATTACTCTACAAATATCTCTAACTAGTGTTGTTTATGAATGTATTTATGTTACTATAAGATAATATTATTTACAAAAACAATACTATAATGTAAAATTTTAAATGTGGGACTGATATTTGGTTTGGTTGTTATATAGCTCACTTTCAAATTACTGCCATCTACATGCCTTGGAAAATAAATTAAATATTCTGAGTTTTAGTGTCCTTATATATAAATTGGGACTCCTACTTACTTAACAGCATTGTTGGGAAGTATTAATTGAAATATTACTTATAACTGATGGCTTACACAGAATCCAAATATTGGCTTCCCCATCTCTAAAGTTGGCAGTGCTATAAGAAGGAAGTCATTTTTTCCTGCCTTTTAGGGATCGTAGTATTTCAAAAGAAAAGCTTACTGCCATGTTTTTAAATCATGCCTCAGTCTGCAATTTTTTTTTATTTTTTTAATGTTTATTTATATTTGATAGAACACAAGGCGGGGAGGAGAAGAGAGAGAGGGAGACACAGAATCTGAAGTCAGCTTCAGGCTCCGAGCTGTCAGCACAGAGCCCAACACGGGGCCAGAACCCATAGACCATGAGATCATGACTTGAGCTGAAGTCAGACACCCAA
This sequence comes from Panthera tigris, assembly GCF_018350195.1. Classification (NCBI taxonomy): domain Eukaryota; kingdom Metazoa; phylum Chordata; class Mammalia; order Carnivora; family Felidae; genus Panthera; species Panthera tigris. The sequence goes on from NC_056668.1 coordinate 29,262,653, forward strand.
CCGACTGAGCCACCCAATCGCCCCTCTCAGTCTGCAATTCTATTGATAGAAAATGGCTTACGATGAAAATTATTCAGAGACTCCTGGCAATAGGGAAAATGAAGGGAAAAAAACCTTGATAGTGATTGGGAAATAGACAAACTCACTTTTATCCCTTTTTGATTTTTTTAATTTGGGCTAAGTTTGGAAGAATGGGAAGAGAATGAAAATGTCTAAAATGATGCCAAAAGCTACAATAGGAGTGGGTAAAGAGGAGATAAGTCTATATGTATGTGTTGCATATCTATGTAAATCCATTCATAATATGTAATTTTATATTTATTTATACCTCATGAAGGTTTCATGATGACTTTAGTAGACTATAGAATAATTTGAGTGGTTGAGAAGAAATAAGACAAAGGATTAAGATTGGGAAAATAATAGTTGAATCCAGGAATAAATTTAGTACAGAGAATGACCACAGAGAATCCTTAACAACTGTACCAGAAAGTTATGCTCCAACTTTCTAGCCACCAGCACAAAAAATTATTAATTTTAAAAGTCAGTGTCATAAATGCTCCCTCCTCCTCCCTTCAAATCTATAATGTAGGAAAAAAGTAAGTCTATAAATAGACATGATAAATGGGTTCTCATAGAAAGAAGTTGGTGTACCTTTAACAATTAAAACTCTTTGATTTTGTGTTAGTTTTCTATTACTGCCAGAACAATTTACCTCAATTCCTGTGAGTTAAATTAAATAAATGAATTAATAAATCTGGTAAATGTAATATGGGTCTCAGCAGTTTAAGGTCGAAGTATCGGTGCTTCTTTCTGTAGGTTTTAGAAGAGAACATATATCCTGCGTTTTCCAGTTTCTAGAAGCTGTCTGCATTCTTTGGTTCATGGCTCCCTTCCTTTACCTTCAGAGCAAACAGTGCAAGCTAGCCCCTCTTCTCATTCCTTCTTTCTGATCCTTCTGTCTTTACAGCTTTCTCTCTAACCAAAGCCAGAGTGGATTCTCCACTTTGAAGAATTACATTGGATTCACTGGGGTAATCCAGAATAAGCTCTCCATCTCCCAGTTTGAATTCTTAATGAAATCTGCAAAATCTTTTTGACTATAACCTTGTCATCATGTCATTGATTGTAGAAAAGGATAAAGAAGATTTTACTCTTTTATAAAGAGCTATAATTAATTGAAAATACCAGACTCATCATGATATGTAATGCCCAAATAACTAGATTTTTAAACTACCTACAAGACCAATAGAAGTATGGCAAAATCACTTTTATTTCATGTATCCTACATTCCACTTACAAATGTGGAAAATAAAAAAAAAAAGCTATATAAATATCTATTGAACTTGAACTAGAACATAAAATATTTTATAAAATAGAGTGATCTAGATATATATATATATAGATATAGATATCTATAGATATCTATATCTATATAGATATAGATATATTTGCATCATACATATCTATATCTATATCTATATCTATATCTATCTATATCTATATATATATTTGCATCATACATATATAAGGAGAAATGCCTTACAAGATAATATAAAATGCAAGGAACTACAGATGTATTGTCCTTTAAAATGGAATTTGATGTGTAGGATGACATAACAGGTAAAATTTTTCATTAAGTTTATCTGAAAGTTGAGATAGGGCCACCTCTTTTGTAATGTTCTTGGAAGCTTACTTTCAGACTGTTCAAGCTTTTTCAGTCAAGGGGGAAATTAACACATGAGACAATGAGACACTATGTCCTTTTGGGTATGCTACCTAGTATCTACTACTTTTCCTCAGAATCTAATTTATTAATTTGTAGCACGACAGTGAAATCATGTAAGAATTCTGAGAGCTTATCCTTCTTATTTTCTTTTAATTCTTTGCTGTATTCAAATGCCATTTTCATTGTTTTACAAATTGTGGTCTTTATAGCACATAGGATGGATCTATTTTTTTGAACTTTCAGAAAAAGTTTTCAAACTTCTGTAAAGCAGAAATACCTGAAAGGAAAATCCTTTAGTTGATCAGTGGTCACCTGGGTAAACAGATTTACTTATATGGAATTTGCTCCAAAAATGAGCCACAAGAGAATGTTTTGGCAAGAAATGAGGCTTGCCTCTGATTTCCGATAAAGATTTGAGTTGAAACAGTGTGTGTTCACTTAATCTTGTTAAATGTAGCACAAAACACTAAGTGTATTAGAGCGTGTATTTAAATGATAACAAACCCTGCTGTTAAAACTAATAGGAAACAGTTCTTTTCCCATTGAGTTTCCACATTCAACCATTCCTTTAGATATCATCATTTACTATGACTTCTTATGGTTGACTACAATATGCTTTTGAGATGCAATTTTAGGCCTTTGTTTTTCCTTATTGCTAAGCAACAGTTTCCTTTTTTGTTAGTGATAAAATTTGGGGACAACACTGTATTCAGAGGAATACCTGTTAATGTGATATGCACAAATATTAAAACCTAATTAGATCATTATAATTGGAAATTAATAACTGAATTTAATGATGATGATGATGATAACAGACATTCCAATATTGAGACTTTTTCTATTAAGGATTATTTTCTGTATTTAAATTAATCATTACATCTGAAGCTTGCTATGCCTCAATTAAAAAGAAACAAACAAACAAAAATTAGAGCAGCTTTGCTATTGTGTGCACACCCTTACTGAGGTGGGCTTGGTTTGGGGGAGCCGGGGTAGGGGGTTGAAGAGGGTGGGCCTGTAGAAGAGTAGTGGAATTCCTAAATTCTTCATCTTTTTCCTCTAAGAGACTTCAGGTTCATTCTGCCTTGAGGCAGGGTGATGACCTCTCAGGATTCCTTCCAGCCTCAAGCACCTGTGAAGTAAAAAGCATTTATAAAACCTTTAGAACACTTCTTGAAGTATATAGTTATAAAAGATAAAGAGTCCCTGAAGCATATTCTGCACCGAAAAACCAATATTGTTTATTACCTCTCTGTTAAATTTAACAAGAAAAATGTCAGGTAAAACACTGAGAAGTTTGTTTCCAAACGAATGGGGATGGCCATATTCTCCCAAGCATCACTGGATGTGTACCCACAGCTTAAGAGCTTGTTATAAAACTACCATCATTGAATCTTTTTCATGGTCGTTAAAGGATAAAATGCTATATGTCTGTCTTGTTACAGTTCATTCTAATTTATTTGATCAATGAAACTGATATAAATAGCCAACTAACTGTATCATTTTGGCTTTTTCCAAATAACTATGAATATGGGCTACATTTTATTTTGCCTTGATCAGGCACCTTTTCATTCTATCAACTGACAGTAACCAAGTAAAAGTTAGCCTCACAAAGAATCTCAATTGGGAGACATTAAGCGAAAGGTGAAATGCATTTACATTGAGCAATTATGATGTGGTTGAATATAAAATATTTGGAATAACCTAATCCTATTTTTATATTACTGCATTAGCATACAGGAGCTGAGTAAATAATGGAGTCTAATATCAACACCATTTCCAGTTTTGGGGGGGATAAAAAATAAACAAAGCTTAAGGATAACAATAGCTAGGTTACCATGTTCCAGATGCTATTTTGTTTGCTTAATTTTTTTTTTAACCAATTAAATCTTCAAACCCATCTTACTATTATCTTCATTTTACTGATGTGGAAGTAAGCTCCAAATGGTGAAATTGCTGAGATGACACTAATAATAAGTGGTAAAATAAAGGCTCCAATCTTTGTGTGACTTTGCATTCCACCCTCCAAATTTTTACATCATATACATTCTGTCAGTAATTACCTGTGTCTTTCCTCAGATTCTTCCCTGTTAACAGGATGTCTTCATCCCCAATTCCGCATGTTGAAAAGTCTGTCTGAAGTTATACAAATTTGTTGGTTAGTGGTGATCCTAGGGAGAATACTCTGATTCTTTTACATCATAATTTGATTTTATTTCCTATTATGTTCCAATGTATCTACATGCCCATCCTAGTTTGGGGGTGGGAGGAGAAGATTAATGAATTGCTATTTTGATTATAATATTGTATCTTCATTATTTGTCTTTGTATAAGGACTTTATGGAATATACTGTAAGAGAAACAATAATAAGAACTATTTTATTCTAATGGGGGAGGTAAGACTATTACCAAAAAAATTAAACTTTCAAATTTAACTTTGAAACTTGATAAGATCCATCAATTTGTGTGTGTGTGTGTGTACACACTCACTCACACACACACACACACACACACATACATACATATATTCCAAACATTAAAAAAAGACAATCCTTCTGGATTTACAGACCATGGAATGATTTATAAAAGAAGTGATAGCCAATTGGGGCCTTAAAAAACTATGTATAATTTTGACAGCATTGGGAAGGCAGGATATTCTAAACACAGGGAATTTTGTGGAAAAAAAAAACAAATTTGGGGAAAGGTGATTAGTGAGATTTAATAAAAAGCACAATGTAGAGGGAGAAAATAAGTAGAAAATATTGGAAAAACAAGTTTTATCCAGTTGTCTAATTTTAGAAGTTAAGATAAATCATCTAGGCTCTATGGAATAAGCCAGAGAATGTACTAGATTTTCAGAGCTAAGTAGAGAGACCCAGCTGTGGCTAAATGAAACATCTCAAGGTGGTTTGGGTAAGAGTAGGAGGAGAGTAACTTTGTCCAATTCAGGTTTTTGTTTGTTTGTTTGTTTGTTTGTTTTTTCATGAAAGATGTTACTTTCAGCAACTAAATATTAGAAGTGAATGTGAATTACATTTGCCGAGAATTTGAACTCAAAATTTTACTCTGAGGGAAGGTATATTATGAATTTTGCCAATTTGTGTATCCTCAGCCCATGCTCCATAGAAGGCACTAATATAATTTGGTTAAATGAATGACTAGGAAGGTCAAGTTTAAGCATTAGGTAAATGCATACCTAAACAGGAAGGGTGTCAACAATTTAGTAGCTGAGTGGGTCAGATATAAGATACAAATAGAATAACAAATGGGTTGGGCAAATTATTCAGAAAAGAGGCATCAAAATGATAATTATAAAATGTGCAGTCCTATTTGATGGTTGTTCTTAACACATAAGACACATAATAGACACTCGATAAATACTGGCTGAATTAAGGAATAAAATGAAAGCTAGACCAAAGAATCAGCAATCATATTGTTAACTATGGCTTGAGAGCATCAGTATGGCTAAAGTGGAAGGGGAATTGTGGGGGCAGAAAACACGCCACACAATGAGAGAAATTGGGGGTCCACTGAGCATCTCAGGGGTGCCACTCAGGAAGGATTGTTTGGGAGGGTAGGACCCACAGAAGTTGACAACCAATTGAATGTAGAGATGAGAGCATAGTGGAGATCAAAGATTTATTTGGGTTAAGGAGGATGATGCTGATGCTGTTAACTAAAGAAGGGAAGAGCAGACTTGCTGGGAAAGAGGAGGATTCTGTTTTTAATATGCTGAGCTGAGGACAAAGTGGGACATCTATGGACAAATTAAGGATAATAAAGGCAAGAATTGAATTCTTAAGTGATAATTCAGTGCTGGTGATATATGTTTGGAGGTCATTAAATGCTTACACTGAAATTCATAAAAAGTAGTGAAATCACCAAGGAAGAATAATGTAGAATGAAAAGAGAACTAAAAGACCAACTCTGAGAATTTGGATGTTTAAGGAATAGTGGAAAAAGAGGAGACAAAGTATGGCTAGAGAAACAAAGTAATTGGGATAATCTGGTGTCAAAAAACTCAAGACACTTTCAAAGAGAAATGATTTATCATCTCACATTTTTATCACTTTCTATGGTTGTTTCAGTTAGTTTTCAAAACAACCTGCATTATCTGTGGCTGATAAGGGAAAGAGTTGAGATTAAAAATTGTTTCCTGTGACTTTAGAGCCCAGATTCTTACAGGTATATGGTTCTAAAGCTGAAGCAAATGAAGGCAGTGAATAGATGTTTGGGATTGACAATCAGGATGTCACTGCCATGAGAAAACATGTTCTATAGGAAAATGGAACTGGAACACAAGGGGTTAGAAACATTGAGTGGTGGGGAAGTACAGGCAATTATTAACTAACACACACAACTGTTATAGACTTAAAAAGGCATTTCCAGTTGTCTATAAATAGAAAGTAGAGGGAGGAATGTGTTAGAGTTCTTAAGAGAAAAAAGATAGGCCTCAATGTTTGAAGTACTTTAGCAATTTATGAATTTCATGAACCTTCATTGTGAATATATTACAGCAATAGGGAAGGATTCATCAGATATTAAAAGAATTTGTCTCTAAAATAGTACAAAAAAATAGATTTGTACTTAACACTAAGTTCTTGGGCCCATTTCAACCTGGTAAATCAAAGGAAACTCAGGTAAAACCATTTTACTCAGACTGGTTTATGCATCCCTAGGGGCGCCTGGGTGGCTCAGTTGGTTAAGCGTCCAACTTTGGCTCAGGTCATGATCTCACCCTTTGTGGGTTCGAGCCCCGCATAGGGCTCTGTGCTGACAGCTCATAACGTGGAGTCTGCTTTGGATTCTGTGTCTCCTTCTCTCTCCGCCTCTCCCCCACTTGCAGTCTGCCTCTCTTTCTGTCTCTCAAAAATAAATAAATGTAAAAAAAAATGTGTATGCATCCTTACATGAATTAATTATAGGATTTAGACACAACTGGATATTTAACATTCATATGCATTGTTGGAGATCTTAGATTATGGAAAAGAAAATGAACATTTCCTTGGGTGGTCTTATTTTTTTGCCATACTTGCAGCTACTTTACTTCAAAGTTCAGCCACCTAAACTGAAGAGTGGTCATGTTTTTATTTTCTGGGTGTTTAACCTGTGGAATTGGATGGACTTCCTCTAGGCCCCAGGACTCTCTTAAAATTAGACACAAATTGTTGAATGCTATACATTTTTATAGGGAAAAGTTCCATGGCTTTCATCAGGATCTCTCACTGCCCATCAGTTTCATTGTTGAGATGAGCATTATGGATAGTTACAAGCTGGCTTTCAAAAGTAGTGACTCTTTAGTGCATCTTTAACTTGGTGAAAATGACCTTGTCCTACAGCTATGGCTTAAAAATTAAAAAAAAGAAATCATTTTCCACAGCATAATTTTGTTCCAAAATCCTTCTCTTTATTTTTAAAATCAAAGCAGTCATACAATTCCTGTGGTAGATGATTTGAGGTGCTTTGATTTGGTAACTTGTGAGGAAGAGAAAAACTGGCTTTGAAATCACAAGGTTTTTATTTGGGGAGCTAGTGAAAAAAATGATTGTCCCTATGTAATAAGCAAAAGAACCTTCTAACCTTGGAATCTTTTTTTTTCCATTCAACATGATAGAAATAGCAAATTCTAAGTTCTTATAAACCCTTATAAGTTTTCATGAATTGTTAATTTAGAAATACAGACATAAGAGAAAAATAGCCCTACCAGAATATATAATCCATGGGCTCTGAACTGCAATGTTCTCATCAGAGATAATTTATGTTAAACTGAGCAGCCACCGAGATATTATCCAGATCAGGTGAAAACTATGAAGGAGACAAGTCGGATTAGTAGTTCATCATGACTCCAATGAATTGACTAGTCGGCATTTTGACTCACTGTTTGTGTTTAGCTATATTTTTTACAGCAATACAAAATTGATGTTTATATAAAAGAGAAGCTATAGTCTATGACCCATAAAGTTTTTTGTAGTAATAAGCTACAGCTATCAACAGATAGGTAGCTAGAGATAGAGCTATTTACCTAAATATAATGCCTTAGAAATAGTACTCAAGAAATTCTTATTTATTTCTCTTAGTGGGAATCTACATTTCCTATGTGAAGCAAAGTGTTGTATTCCAACCAACTCTATTTTTACAAGCTACTTAGGCATGCTTACCAAATAGACAATTCCCAAGTTTAAGTCCTCTGTTCATTCAAAAATATCACTTACCCATATTTAACTTTCAGACACTAACCTGTGCATTTTTGCATCTCTGGAACTTGTGAATAGTAATTCCAGGAAGTTAGAGGGGAAAATAAAAAGAATTTTTTTGTGTGAAGCTATTACTCATTTAATTTTAAGCCTGATGCTGAGAAATATCTAGATATTGTATGATTCTGGGGGGAAAGAACAAAGACTGTAGAGTTTGAGAACTGCATTTACATCTTATTTATAGTGCATTCCAGGTTTAAGACTTATAGCATTTCATCCCTTGTGCCCTGTTTTCTCATTTTTTAAATGCGGATAACAATATTAATTTTACCTTCTATACTGAAGTGCAAGACTATTACATATGATTAAACGAAAATAGTTGGTAACATCCTTGCCCCTCAAAGAAATTACATAAATGTCCCCATGGCCGTATGTAACCATTTTTGCAAAACATTTTAAAAAGCTATCTCACCTCTTCTTGTTTTTCCTTCTTATTTCCTATCCTCTCACCTTCCTATCATTGAATACTTTGTTACAATCTTGGCAAGAATCTACAACACAATTTTTACAAGTTCTTTATTCCTTCTCATTATCTGTCAGTATGAAAACAATACAGTTTGTTTGTATATGGGAGAATTGCATGGGTGCTTTGATCCTGTCAAGGCAGTCAGTGGAAATAGGATTATAAATTTATAGGGCTACAAATGGGTGAACAAATCTTTGTTTATGCATTCTCTATAAACACACTACATTTTGACCAGGGTAAGTGATGGAAGAGAGGGGAAGTAGAAAGAGCAAGATCAAAACCAGGAGGCCAAGGGACTGCCAAGGATGAGCAGATCCCAGCAGATAAAGGCCTTCGTGGGGGTGGCAAATGTTCAAACCCTGCAACATTTTTTTTTCTTTCTTTTTCTTTCATTTTTACTTTTTTTTTTTTTTTTGTACAATTCAAAGCTTTAGAAGCCTCTAATTCATCATTGAAACTTATCAAAAAGAAAGCAATGCTTAGTTCAAATTTCTTGTTAGAGGCATGGATTATCATTACTGTCATTAGACTTTCATGAATTCTTACATGTCAAACAATGCTGCTGTTTAATTTTTAGTGTTTATAACGGATTAGAGTCAAGTTGCATTTGTCCATAGCATATTTCTACATCAAGGAATTTCTCTGAAGGAGGGGCAATGGCATGGGGATTGTGGGCCTGGATTTTCGTTTTTACTTTGCTATTACATGTTTGGGAAATCTTTCATCATTTTAGCTATCATAGCTATCATATAACTCTGAAAGTGTGTTGTGTAAGAGGCAATGAATGTGGTTGTTAAGAGACATACTCTGGAACAAGACTTCCCCCCTAGTTTTAAATCCCACCTCTACTCTGGGTAAAATGGGGTATTAAAAATAACAACTTCGGGGTGCCTGGGTGGCTAGTCAGTTAAGTTTGCAACTCTTGATTTCAGCCCTGGTCATGACCTCATGGATCCTGAGACCGAGCCCTGTGTCGGGCTCCATGTGCTGACAGTGAGGAGCCTGCTGGGGATTCTCCTTCTCTCTCTGTCCCTCCCCTGCTCATGTTCCCTCTCTTTCTCTCTCTCTCTCTCTCTCTCTCTCTTTCTCTCTCTCTCTCTCTCTCTGTCTCTCTCTCTCAAAATGAATAAATAAAAAATACCAACTTCATAAAACTGATAGAGGTTCAGACAGGCTGATAAATATAATAAACTCATGGAATATGTTAGCTGCTATAAATAATCTAATGTTAACTATGATTGTAATTCATAACTGGCTGAATTCTGTTGCTATTTTAATACTTGTATCTTTATATGGGCATTATATATATATATATATATATATATATATATATATTTAATTTTTAATGTTTATTTTTGAGAGAGAGAGAGACAGAGTGTGAGAGGGGGAGGGGCAGAGAGAGAAGGAGACACAGAATCCCAAGCAGGCTCCAGCTTCTGAGCTGTCAGCACAGAGCCCCATGTGGGACTTGAACCCATGAACCGCAAGATCATGACCCGATCTGAAGGGGGGCACGTAACCAACTGAGCCACCCAGGCACTCCATGTGAGAATTATATTTGTAATCATCTGTTTTTGATATTGAGAGTTGCTTAAGTGCATATATTTAAAGTGCTGTATACTTTTTGATGGAAGTTCAATTAAAATAAGTGGTGGCTGCCTATAGCCAGCTCTATGAAGGACATGTGAATGTTTCGTAGAGTGCGTGTGTTTCCAATGTGATGCAGCCTCTCTGTGAATTGAAATCTAATTTTGGACCAATTTCTCCTCAGCAAAGATTTGGCAGTTCTTTAAGACAAAATAAAAATATTATGGTGGAGTTTCTAACAAACAATCTAGTAAAACATTTGCTTTTCTTGATTCTCAGTTGTCAGGCATGTTTTGTGACTAAAAAACACAAATTATGTTTGAGTCCCTTGTGTGTTAGACATTATTAAGATTTCTCTTTGGCATCTCACCCTACCATTGGTAGATGTAATTAACAACAAATATATATATATATATATATATATATATATATATATATATATATATATATTGCCTGAATATCAACTTTTCATCATTTATTTTATTGTGGAGTAGAAAAATGTAATTAAAAAATACATATATATATTGAACAGAGAATGCTTCAAATAGCAAAAGTGAAGCTTAAATTTACTTAGCAAACTTGATCTGTATTGAAAAATGCCAAAGATAATACAGAATAGATTTGGAATTTTATTAGCAGAGAATAAGAATTTTTAAAAATATTTATGATATAGAGGGTCAGATAGAAACATATCTTCATAAATGTTATTTTTTAATGAGACAAGCACATATCAGAATTACTTTATAAATTTTATAATACATACATATAAAGAAGAATTCAGACTCGGCTATCAATAATTTGTGGTTACAAATGTCAAATTAGAAACTCAGAGTTAAAACCAGTAAGAGAAACTCAAGTTCTCATTCTAATCCTGCTGTAGATAGATATCAAGCTATAAGTAAGTCAACATTAATAGCTTCTGTGCTTTTTTTCTAAGCCAGAAATACAGAATCCAGCATCTTGATTCTTTTCTCTATCTGCTGTCATTTTCAGAGCTGGAAACTGCTTATTTCAATTTGAAGACATACAGAAAAATACTTGCACCTCAACAGGAAACTCTCTGGTTCTTTCCAGCAATAAAGGAAAAAACAAACCAACATGCATTAGGAATTGTTTTGGCTAACTTTGCAACTCAAAGACAATTTTTTTATTTTTGTTTTTCTTTTTCATTGTACATTTTAAAAGAACTCCGATAGGCTGCTGGTTTTGGTTTAACAATGTCAGAGTGGTAGGGTGGATGTCTCTGAATTTTCTGGGACTGGAAAGTACGTGCTTGTCTGGGATGGAGGATGGCTGCTGTAGCACCATAGGAAAAGGGGTGAGCAAAAGGAAGCTCCAAACACATTTGTCCCCTTTTATGAAAAATGCAAGAGCTTTTCTAGAAACCTCTTTACATTCTTCTTGTATCTCCTGAGCCAGACTGTTTTTTGTTTTTGTTTTAATTTTTTTAATGTTTATTTATTTTTAAGAGAGAGAGAGAGAAAAAGAGAGAGAGAACGCGCTCGCGCAAGCAGGGGAAGGGGCAAACAGAGAAGGAGACACAGAATCCGAAGCAGGCTCCAGGCTCTGAGCTGTCAGCACAGAGCCCGACGCAGGGCTCAAACCCGCAAACTGTGAGATCATGACCTGAGCCAAAGCCGGATGTTTAACCAACTGAGCCAACTGAGGCAGACTGTTTTATTGGTATGTTAGTTTGCTAGGACTGCCATAACAAAATATCACAGGCTGAGTGACTTAAACAGCAGATGTTTATTTTCTCACAGTTCTGGATCTCAGAAGTCCAAATGATGGTTGCTGGTAAGATCTCTTGGTTTGCAGATGGCTATCTTCTTACCACCATGTCCTCGCATGATCTTTCCCTTATGTGCACACACAGGGAGATAATTGGGTGAGGGTTCCAACCTCATGACCTCATTTAATCTTAATTGCCTCCCTAATGGCCCTGTTTCCAAATGTGGTTTCAATAGCATTTAGGGTTTCAACATAAAAAGTTTGAAGGAACAGAATTCAGTCTGTAACGTGTGGTTACCTACCGCTATAAGGGAGGTTGGGTTTTGAAGATCAGGATTGTCAGGTGCAGCTCAGCATTGAGTTTCTCATTTGGAGGCTTTGGGAATTGTCCTGTGTACTTTTTGATGCTTAGCGGAATTCCTGGCCTCTACCTCTAGTAGATGAAAATAGCAAGCTGGCAAGCCTGCTTCCCTACTTCCCCTTCCAAACTTAGGACAACTAAAAATGTCTCTAGACATTGCCAAATGTACCCAGAGAGAGTCAAAATCATATCTCCATGCCTCCAGTTGAGAACCACCAGCCCTTGAACAAAATAAGGGATCTCTTAGTTGTGTAACATCAACATATCATGAGGGAACAGATTATGAGAAAAAGTTGTAGGATAGACAGTTAATAGAGCCTGCCACAGGACTTCTGTCTTCTGTAGTCTCAGTCTGTCACAGTTTACATTCTATACTTACTAGGATCAGTCTCATACAGTTCCTCTCTTACTTGCTTGCCTCTTTCTCCTTCATTTTACTTGCTGCCCAAACTCCAACTCTGGATCTACCCAAACTCTTACTTTTGCATAATTGTTTACTAACAGTAAAAATTACTTTAAGATTATTACTCAGACTGATTGCTTTCACTTTAAAAATTCATGATCACAGCCCTCAAATGTTATGTTTCTTTTGCAGGCTCACATTTTCGCTCTTCATGGCAGTGAATTCACATCTTTTCTTTCCTCAGATTGTGCTTTCTGAAAATCAGATTCCATCATCAGCAAAATCCCCTGTATCTTCACTCTCAAAGTCCTCCAGCTTCCTGCTCTGAGTGAATCCTTTTTGCTCTCCAGTTCTTTAATGTCTCTGCTGCGTCAAATGTCTCTCACCTCTGTTACAGAACTCACCTGATTAGCCCAGTCCTGCATAGATAATCCTCTTTGGATTAGCTTAAACTCAATTTATTAGAGATTTAAATACTTCTACAAAATCCCCTTTAACTTCCCCATAGCAGAGTAACCTCATGGGAGGAATATGCCATCACATTCGGAGTCTGCGTTTTCATTCAAGAGGAGGGGATTATGTAGGGTGTGTCTGCAGTGGGGGCGGGACCTTGGTCCCATCAGAGAATTCTGTCTTTACCACAGACACCCACTGGCCAAGATAAAGACAGAAAATTTGAGTTAAAAAAAGCAATAATTATAGTTAATTGAAATGATTGAATTTGTGTCATGAATTCATAATGGATACTGAAATTTAAAAGTTGCAGGATACATAGAGGCATCATGAATATAATGAACATGTTAAACTTTTAATTAATTTTAATAAGTATATATATTTTGTTTCTTATATCTTTGAGTGTTTATAAAGTATTTATGTCCATGTAATTAGGAAAAACTTGCAGAGAAAACTGCTTCACATCTTCTAGCTTATTAAGCATTCAACAACCCCAAACTGTGCTCACATTTCATAATCTTGCTTCTTACTTCACTGAAAACATAGAATTAATCCAGAGAAAATGTACTTCCCATCTCTAAACCAGACCAGACCATAACTACCTGCCTTCCTGTGGATATTCTGCCTCTATTCCTTCTGAGGGATACCTATTCCACATCCCCTAACATCTGCTGGAAAACTTTTGCCCCTTTTAATAACCTCAGATCTCATTTTTGTATAAAAATTTTTTAAAGTTTATTTATTTATTTTTGAGAGAGGGAGAGAGAATGTGTGAGTGAGGGAGGGGCAGAGACAGAGAGAAAGTGAGTGAGAGAATCCCAAGCAGGTTCCCTGCCACCAGCATCAGAACCCAATGCGGGGCTTGAACCCAGACCTGCAAGATCATAACCTGAGCCGAAATTGAGTCTGATGCTTAACTGACTGAGCTATCCAGGCATCCCTAATTACCCCAGATCTCTTCCAAATCTTACTTCTCTTTGCATAAGTTCCTTAGCATGCCAGCATGATGTAATATCTCCCAACATAAACAACAGAAAAACAATAGCAAACTTTCCCTTTCAGTAGACCCCTCTATTTCTCTGTTCTCTTTTGTAGCAAAATTTCTCAAAAGAATCTAAAATACTGTCTTGTTCACTTTGCAGGTCTCATTCTTTAGCCCAGCCCAATCAGACTTTTATCACCATTAACCTTCTAAAGCCTCCCTCTCTGGTCACTAAGAACCTTCATATTGACACATCCCAATATTTGATTCTCGCATTTATTTTATTCAAACTCACCGTCTTATTTTAATAAGGGAGTATAAAGAGTTGATTCCTCCCTTCTAGGAAATGTATCCTTCACTTGAATTTCAAGGTGCCTCATTCTCTCATTTCCTCCTATTTCCATGGTTTTCCCAATTCCTTTGCTGTATCCTCCCCTGTGCTTCTGGTTATTTAAACTTGTATTCCTCTAGGGTTTGGTGCTTGGCTTTCTTCTCACTTAAAATAAAAATGCTTATTTATCATTTTTGAGAGCATGTGCGTGTGTGCATGTGCACGCACACACACACGCGCGCATACACACATACACACATACACACACTAGAGCAGGGGAGGAACAAAAAGAGAGGGAGAGAGAGTCCCAGGTGGGCTCTGAGCTGTCAGCATAGAGCCTGACAAGGGGCTCAAAATCACGAACCATGAGATCATGACCTGAGCCAAAATCAAGAGTCAGATACTTAACCCACTTAACCAGCTAAGCCACCCAGGTTCCCCTCTTCTCACTTCTTTATACTCATTCTGTAACTTACATCACTGAGTCACCTACTTTTATTTTGTGTATACTGTTTATATGCTAATGCCATCCATATTTCTCTCTCAGCCCTGAGCTCCCATTTTAACACATCCAAAACAGAACTCTTGATTCTCTACCCCCTCAAACCTGTTTCTTTCCATTCTTTTAAGTGCCATCAAAATTCATTCACTTACTTGTGATTAAAAATAGCCTTGATTCTTTTCTTTTTCTTTCACCATGCATCCAATGTATCAGAAGTCTGTCAGCTGTCTTTTAAAATAGAACCTGGATATGGTAAACAATCTGGACCTCCACAACTTCCCTCCTGGTCCAAACGCAGCGACCTTTCTCTTCAGGGTGTTTAAAATGTAAATCAGAATATCATCACTGCCTGCCTAAACCCTGAAAGACTGCCCTCATGACATCAGCTCTTCTCTCTCTTGTCCTTGCTAATTTTGATCTTGAGCACATGCAATCCCTTCCCAACTCTGGGGCTTGGCATTCGCTGTTACCTCCATCTAAAACACATCCTCTAGGTGTCCACATGGAGAATTCTTCCTTTCCTCAAGTATCCACTCAAATACCACCTCATCAGGAAAAGTATTCCCAATGAGGTGTTAAAATACCACTTTCTGCTGAGTCACACATCAGCCTTTTACCAGTTTTGACTTTTTCTTCGTTGTGCTTTTTCACTACTTATCATCTTATATATGTTTACTTGTTTGCTATGTGTCATCATAATTAGAACTGAAATCTATGAGAGTGTCCTGTTCCCCACTGAATTTCCATACCATAGGAAACTGCCTGCCTCATGGTAGGTAGCCAGTAAATATTTGTTGAATGAATGAATGAATAATAGAGTTTAACATAGCATAGAGTAGGAAACTACCTTGAATTGAGAATCATACAACCATTATTCTTAAAAATTCAAGGTCATATTCCTCCAAGGTTCCTTAATTTCACCATGTTGTTGGGTCTCTCTTCTCCTTTCCTACATCTTCCCTCTTGTCCATTTTTCATCTCCCTTTCCTCTCTACTGTAGTCAGAGAAAAACTTCAAAATCCCTGCAACTGTATTAGAAAATTATTTACCATAACATAATAGTTACTGAAGCCCTCATTTCCATAACTAAAATGCCCCATTAAGACATCTTCATAAACAAAACTCTTCCATCACTGCTGGGGATCATGCTTGTCTCCTGGTAATGCTTATATGGAAACCTTAATCTCTCTCTGTCTCCCTCTCCCTTGTTTTGTCTTTCCTTTTCACACTGAAATGGGATAGCATTATAATAGAGATATGCCAAGTCTGGCTGTTCAGTGAGGCACCAGAGCCATCAGGGCATGCTACCTCCTAAGGCAGCCTATTTCAATTTGTAACAGCTCTAATTTTAAAAATGCTCTTTTTATATGATGAGCTAATATTTGCCTGGCTGTAACTTTGATCCATTGGTACTATTTCTGCCGGCTAGGGCTCCTAAGCATAACTATTTCCTGAGCAGAAATAGAACAGCTGCTTAACACCTCCCATATGCTATTGCTTTATATAGTTGAAAATTGTAAATCCCCCAGCCTCCAGCACCTCCACCATATACTTTGTCAGCCTTCTGTTCCCTGTTGTAAATAAATTCAGCTCTGTAGCCTTTCCTCAAACGACCTATTTCCCAAACACTTGATTACTTCTGAACTCAGAGAGGACAAACCCTTTTCTGGGAAAACCAGCCATTCCTGGGACATTGTATTCAGGAAGGAAAATATAGTATAATGTAAATTGATTGTGAATTCTGATTTTAGTACCTTTATTTAACTGCAGCTTATTTAAAGTAGCACATATGTATTGGTTTATTCAATAAACATTATCAGGTGTCTCACTAGGTGTAAAGAGATACACCAAAAATAAAATAAACCTAAGACCTTGCCACTGGTCTTGAAATTTTGGTTCATTTTGTGCAATTACTAAATTTCCTTATGAGATTTTAAACACCTTTCTTCTGTGCCCAATGATCTTGTTAAAGGATGCATGGGGCTTTAGTAGCATTTTTAATGCACCTTCCGGGTTAAGGTGTCCCAGGGCTGAACTGAAGGGAACTAAGTCACTAGGCTATTTCCCTGGTGATGAGACCTGCATTTTGACTCCCTCTGGGTAAATGGTAGCTGCATTCATTTCATTAACTTGTGGGTTATAAGTTAATTTAGGGGGAATATGCTATTATAGATTTGGATGAGTTCCATTAAACTCCATTAAAACTTTGACTGTAGGAAGCATTAATAGAGCTTCAAAGTCAGTCAATCAAAAGATTGATGGAGTATATAGAATGGAATGTTAAATGGAATATTTGATATGAACTATTAAATCTTTCAGAGGAATTCTTTTCAATTTTAGATAGGGATTTGGGGATTGTCCTTCTAATGTATGTATCTGTGTTAATGCTATGCATGGAAATAGTATGAGATATTTAATTAGGGTTTTCTGTGATTCAATTGTGATGAATCAGTTTATCAATTTAAGTCCCCAGTGAATTCTTACAAACTAGAATTACCTAACAGTGATAAATAAAGAAGATTTCTGAAGATTTTTGGAATTCATAAATACCTGTAAGATTTCAGGTGGAGAACTAATCTTTGTTTTGTCGCAGGATGTTGCTAGCTGCTTCTAATCACATTTTTACTTACTCAATATAATTTTTGAGGTGCGTATTACTTTTATTATCCCCATTTTTCGTTTGTGAAAACTGAGACTTACAAATTTATGCTAATTCCCAATATAACTGAGCAATACCGGTATTTATATTTAGATCTTCTTTATACTAAATCTTAGTATAGCTGTTATTAATTTAATATACCAGGCTGTCTTTGGAGCAGTAATGGTTATAATATGATAACCCAACCTCAGTTATTAGAATATGTTGTTAGTTAACTGTGAGTAGATAATATGGATAGTGAATGAATCGCTTGTGGATCCATGAAAATCCAGTTAAAGAAATACAGGTAAGGGAAGGGAATTATATGATTATGCTCTTGATAGGGTTCACAGCATTCAGAAAAAAAAAATTATTTCCAGTGTAGAGGAAGGAAGCTATATCCCATAGAGGCTAAATAACTTGCCCACAGCTGCACAGCTGGAGAAATGCAGAGCTGAAATTCAAACACATGTCTGTTGACCTCTATAAACTGGCTCTTTTTATACCAGGAGGAATGACATATTTGACTTCAGTTTCATCTGAAATCAAATAAATGGACAGCCAAACATTAATTAGGGAAGATGACTGGATTTTGTCTTGTTCTTTATTTTGAAGATACGATAAAAACATAACCAAGGGCAGTAACCTAAAGCAAAATTTCTCCTGCCATTTCTTCTAAAAATACAAAGTGCATGTATTCAGCCATTTGCTTTGTTTTAGTTGGAGTGAATGATAGTAGGTGTTGCAAAAGACAAACCATACAATCCCCAAGGCTTAACATAAAATATGTTTATTTTCCCCTCACATGTTGTCAATGTGGATCAGGTCTTTCCCCTCCAGTGACTCAAATTCCATCTTTTAGCTATGTTGTTTGGAACCCAGGCTGCCAAAGTCTCCACAGAGAGATCAAAGAACATCAGATTCATGTAGGGTGATTTTAAACACCAGGCCTGAAAATGGTTCATGTCACTTTTATTTACATCCCAGTGGCAAAGAAACTGATCAAATAGCTATAACCCAGCTGCAGAGGAAGCTTGTGCCTGTATAGGAGCATAGGAGTATTTGGATCATACCTTGAGTCTGCCATACTTCAACAAGAATTTGTGTAACAGATTTCTTTCTCTTTCTAGACACCTAATACACATTCTTCGTAGGTGAACTAAATGCATAGTTGAGCCATTGCAATGCAATCAGAACTGAGTGATACAACATAATGGGTAGGAGGAGATTGTCCTGGCACTCAGGGAAAAAAAAATGCCAATATTGTGTTCTGAGTCAAAAGGAGAAAAAGATGAAGTGTTTTAGGGGGTAGGAGAGATTTGAACAGATATTTCCAAATCACAACATTGCCTTCGTGATCTTGCCCCAAAGCAGCAGGGACTTCCCCAAAGAACTAGATAAAAATTTCATTTGCTTTTTCTTTTATTGTTGAGATTCTTCATCTTTGTGTGTGGGGGGGGGGGGGGGGGGGGGGTCGTGGTGCCGTGGTGCTGGTGGAAATAAAGATGAATTAAAGGTATTATTTGAAATCAGACTTAAATATATTTGTGTAGCCATGTAGGCATTTGTGGGATGGATAAGTCAAAATTTCAGTGATTTTCATACATGTTCAGAATTTTTAAAAAGTTAACATATCACATGGCTTACTTTCATACCTAAAATTAAAGTAATTGAATATAAAGCACTGTTTAGATAGTTTTCATTTTCTTAGTGATTTTTATATTCTTATATTTGTTTTGCATTCCTCATCAATATTGTGATTTTTTCCTATTTTGTTTGTTTTGGTGGTTCACTGACTGTTCTACATCCTGGGAATACTGAGAAGCTGAGTGAATTTTCCATTTTAAACTAAAGAAAAACCACAATATGTTAAAGTTAAAAAAATATTTTCAGTGATTTTTAGGATGGCCACACTACTTTGAAAGATTAGATAGAAGTTCAAAGAACACAACAACTCTTACTAATATAATACTGAAGGGATTTCAAATTAATATAAAGATTGAAAAATAAACAGGTGTAGGAGAAGATTCTCACTGGCAATGGCATGATATCTGTTTAGAAATTATTTTGCCAGCTGAGCCATTTTCAGATTAGATTATTATTAAAGAATAGTGGAGAAGTTGAGATTTGAGGATATTTATTTTCTTTTTTTCAAGATACTCTCCATGCTTTCTATTATATATAAAAAGAGAATCAGTCTGTTAGTAGGTCACTGAGGATAAGTAAGTGAATTAGGCCACAAATTGCAACTAGTCTTGAAGAATTCTGAAAACATTATGATATTTAACCATCTTCTCCCTTCCATTTTAATACAAATAAACATTTATTTTTCCAGGCAGATAAATACATGTTTTAGGGGTAATGACACAAACATATTGATCTTCTTTTCAGCAACTGTTGACTTTTTGGTTGATTTTATGCAATATACTATTTGGACAAATGCATGTTGTAGTTATTTCAGTATCATGATTGATACCTTGATAAAGTCATGCTTGATTGGAAACACAGAAAGAAATTTGAACTGAATAGTTGAAAAATGCCATACTAAAGATATCTGAAAAACTGGTAAATAAAGGAAAATACTTGTCCTACCTTTCCTACATGAACTGTACTATTAGCCAAGTACTACCTGAGAAATGTCTCTGCAAAAATATCACAGGTAGCACATTCAAAAGAAATGTCACAATTAGAACATCACCATTTTGGCAACCCCAATAAATGAATAGAGATAGGCCTAAATGATCAATGGCTTTTTTTTTTAAATTTTTTTTTTCAACATTTTTTATTTATTTTTGGGACAGAGAGAGACAGAGCATGAACGGGGGAGGGGCAGAGAGAGAGGGAGACACAGAATCGGAAACAGGCTCCAGGCTCCGAGCCATCAGCCCAGAGCCTGACGCGGGGCTCGAACTCACGGACTGTGAGATCGTGACCTGGCTGAAGTCGGACGCTTAACCGACTGCGCCACCCAGGCGCCCCTCAATGGCTTTTAATATGACAGAAGGGTAGGCAACCAGACATTATGGGTGTCCTGATGCAGGAATGTAGCACTACCAGAGTGCCTATGTGGCTCAGTCAGTTAAGCATCTAACTTCGGCTCAGGTCATGATCGCACAGTTTGTGGGTTTGAGCCTTGTGTCAGGCTTGGTGCTGACAGGTCAGAGCCTGGAGCCTGCTTCAGATTCTGTGTCTCCCTCCCTCTCTCTGCCCCTTCCACACTTGCATCTCTCTCTCTCTGTCTCTCTCTGTCTCTCTCTCTCTCTCTCCATCTCTCAAAAATGAATAATAAACATTAAAAAAAGTTAAAAATAAAAACAACATAGCACTATCTCTAGTCTCACGAAAGAGAAACTGAGTCTGCTCCAGCCTCTAATTTGAAAGACATGCAGAGACTAGAAGAACATATTGAATTGCACTATGTGATTGCAACTGGCAGAATCAAGACTATAGAAGATTCCTCTGGGAAAGAAAAAAGATGAAAGGAAACTCTTTACCTAAAAAAAAAAAAAAAAAAAAGAAAATGTAAAAACATAACAAGATTTAAAAGTGAGCAAAATAAAATTATAATATTTACAGAAGGACATTTAGGTGATAAATCATTTTAAAAAGAAAAACAAGGAAGGATTACAATTAAAGTCAGGCAAGTGGTTGCTTCAGGAGGGAGAGGAGAGCTGTGATTGGGATTCAGCCCATGGCAGCAGCTTCTAAGGATGAGTAACAAAGTTATATCTTGAAAAGCTGTGGTTACAAGTTTGTAGGTCTTGAACTAATTTGTTAGGCTATACATACCTTTCTGTTGGGTTTAATTTATCTTACAATGAAAAAAATTTAAAATAATAAATATTCAATGTAAGTAATATCTAAAACCCTCAGAAACATTAAACAAAGATGTGAGTAGATATGACAGGTACCTGAATTTATTGCGAAGAAAACCTAATTGTAAAACTACTTGGTGCTTTTTTAACCATTTTCACTGCAGACAATTTTCTTTTCCACCTTTTACTGTCAAACAACTTGGTTACCTTTTTTTCCCCAATCCAAAAGATGTATTGATTTTACTAGGAAGCTAAATGATACAATTTTGCTTCTCCCAGCCTATTTCTTTCTAAAGTTCTAAATTTCAGATCTATCATTTTTGACAGTATTTTTTTTTTGTTAGCTTTACCATTTCCCCCTGCTAGTTTAAATGTCCTTCAAGATTACTTTTCTGAATCAGAACATCGTAAGTGTTGTAGTAAATATTATGGAATGAGATGAGGTTTTAAGATAGCAGCCATGTTCTCATAAGAGAACTGTATACTAAAAGTAAGAGGAAATAAGAAAGTAAGGGGACGATGTCTTCCAAGTGCTTAAAGTACAGAAAAAAAAAAAAGAATTTCAAAGTTTATTTGTCTAGACCATACAGTAAAGTTATTTATCAAACTGCAAAAGTAGCCATACAGATACAAAATTTAACAAAAATAGTATATTTGTTGATATGTTTTTGTAGATATGGTGTATACTCATTACGCAGGCCCATACTGAGTTGCACTCCGGAATGAGAATTTGTAAGTATAAATCAGTTTCTCGCATCAGGTAACAAGGCATTTAAAAATACGTTGAAACTACATCTGTGCTAAGTGTAAAGTAGAGAGGTGAAAGGGACAGACGTGCCTCTCAATGCAAAGATGCTGCTATTGCAATGTGGGCCTTAGGCTCAACAACAGCCTTAGGTAGGCACTACTCCATAACCACAGAATTAATGAATTAAAAAAAAAATCTGTAATTAGGGCACCTGTAATTAGTGGCTCAGTCGGGTAAGCATCCAACTCTTGATTTTGGCTCAGGTCATGATCTCACAGTTCGTGAGTTCAAGCCCCGCATTGGGTTCCATGCTGTCAGTGCAGAGCCTGCTTGGGATTCTCTGTCTCCCTCTCTTTCTCTGTCCCTCTCCAGCTCATCCTCTCTCTCTCTCTACACCCCCCCCCCAAATAAACATTTAAAAATATCTACAATAATGTGTGCCTACTTGTGTGTGCTCATGTGCATATATAAAATCTGTACTTGTGAGCAGAGAAAATTGGTATTCTCTGACCCCAAAGAATGGTCATTTTTCTCGGTCTCAGTGTCCAACTCCATCCATCACTAGATTCTCTTTAACATCTTATCAACTTTTTAATAAGCTCCTATGTCAACTCTAACTTTTAACATAAAATTTGTTGGAGGCGCCTGGGTGGCTCAATTCGTTCAGAGTCTGACTCCTGATTTCAGCTTGGGTTGTTATCTCTCCATCATGAGATCTAGCCCTGTGTCGGGCTGTGCCTGGAGCCTGGAGCCTGCTTGGGATTCTCTGTCTCCCCTCTCCCTTGTCCTTCCCGTGCTCATGCTCTCTCTCTCTCAAAAATAAATAAATAAATAAATAAATAAATAAATAAATAAATAAATACATAGGCACGCCTGGGTGGCTCAGTCAGTTGAGCGTCAGACTTTTTATTTCGGCTGGGGTCGTGGTCTCACAGTTCATGGGACTCAGCACTGTGTTGTGCTCTGTGATGACAGTGTGGAGCCTGCTTGGGATTCTCTCTCTCTCTCCCTCTTTGGCCCTCCCCTACTCTCTCACTTTCTCAAAACAAATAAATATTTAAAAAACAAAATAATATACAATAAATGAAATGAAATGAAATGAAATAAAATAAAATAAGATAAAATTTGTTAATAACATTTTGCTGTTATTTATATAAACCTTCTACCTTTTTTAGTTCAGACTTCTGAGGCAATGCCATACGTTGCCTATAGAGAGCTTTTCTAGGGCAACTATGAGATTTGTGGGTCAGTTCAGCCAGGACACAAAATCAGGTTAAACAGAGTATTGTGAGCCAGCAAGGCCATTAATTGAAAAATAAAAGTATTTCTTATAGCATAATAACCCACATGCATGTATTCTGTAGCTATATAATCAAGAATTGATAGCAATTTTATTTTCAGATGAAATATATTCTATATTAAGTTATAAAGAGACACATTTTTTCTGAATATTTGTGGAATCTGTGCTAATGTGATTGTAGTATGTTCCAGGCTCATGTGGATATATTTCCCCCTTCAGTCTCATGTTGCTATCTGCCTTTCATGGGAACAACACAATTTCCAGGGGCCCAGAGTGTTATCAGAAAAGCAGTGACCAGGTGCTTTCTAAATTTTTGAATCTTTTTTCTTTGATCTTTTGGTGACTAAAACCTTGTTTCCAAGGTTTATTTTTTGTGTGTTTATAATCTCTCAGAGAAGGTCTCCTGACCAAAAGATGTTACTCATCTCAGGACCACAGGAAGTAAAAGGATGACAGTGAGAGGCTTGCTTCACATTTCAGATGGCTTTGTCCATTGTTAGGCAACACGTGCTCAGTCTCAGGTCATGACAGAACTCTTCCCAGAATCACGTGAGCCAGGAACCTGGGAGTCAGCTTTTTTACCTCATTGACCCCACTACCTCCTATCAAACCTGTTCTCCAACTGTTCTGTTTCCTTAACATTCTTTTCCTCTATCCTCTCTGTTCTTGCTTTAACCCAGGTCCCCTTACCTCCTCTCTCTGACTTTAGATGTGTTCTTATCAAATCTCCAGACCAGCAGTCTCCAAATAGAGATGAAATATACTTCAAAACACGAAAGTCCAAATATTTATGGCTCTAATATCTTTATAAACTGCTATAGTTGCATTTATAACATCAGTCTTTTTTTGAAGCTATTTGATAAGTGATGAAATAAACTGAGCAAGTATTGATAATTCCTTTGAATGGAAGGGATGGAGTGAAGTGTTGCATATATATGTGTATATATATATACATATATATATACATATATATATATGTTGCATATATGTTGCATATATGTTGCATATATATATATATTTTTTTCATTTGAATGTTTGTGTTCTCCCAGATACATATTTTGAAGCCTAATCCTAGTGTAATGATATTTGGAGGTAGATCCTTTGGAGGTAATTGGGTTTTGATGAGATGTTGGAGGTGGAGCCCCCATGCTGAGACTGATGCCTTTGTTTGTTTGTTTATTTTTGTTTATTTCAAGAAAGAGAGGTATAATGTGGGTGGTGGAGGCTCAGAGAGAGAAAAAGGGAGACAGGAATCCCAAGCAGGCTCTGCACTGTCAGCAAAGAGGCTGACATAGGGCTTGAACCCATAAACTATGAGATCATGACCTGAACAGAAATCAAGAGTCAGAGGCTCAACTGAGTCACCCAGGTATCCCTGGAAGCTGCTGCCTTTATAAAGGTATATAGAGTATAGAGCTCTCTCTCTTCCCCATGTGAGGACAGAGTGAAGGCTGTCATCTCTGAACCACTAAAAGTATTTTTTTTTTAATTTTTTTTTAACGTTTACTTATTTTTGAGACAGAGAGAGACAGAGCATGAATGGGGGAGGGTCAGAGAGAGAGAGGGAGACACAGAATCTGAAACAGGCTCCAGGCTCTGAGCTGTCAGCACAGAGCTGATGCAGGACTCGAACCCATGAACCATGAGATCATGACCTGAGCCGAAGTCGGACGCCCAAACGACTGAGCCACCCAGGCACCCCCAGTAAAAGTATTCTTAACAGACATCAAATCTGCCAGTGCCTTGATCTTAAACTTCTTGGCATCTAGAACTATGATAAATAAATATTTGTTATTTAAGCCACCCAGTCCATGGTATTTTTGCTATAGCAGCACAAAAACAGCTGTATTTCAATGGGAGCCAAATAGAATCACTGCAAATTCTTGTATGCAGCCCATTAAGTACATCCTTGGAGAGAAAGAATCAGTTCTCTTGCTAATACAAAAGATTTCATCAGTTCAGACATTCCTTATCTAAAGTCAGGCTTTAAACGGAGGCTTTAAGAAAACAAGAATTAAATTTCAGATTTTTTAAGCAATTATTTTAGAATGGTTTTTGCACCATCCTTCAGTTTAGAACATTAAGGGTTTTATTAAAAGGCTCACATCAGAAACTGGGCCCCTGCTGGGGGCAGTTATCACAGAGATGTGGAAGTTACCAAGGTGAAGGCCCCAATAAACACCTGCACAGCCTGGCCTGGGTTTGCCATTGTCTCCCATTGATATTTAAATTTCATTGTGAACCTTTTCTTGTAAAGTTTCTAACTTGTTAAATGAATTCTTTTTTTCATGTAATTTAAAACTATCAGGGTACCTTATAACGAATGCCATCAATGCATTTAGAGTTATGTGAATCCAAAGGAAGATACACTACAGTTTCTGTTTTTTCTAAGCATGCAGAAGTTGCACAGATGAGCTTTTTCACAAGGCAGAATTAGATTCCTTTTGGGAGGGGGCAGTATTAGAGTCACTTTTCATTCTTAGCCGAGAGCACAATATATTTCAAAATAGAGTGATTTGGGCGCCTGGGTGGCTCTGTCGATTAAGCGTCCGACTTCGGCTCAGGTCATGATCTCATGGTTCGTGAGTTCGAGCCCCGCGTTGGGCTCTGTGCTGACTGCTCAGAGCCTGGAGCCTGTTTCAGATTCTGTGTCTGCCTCTCTCTCTGCCCCTCCCCTGCTCATGCTCTGTCTCTCTCTGTCTCAAAAATAAATAAACGTTAAAAAAAATAAAATAAAATAAAATAAAATAGAGTGATTTGATGACAGAAAAGGCTGAAAAAGTCAAAGAGCAAATTTATTGAATATATCAAAGTTTCTAATCAAATCTGATTCCTTAAAAAAACATTTTATAAAAGGTTCTTATTTTGTTTTTTCCTTATTCTATGTGTCTTAGAGTATGGTTTTATTTTCTATAGTGCCTGTTTTCTTCTTTTTTATTTTTTTGTTTAATGTTTACTTATTTTTGAGAGAGAGACACACACAGAGTGCAAGCGGGGGAGGGGGAGAGAGAGAGAGGGAGACACAGAATCTGAAACAGGCTCCAGGCTCGGACCTGGCAGCACAGAGCCCCAAGTGAGGCTCAAACTCATGAACCATAACCTGAGCCAAAGTTGGATACTTAACCCACTGAGCCACCCAGGTGCCCCTATAGTGCCTATTTTTTTTTTCTATAGTGCATATTGTTGAACCTGTAAACTTAATAAAATTTCTAAAATATACCATTGCTTGATATAAAGTGAAACAAGTTGATAGCATATCTGAATATGAGCTAAAATGTTGTTATTTCAGGTTAATATTACAGCATGTCTCCAAAACACTGAGTCTCATGAAGGATCCTGCTTATTGTAGTGCTATGCTCCCCCAGGAGTAAAGGTCATTGGAGACCCAGGACACACTTCTCTTTATGTTTATGATGTAAACTTTTTCTTTCCATTCTCCTTTTCTCAGAGAAAACCCATTTGATAAACATTTCCTGACCTCCCCCTAGGCATAATAGTGCATTTTCCCCTTTTAGCCAAATTGAAGCTCACACGCTGTTTTTCCTGTGCTTTCATAGTGCCCTTGGTTTTACTTCCTTGTAGACATTGTCATGTGTCACTGCGTTTTTGACTTGTCTCCATCTCCCCTGTTTGACTTTGAAATGCTCAAAAGCATGATTCCTACACATATCTGCCTCAGTATCTGCCATACTTCTCAATGCTTCACATGCATTTAAACACATTAAATGAAAGAGTGAGCTATGCAATTTCACTGAAGTCTCCATCTAAATTTTTATCTCATTTAAATCCAACAAAGTATGGATATAATATTGTGTGATTTGATAATGTTATGTACAGTCTTTAGTTAGGTGGACTGAATTCCTACTACCCTGAGCTACTACTGAAAAGAAGTTTTGACTAATTTGGGTAGAAATTGGGAGGGGGGATATAAGTGGAAGTGCTTCTTTGTTTGATAGCTCAATGCTTAATAAAAATTTATTGGATGCATGCTGTGTGTCAGGTAGTGTGTTAAGACAGGGAAAATTGAGTAAGGACAGCACACTATCAACCTAGCATAGCATTAAGAGCAGGAACATGACAATGAAATATCTTTGATTTGGCCTATCTCTTTGGCACGAACAAATTACTTTATTGTATTTTATTGTTGTTTTCCTACTTTATAGACATTTCAGAAATTAGAGAAATTACTTATAATCTTATATCTCAAAACTTAACTATTTACATTTTGGCGTAATCGTTATTCCCAACATTGTACCCCTTGTATATTCATATAAAATCCCAAATAGGGACCACAACATATATATACTTTTGTACATTGATATGTATATATATATATATATATATTTTTTTTTTTTTTTTTTTACTCAGCATCTCTATATTATTCCTTCATGTTATTGCCTGACTTCAAAAATATTTTGATACCAAATCTCTCCTATTAATTAGTGTGTATATTATTGTCTATTTTTCTTTTGATAGTGCTGTAAAAACATACTTGTCTCTTATACTTGATCACATCCATGATTAATTCTTTAAAATGGATTACTAGATGACAAATTTGTGTCAGAGAATTTAAGCATAGGACACAGATCCATCAAGGTTGCTTAAATCTTCTATTGTTTTAATAGAACTCTATTAATGTTTTAATAGAGTTTTTCTTCGTGGATGATGAGATTAGTTGACAATAATGATAATTATTACATTTCTTTCTCTCCTTTCTTTTTTTTTTCTTTTTTCTTAGCATCTTATTATGTTGCCCAGAAATTCTGATGTTCAAAGTGTTAAAGAAATAGTGGGCTTTCTTAGTTTCTTAACCTCCAAATTTTAATGTCGAATCTTCTAGTTTTTATCCATAAATATAATGTTCAGTATTGATTTAAGGGGACTATATTTATCAGGTTAGGAACTTTCAACGTTGAAATTAGAGGTTTTCTCATACTGAAAATACCAGAATTATTTTTATAAACCTACTTGACAATAATGAGATATTATTATAATGTGGTATTGAAATCAATCTTATAGTAGTTTATTTAGAATTTTAAATGGAACATGCATTATTGATCTTTATTATAGTTTATGTATTATATACTCCTATAAAACATACATTTTTTTTTTTTGTTTGGGCTTTGGTACCATTTCATATTTGTAGTATGAATTATGTGTCCCAATACATGGGACAGGGAATGTTCCATTATTATTTGAAAGGCCAACTTTATTAAACTTTAAAATATAAATTTTAAACTACAACATTCAATCCATATCATCGTCTCAGTTTCTTATTCTCAACGCAGTTCTTATCATCATCATCATCATCATCCAATTTTCTGGTTCCCTTAATGGACCATTGACTTTCAACTTCATTTTTCTTTCCTATCTCTATACAGCTAGTCACCTCAACCCCTAGATTAAACCAAATTTAGCCCAACATCCAGCTATCTAATTCCCAAGTTCAGGAAGCTGAAAAAATTATAGCTCCCTTCAAAGAATTTCCAGTCATACTTAAGACGGATCCTTAAGACTACCTACAAAATAATGGAGTAACCCCAGTGTAATACACACAAGAACACATTACAGTATAAATTGAAGGTGGGCATGAATTTTTGACTCTTCTTGATGCTTGTACCCTGCACATAGAAAACTACTTGTACACAGTATGTTAGTTGAATAAATGCGAGAACATATTCCCTCAATTCCTACTGTGTTAGCTCTCTCCCCTCTATAAAATTTCTCATATGTCACCATTTTCATCGTTAACTTGGCCTGACCGGTGCCCTGATTAAGTCTTTAACCTCAGCAGTCACTATGTTCCCTTCACACATTATACTTGAAGATTACTGAATTAACTGAAGTTCTCTCAATCCACCCTATATACTCACAATGCCATGCTTTGCTCAACTTGTTTGGTCTTCCTGGAATACTGTTGGTGCCATTTTTTTTTGTCTGTTCAACTCCTCCCCTGCTTCCAAATTCAGCCCAGAAACTAACTGTTATGTGAAGTGTCTCCTGATCACTTTCCTCTGGATTAAATTTCTCTTCTTTGTTCTCTCATCATATGTTATACATACATCCTTCTATTGTGGCATTTATACCATCATGCCACGCATATCATGCATGCTTTCTTACTTCTCTACATCTTCCTCAAATTTATGAACACCTCAAAGACAGAAATTATTTTTAACTTCTGTGTTCCTCACACAATGTCTGTCACATTCATTATTAATGCATCGATAGAAATTTAGATTAAAAACCAGCACCCATTCATCTCCTTTGTTTAATAGCATTACTTTCCTTTTATGATATCATTTGGATTTCTTTATATAAAAATAATTGAATTTCTGAAAATGTTGGCCTTCTTTACATATTTTCTTTGAAAAGTAAAAATTAAAATATCTCTTAATAGCTACAGATTTGTGTGTAAAGGAAATTGGAACTCCAAAATGGGTGGAAAAGTTTAATTTGTGCAGATTTCAGGTAAACTTTTTTTTTTTTTCTGTTTATGTAGCATCACTGCTCTCTGCATCAGCGTGTGAGTAGAGCATTCCTGGTGGGTTGGGAGTCAGTTAACAGAGGCTCCGCATCTGATGGATGAATCACTGGTGGGACTGCGGGCTCTGCTGATTCAGTGTTAACAATTTTAGGCAAAGTAGATGATCCAGTCAACCTTGGACTAGCTCATGCTGTTTTCTATTTCTTTTGACTTTTTTTTATATTGCCAACCTACTCGTTAACTGCTGAAAAGAAAGAAACCTAGGGAGAAGGAAATGCAAGTTAGAGCATAGTTAGGGTTACTATCTCTGAATAAATAATTATTCCAAAAGCATTTAGAATAAGCCTGTATCATCTCAGTGCCAAACTCTTAAATTAACACATGAGTCTTCTCTTATTTTCTTATTTCAAATAAGATTGAATAATCTCTTCTATCAACCACATATTGAACCTAATGGGTAATATTAGAGGAGACCTCTAGGTAACTAGAGGAGACAGTATCCTTGAAATATATATATATATATTTTAATGTTTATTTATTTACTTTGAGAGAAAGAGAGAGAGAGAGAGAGAGAGAGAATCCCAAGCATGCTCCATGCTATTGAGCCTGAGGCAGGGCTCAAACTCATGATCATGACCTGAACTAACATCAAGAGTTGGATGTTTAAACCAACTGAGCCATGCAGGCACCGTGAAATATTTATTTTTGTGACCGATGTTTTGGTTTACTTTCCTTCTTTGTGATCCATTTTTGCCAATAATACTTGACTCTTTCTTTGTCACTTATTTTTTACGATAATTTTTCTTTTCATTATATTGCTAATGTCAGTTTTCTTCAGATAATAGTATTTTCTCTTCATAAATTAAATTATGGACCAAAGAGTTTCTGGCTACAGCCTACTTTATTATGTGTAGGTCTGGCCACTCCTAAGAAACCCAGATATACCTTTATATAATGGACCTATATTCCTTTATCTGTAGCACTTTTGAAGGTTAATCATAGTATACACATATTCTTTAAAATACCATGAGCATCTTGACTAAAAACGTAGACCATAAGAATTATGATTAAAGCTCTTTAATTTTACATTTTAATGTTTTATAATGAGAATTAGAAGGAGCAAAATATATCTGCAGCACAATGTAAAAATTGGTTAATTCTTTAGTGACCAGAATAATAATACTCTCATAATCTAAATTTGTAATATTGATTATGCATAGGTCACTGCTGAACACTGAAAGAAACAAATACATATGTTAGTGTCTCTGTTCTCAAGGGTTTTATACAGAATATTATTTTTATTGATTTTATTTAGTTTTTAAAAATGACAATACAACTCCTTAAAACAATGATTCTCTGCAATGTCATCTAAAATTATAGTGTCTATTCATTCTTTTCAAAATCTGAAAAGTTCCTGAGAAGTTAGCATGTGATCTATACAATAGATATCACTAGAAGAAATTTATAAAAACATACATTTTATTTTTAATGTTTATTTATTTCTGAGAGAGAAAGAGAGAGAGAACGCGAGCAGGGGAGGGACAGAGAGAGGGAGACACAGAATCCGAAGCAATCTCCAAGCTCTGAGTTGTCAGTACAGAGCCGGATGTGGGGCTTTGAAGTCATGAGCTGTGAGATCATGACCTGAGCAGAAGTCAGTCGTCCAACGGATTGAGGCACCCAAGCACCCCCCCATAAATTTTATTTTTAGAAGAGACCTTAGAAACCATCTTCTTAGAGATTCTGCCATCCTCTCTTTCTTCTCCTTTCCCCACTTTATACAGATAAGAAAACAGACTGGTGAGGGCTAAACAAGATGGCTAGGATCAGACACTTGAGCAACTGGACAGGTTTTTTTAAGTTGACTTTCAGTACTCTTTCAAATACAACCTATGAAAAATAGCAGATTAATCTCCAGCACCCACTTACAGCAGTAACAGAGACATTGGCCTTCCTTGGTAACAACTGACATTTTCTGACTACTGGAGATACACAAGTACTGTGTGTGGGACTTCAAGCAACAGGTCTGCAGTATGTGTTTGCAGTATGTGCTCTGTCATCTTAATTTCTTGCCTAGTGAAAAGTACTAGATAATCATATACTTCAAAATAAACTCTCTTTCCAAAATATGAAAACTTCTTATCTGGGTGTACGGAGTACATTAGTATCTGTCACTTGATCTGACTTTACTGCATTATAGGGAGTCATAATCATTGAGAATAAATAATATTTTTTTGATATATAATGGTTTTGTTCGACTAAAATTAATAATAACTTAATGGTCCCTTTTTGTCAGATTTGATATTTTCATAATTTATATATTTTATGTTTGACTCATTATTATATATCCCTTTTTTAGGGGGTGTAACTTTTAAGACAAATTATTATTTAGCATGGGAATACAAGATATCTTTCCTTGGCATGTTCACATCCATGTATTTGGTACAGTGGAAAAGTAGGAAAACTGAAACTGGCATTATTATTTGTTTTTAAATTGTCTATTAAAAGCCACTCACTGTATAGTCCATTCTGTTAACACTAATCTCACATTTTGACTTTCATTGAAATAATTGAATTAAATATAAAAAGTTAGTTTACAATAATTTTGCAACATCTAGCTAAAGATTGAGGGTACTTGTAAAATCATATATTCTCCTATCTGGGAACCTAAAACATACTTTTATATATTGTTGGCAATGCTCTACATCTAATTCTGGAAATTTCCTCAAGAAGCAACTAAAACTGACCAACAATATTGTACGTGGTCATTTAAACATCAATTATGGTAAAACACAAAAAGGCAAAAGATATAATGGCACCATTTTATGCTCTTAAGCCAGAAAATCATCTTTCTAATTACTAAGTTGACCTTGGCTACCCCAAGAATCTTTATCCATTGAAGATTCTTTGCACCTGTAAAATGAAGATAGTAATGGTTCTTAAGCATGCAGTATTCTTGTGGAGAAATAATCCGGAAAATTCATTTAAAGAGATTAGTATGTTGCCAGCATAACCATATGTATCACCTATACTAAACTATGTCAAATCACACTATTTGAAAATTAAAGTAGGAAAATGGATGCAAAAATCCTCAACAAGCCAAACAGATCCAACGATACATTAAAAGAATGACTCACCACAACCAAGTGGTATTTATACCTGGGATGCAGGGCTAATTCAATATCCACAAAACAATCAATGTGATACACTACATCAATAAAAGAAAGGACAAGAACCACATGATCCTCTAAATAGATGCAGAGAGGGGCTCCTGGGTGGCTCAGTCGGTTGAGCATCCGACTTCAGCTCAGTTCACGATCTCGCGGTCTGTGAGTTCGAGCCCCGCGTCGGGCTCTGGGCTGATGGCTCGAAGCCTGGAGCCTGCTTCTGATTCTGTGTCTCCCTCTCTCTCTGCCCCTCCCCCGTTCATGCTCTGTCTCTCTCTCTGTCTCAAAAATAAATAAACGTTAAAAAAAAATTAAAAAAAATAAATAGATGCAGAGAAAGCATTTAACAAAATACAGCATCTTTACTTGATAAAAGTCCTCAAGTAAGCAGGGATAGAAGGATCATAAATCAGGATCTTAAAAGCCATATATGAAAGACCCACCGCTAATATTATCCTCAATGGGGAAAAACTGAGAGCTTTCCCCCTAAGGTCTGAAACACAACAAGGATGTCCACTCTCACCACTGTTATTCAACATAGTATTGGAAGCCCTAGCCTTAGCAATCAGACAATATGAAGGAATAAAAGGCATCTAAATTGGGAAGGAGAAAATCAAACTTTTACTCTTTGCAGATGACATGATAATCTACATGGAAAACCCAAAGGATTCCACCAAAAAACTGGTAGAACTGATCCATGAATTCAGCAAAGTTGCAGGATATAAAATCAATGAACAGATATTGGCTGCATTTCTATACACCAATAATGAAGAAACAGAAAGAGAAATCAAGGAATCAATCCCATTTACAATTGTACCCCAAACCGTAAAATACCTAGGAATAAACCTAACCAAAGAGGTGAAAAATCTATACACTGAAAACTATAGATAGCTTATGAAAGAAATTGAAGACACACACAAAAAAAATGGAAAAACATTCCATGGTCATGGATTGGGAGAACAAATATTGTTAAAATGTCGATACTACCAAAAGCAATCTACATAATCAATGCAATCCCTATCAAAATAACACCAGCATTCTTCACTGAGCTAGAACAAACAATTCTATAATTTGTATGGAACCAGAAAAGACCTTGAATAATAAAGCAATCCTGAAAAAGAAAACAAAAGCTGGAGGTACTGGTACTGGTCCAAAATCGACACTCAGATTAATGGAACAGAATAGAGAACCCAGAAATATACCCACAAATATATGGCCAACTTATCTTTGACAAATAGGAAAGAATAGCCAATGGAATAAAGACAGTCTCTTCAGCAAGTGGTGATGGGAAAACTGGACATGCAGAAAAATCAACCAGGACCACTTTCTTACACCATACACAAAAATAAACTCAAAATGGATGAAAGCCCTAAAGATAAGACAGGAAGCCATCAAATTCCTCGAGGAGAAAGCAAGCAAAAACCTCTTTGACCTCAGCTGCAGCAACTTCTTACTCAGCATGTCCCTGGAGGCAAGGGAAACAAAAGCAAAAATGAACTCTTGGGACTTCATCAAGCTAAAAAGCTGCACAATGAAGGAAAAAATTAACAAAACTAAAAGGCAATCAACAGAATGGGAGAAGATATTTACAAATGACAGATCAGGTAAAGGGTTAGTATCCAAAATCTATAAAGAACTCATCAAACTCAACACCCAAAAAACAAATAATCCAGTGAAGAAATGAGCCAAAGACATGAATAGACACTTTTTTCAAAGACAGCATCCAAATGGCTAACAGACACAAGAAAAAATGCTCAACATCAGTCATCATCAGAGCAATACAAATTAAAACCACAATGAAATACCACCTCACACCTGTCAGAATGGCTAACATTAACAACTCAGGCAACAACAGATGTTGGTGAGAATGCGGAGAAAGAGGATCTCTTTTGCCCTGCTGGTAGAAATGCAAACTGTTGCAGTCACTCTGGAAAACAATAGGGAGGTTTCTCAAAAAATTAAAAATAGAACTACTCTATGACCCAGCAATTGCACTACCTGTATCCAAGGGATACAAGTATGCTGTTTTGAAGGGGGACATGCACCCTAATGTTTATAGCAGCATTATCGACAATAGCCAAAGTATGCAAAGAGCTCAAATGTCCATTGACTGATGAATGGATAAAGAAGATGTGAGATATATATATATATATATATATATATATATATATATATATACACACACACACACACATACACACACATATACATATACATATATATACATACATACATATATACACATATACACGATGGAGTGTTACTTGGCAATCAAAAGAATAAATCTTGCCATTTGCAACTATGTGGATGGAACTAGAGGATATTATGCTAAGCAAAATTAGCCAGAGAAAGACAAATATATGACTTCACTCATATGAGGATTTTAAGATACAAACAGATGAACATAAGGGAAGGGAAGTAAAAATAATATAAAAACAGGGAGGGAGACAAAACATAAGAGACTCTTAAATACAGATAACAAACTGAGGGTTGCTGGAGGAGTTGTGGGAGGGGGGATAGGCTAAATGGGTAAGGGGCATTAAGGAAGACACTTTTTGGAATGAGCACTGGGTGTCATACATGGGGATGAATCACTGGAATCTACTCCTGAAATCATTATTATACTATATGTTAAATTTGATGTAAATTCAAAAATAAAAAAGAAAATGAAAAAAAAAAAAAGAAAATTAAGGTAGGTATTTCTATAGCTATTCATTTTGAACTTTGTATATCTTGGTGAGCACACCGAGATATGTTTTTTCTTGTCAAATAGAATTTTTTATAATATTTCCGATAATTTTATGTGTCAGTTTGAGTGGGTTACAGGGTGCCCAAATATTTAAACACTTTTTTGGGGTGTGTCAGTAAGGGTGCTTCTGAATGAGATTAGGATTTGAATTGTTGGACTCAGGAAATCAGATTACCCTCCCCAATGTAGGTGGGTGTATCTTAACTGTTGATGAGCTGAATATAACATGGCAAAAAAAAGGGGGTGGTGGTGGTCAGGAATTCATTCCTTTTGCTTAACTGAATGAGTTGGGGCATCAGTCTTCTCTTGCGCTGGAACTATTATTTATACCATTGGCATCCCTTGTTCCTAGGCCTTTGAACTAAGACTGGACTACACTAATGGGCCTCCAACTTGTAAATGGCAGATAATGGGACTTTTCTCTCCATAATCATATGAGCCAATTTGTTATGCTAAATCTATCTATGTGTCTGTCTATCTCTCTGTCTCAGTCTTTTACTATTGGTTCTGTTTCTCTGTTTCTCTGGAGAGCTCTGACGCATACAATAATATAGTAATGTACTTACAATGCTTAAGTACCTGCTCTGCATTAGATGTTTCTATTAAGTGCTATATATACATTCAAACATTCTTTCATTCATTACTCACTAGAACACTCTGAGGTAGAGTTCACTATCATATTGCACAGGTAAGATAACTGCCTTGAGAGAGTATGGAAAAGATCCAAATTGAAATTCATGCAGTGGTCCACTGCATGGTCCACTGCATGAGATATAAGATCTCACTCTCTTTCCAGGAGCCCTGGTAGTTTATTATACATATTTGCCCATAAACTTTTCTTGGTCATAGACCCATTATTACTATGCTTTCTGGTACAAACTTCAGGTCTTTAGCATGTTTTTCCATTAAAATCCTTGGACAGATTTCTGGTTCTTACCAGAATGGAAAAATTTTCCTACTGATTAAAACTAAACACTCTGGATAAAATACCAAAGTGAGTAATTCAAATCAAATCAGGATTCTGAGAAAGAAATAATAGCACTCAGAAGAGATAAATCAAAACTTGAATAACAGTGGTGATGGGTTACCTGTTTTTTTTGTTTGTTTGTTTTGTTTTGTTTTTGTTTTTGTTTTTCATTTATCTCCCTACTTTTGCACTGAGAACAAGCCAAACCACAAATTTTGTAGAAATTGTGGCCAGCAAAACCTGACTGGAGGGCCAGGAAAAATAATGGTTTTGGTGAGCTTTTTTCTTTTTCTTCTTTCAGCACTGACCCCAAACCAGCCTCAGGGATATAGTTGTACTTATTTAGTCCAACAGGTGCAGGTGTGTAAGATCCAAGAGGAAACTCCTACCTTTAGGTCAAAGAACTAGGAAAAAGGTCTTCTGTTGGGCTAGCAGTATGGGGGAGGGAATCCATATTTTCCTTTCACTTGTCTCACTCTTTGGCTTCTAGATGTCCAGATCTATGCAAGAGTCCAGAAGGCTAAATCTCTGAAAGAACTCTGTATTTTGGCCAGATGAATCACCAAAAGAGGACTCCGTAATCAGAGAGTGAGGAATAAATACACAAGAACAGAGAGCTGGAGAAGGGGATTCCTAATTTGGTGTATAAACTAACACAAGTCCCAAGGTTACCCACCCCCTGGGCTGTGCTTGGGCAGAACACACCCTAAGTAGCATAGCAAAGGCTTTGAGAACAAAAGGAATATATATAGTCCCATTCAAGTTTTAAGCCAACTCCTGAGTGGCTCCTGTGATAAGCACTCATAAACAACACAGCAAGAGCTTTGAAAACTAAACAGATATTCAAATCACTTTCCATAAAAAGCAAAACAGCTTTACAGCCTGGATTTAACCAGGTGATTTCTTGCTACAAAAAACAAACAAATTAATAATCTCCACATAATTTAACAGGACCCAGAGGCTAAAAACATATTTTAAATGTCCACATTACACTCCAAAATATTCAGTATTACTGACAACTAGGGGAAAAAAAAATAACCAATTCTCTAGGGAAAAGACAATAAATAAATGTAAGCCTGAAATGATCCAGTTGTTGGAATTACCAGACAATGACTTTAAAGCAGCTCTTGTAACCATGCTTTATGAGGCAAAGGTAACCAATCACTTATGAAAAAAAAAATATATAAATTCTCAGCAAAAAAAACACCACATTTATTTTAAAAAATGGAAATTTTAGTATTGAAAAATACAGTATCTCAATTTTTAAGAATTTGTCAGGTGGCTTTAGGAGCAAAAGACAGTTGACAAAAAGAAAGGTCAATGAATCCTTCAACATGAATCAAAAGAAAGCATCAAGCAAAGGTAGGATGGCTGGACCTTAGTTAAGGAAATCATGCAATGTTTAATATTAGTGCATGCTGTCACTGAACCAACTATGTAGAATTCATGAAACACAAAAATTAGGACTGCATAGTGAAAAGGTGAGGAACTTTACATTAGAGACAATGTGATTTCAGTTTAAGCATAATTAGCTTTGAGATTATGTACAAGATAGAAAATTCTTTGAATCTCGGATTCTTCATCTTCACTACATAAGTTGTAAGATTTCAAAGAAATATGTCAGCTATTAGCTCACAGGGTCCTAGTATTTTGGTTTATATCTGCAGTCAATAAAAGGAACAAGTTTATGTAAAATAAGTCTATATTTATGTGAAAATTCTGAAGGATGTTTTATTACCCAGAATACATTTTGAAAATACCACCATACCCCAGGAGTGTGCTGGGGGCAGATACCTGGTGTGGCTTCAGGCACTGTTCACCAATGAAACCTTCTCAAGATGACACAGGGAAGGCCCCCTGCCATATGGTAATAGTACATCTCTTGCAAATGGCTGATCTGACTCAACTCAAGCCCATGGCAGCCCCAGACTGAACCACTAACAACAAGGACCAAACCCCGCTAACAGCAAGGACCAACAAGAACCACCACAGGCAAAGACAGCCTGTACAGACGACTGACCTGAAGGATAGAGTGTCTCAGGCACAATAGCGGGACACATGCAACACGCATAAGTGACACCCCTGAAGCCCTCAGTTCTGGTGAACAGGGGACATTGCACTCTAAGGAACTATAGGGCCTTTTCTTTATAAGGCCACTATTGTGAAGAGTAGGAGATGTAGGTGACTTTTATACTACACAGAAACAGACAGAGAGAGACAAAGTGAGGAGACGGAGGAATATGTCCCAAATGAAAGAATAGGGCAAAATCATAGCAAGAGACCTAAGTGAAACAGAGATAAGTAATACACCTGATAGAAAATTTAAAGTAATAGTCATAAAGGTACTCACTGGACTTAAGAAAAGAGTGGAGGACCTCACAAAGTGAGACCCTTCACAAAGAGATAGAAAACATAGAAAAGAATTACAGATGAATAACTCAATAACTAATAAAATATACACTAGATATAGATATACACTAGAAATAAAAAATACACTAGATGGAATAAATATCCAACTACAGGAAGGAGAAAAATGGATCAGCAATCTGGAAGACAGAGTAATGGAAAGCAATCAAGCTGAACAGGAGAGAAAGAATAATAATAATAATAATAATAATAATAATAATAATAATAATAATAAATGAAAATAAATTTAGAGAACTCAGCAACACCATCAAGCATAGTAACATTCACATTATAAAGATTCCAGAAGAAGAGCAAGAAAAGGGGGTGGAAAATTTATTTGAAGAAATAATAGCAGAAAACTTCCCAAATTGATGGAAGGAAACAGAAATCTAGATCTAGGAGGAACAGAGAGCCCCCAACAATATTACCCCAAGGAGGTCCACACCAAGACACATAATAATTAAAATGGCAAAAAGTACGGATAAAGAGCATTTTAAAATAGGCAAGAGTAAAGAAAACAGTTATATACAAGGGAACCCCTATAAGGCTTTCAGTTGATTTTTTTAGAAGAAACTTTGAAGGCCAGAAGAGGGTGGCATGATATATTCAAAGTGCTGAAAAAAAACCCAAAAAAACACACAAAAAAACAAACAGGAATACTCTATCCAGCAAGGCTATTATTCAGAATAGGAGAGATAAAGAGTTTCCCAGAAAAACAAAAGTTAAAGAAATTCATGAGCATAAACCAGCCCTACAAGAACTGTTAAAGGGGACTCTTTGAGTGGAAAGGAAAGACTATAAGCAAGAGTAAGGAAAGTAGGAAGTACAAAAGCAATAAAAATAAGAATATCTGTAAACATCAGTAAAGGAACCTACAAAATAAAAGGAGGTAAAGTATGACACTGTATGCCTAAAAGGTGTGTAGTAAAGAGGAGTAAACAATGGATTCAAACTTCAGCAACCATCAACTTCATATAGACTGCTATATACAGAAGATGTTATATACAAACCGAATGGTAACCACAAATCATAAAGCAGTAATAGATCTGCAAAGAATAAACAGAAAGGAATCCAAGTATATCATTAAAGAAAGCCAACTTATCATGAGAGAAGACAGTAAAGGAAGAAAAGAACAGAGAAAACTACAAAAACTAACATAAAACAGATAATAAAATGACAATGAATACATATCCATGAATATTTACATTGAATATAAATGAACAAAATGCTCCAATCAAAACACATAGCATGATGGAATGGATAAAAAGAAAACAAGACCGATATATATGCTGCCTACAAGAATCAAATTTTAGACCTAAAGACACATGCAGATTGAAAGTGAAGGGATGGAAAAGCATTTATCATGCAAATAGTAATGAAAAGAAAGCTAGGGTAGGGACACTTATATCAGATGCAATAGACTTTAAAACAGACTACAACAAGAGACAGAGACAGACACTCTATAATCATAAAGGGTACAATCTAATGAGAAAATATAACAATTGTAAATATTTATGCACCTGAATTGAAAGCACCCAAATAAATAAAATAGCTAATAACAGACATTAAGGAACTAATTAATAGTAATACAAAAATAGCAGGAAGCTTTAACACCTGACTTATATCAATGGATAGATCATTTATTTATTTTATTTTATTTTTAAAAAAAATTTTTAACGTTTATTTATTTTTCAGACAGAGAGAGACAGAGCATGAACGGGGGAGGGACAGAGAGAGAGGGAGACACAGAATCAGAAGCAGGCTCCAGGCTCTGAGCCGTCAGCCCAGAGCCTGACGCGGGGCTCGAACTCATGGACCGCAAGATCGTGACCCGAGCTGAAGTCGGACGCTTAACCGACTGAGTCACCCAGGTGCCCCCAATGGATAGATCATTTAAACTTCTCAGAAAATCAAAAGGAAACAGAGGCTTTGAATGACACATTGGACCAGATGGATCTAACAGATATATTCAGAAAATTCCATCCAAAAACAATAGAATAGAATACACATTATTATTATTAGAATACACATTCTTTTCAAGTGCATATGGAACATTCTCCAGAATAGATGACATTTTAGACTGCAAAACAAATCTCAACAAATTCAAAAAGATTGAAGTGATGTCATATATCTTTTCTGACCACAACACTAAGAAACTAGAAATCACAAGAAAAAACCTGGAAAGAACACTAATATGTGGAGGTTAAATGACATGCTACAAAACAATTAATGTATCAACTAAGAACTCAAAGAGTAAATAAGAAAGTACATGAAGACAAATAAAAATGAAAACACAGGAGTGTCTGGGTGGCTCAGTTGGTTAAGCCTTTGATCTCAGCTCAGGTCATGATCTCACAGTTGTGAGATTGAGCCCTGCATTGGGCTCTGTGCTGTCTCTCTCTCTGCCCCTCCCCACCCTTAAAAAAATAAATATACTTTAGAAAAGGAAAAATAAAATAAAAACATACAATCCTAAATCTTTGGGATGCAGAAAAAGGTGTTCTAAGAAATTTATAGCAATACAGGCCTACCTTAAATGCAAGAAAAGTCTCAAATAAACAACCTAACATTACACCTAAAGGAGTGAAAAAAAAAAAAAAAGAACAAAACCCAAAACCAATGGAATAAAGGACATAATAAAAAATAGAGCAAAAATAAACAAAATAGAAACTAAAAACAAAACAAAGCAGCAGCAGCAACAACAACAACAAACCACAGTAGAACAGGTCAATAAAGCCAGGAGCTGACTCTTTGAAAAGATCCACAAAATTGATAAACTTTTAACGAGACTGATTACAAAAAGAGAGAAAGAGAGGGAGAGAGAGAGGGAGGGAGAGAGAGGACTCAAACAAAATCAGAAATGAAAACAAGAAGTAATAACTGACACCACAGAAATATAAAGGATTATAAAAGAATATTGTGACAAATTATATGCCAAGAATCTGGACAACCTAGAATAGATGGATAAATTCCTAGAAACACAGAACCTCCCAAAACTGATTCAGGAAGAAATAGAAAATTTGAACAGATTGATTACCAGCAATGAAATTAACTCAGTAATCAAAAACTCCCAACACACAAAAATCCAGGACCAGAGATCCTCAGGTGAATTCTGCCAAACATTTAAAAAAGAGTTACACCGGGTCACCTGGGTGGCTCAGTAGGTTAAGCGGCCGACTTTGGCTCAGGTCATGATCTCGCGGTCCGTGGGTGTGAGCCCTGCGTCAGGCTCTGTGCTGACAGCTTGGAGCCTGGAGCCTGTTTCAGATTCTGTGTCCCCCTCTCTCTGACCCTCCCCCGTTCATGCTCTGTCTCTCTCTGTCTCAAAAATAAATAAACGTTAATTTTTTTTAAAAAAGAGTTATACCTATTCTTCTAAAAACATTAAAAAAAATAGAAGAGAAAGGAAAACTTCCAAATTACTCTGATAAAAAATACTAGATGAAGACACTACACAAACAAACAAACAAACAAAACCACAGGCCAACATCTCTGATGAATATAGTTGCAAAAATCCACAACAAAACATTAGCAAACAGAATTCAGCAATATAATAAAAAACTCATGCATCACGATCAAGTGGGATTTATTCCTGGGATGCAAGGGTGGTTCAATATTCAGAAATCAATCAACATGATACATCATATCAATAAGAGAAAGGATAAAAACCACATACTCACTTTAATAGATACAGAAAAAGCTTTTGACAAAGTACAACATCCATTTGTGATAAAAATCCTCAACAAAGTAAGTTTGGAGGGAACATATTTATAATAATAAAGGTCATATATAAAAACCCACAGCTAGCATCATACTCAATGGTGAAGAACTGAAAGCTTTTCCCCTAAGGTCAGGAACAAGACAAGAGTGTTCAGTCTCACCACTTGCACTCAACATAGTACTGGAACTCCTAGCCACAAAAATCAAACAAGAAGGAAAAGAATAGAATGCATCCAAATTGGTAACGAAGAAGTAAAACTTTCACTATTTGCAGATGATGTGATGGTATATATAGAAAACCTGAAAACCGAAAAAACACTAGAACTGATGAATGAATTCAGTAAGGTTGCAGAACATAAAATCAATGTTCATAAATCTGTTACATTTCTAGACACTAATAATAAAGCAGCAGAAAGAAATAAAACAACCCCATTTACAATTGTACCAAATATAATAAAATACCTGGGAATAAACAACCAAGGAGGTGAATGACCTGTATTTTGAAAAGTATGAAATACTGAAGAAAGAAATTGAAGATTTCCACAAATGGAAATGCTCATAGATTGGAAGAACAAATATTGTTAAAATGGCCATGCTACTCAAAAGAATTTACAGATTTAATACAACCTGTATCCAAACACCAACATAATTTCTCACAGAACTAGAATAAACAATCCTAAAATTTATATGGCCTCCCAAGAAATCTTGAACAACCAAAGAAGTCTTGAAAAAGAAGAACAAAGCTGGAGGTATTACAATCCCTGATTTCAAGATATACTGCAAAGCTGTACTAATCAAAACAGTATGGTACT
Source organism: Panthera tigris (assembly GCF_018350195.1). Lineage (NCBI taxonomy): Eukaryota > Metazoa > Chordata > Mammalia > Carnivora > Felidae > Panthera > Panthera tigris. Next base: position 29,306,252 of record NC_056668.1, read on the forward strand.
GGCACAAAGACTAGACATATAAATCAATAGAACAGAATAGTGAGCCCAGACCCATGGTTACCTGATCAATTAATCTTTAGCAAAGGAGGCAAGAGTATGCAATGGGAAAAAGATAGTTTCTTCAACAAATGATGATAGGAAAACTGGATAGCTACATGCAAAAGAATGAAACTGGACCATTTCCTTACACCATACACAAAAATAAATTCAAAATGGATTAAGGACCTAAATGTGACACCTGGAGCCATAAAAATCCTAGAAGAGAGCATAGACCGTAATTTCTCTGACATTGGTTATAGCAACATTTTTTATAGATATGTCTCCCGAGACAAGGAAGATAAAACCAAAAAAAAAAAAAAAAAAAAACAACTATTGGGACTATACCAAAATAAAAGGCTTCTGCATAAAAAAGGAAACAATCAAGAAAATTAAAGACAACCTGTTGGGTGGCAGATCTTTGAAAATGACATATCTGAGAAAATGTGTGTATCCAAAATATGTAAAGAACTTAAAGAACTCAACACCAAAAAAGTGAATGATTCAAATGAAAACACGGGCATGGACAGATACTTCTCCAAAGAAGACTCCTCATGGCCAACGGACACAAGTAAAGTTGTTCATCATCAGTCATCATCAGGGAAATGGAAATCAAATCGACAATGAGATATCACCTCACACCTGTCAGAATGGCTAAAATGAAAATCCAAGAAACAAGTGTGGGCAAGGATGTGGAGAAAAAGGAACTCTCTCGTACTGTTAGTGGGAATGCCAACTGGTGCAGCCACTGTGGAAAACAGTATGATGTTTCCTTTAAAAATAAAAATAGAGCTACCATATGATCCAGTAATTCCACTACTGGATATATTTTTTAAATGTTTATTTATTTATTTATCTATTTATTTATTTTGAGAGAGAGAGTGAGAGAGAAAGTGAGAGTGAACGTGGGAGAGGAGCAGAGAGCGAGGAATAGAGAGAATCCCAATTAGGTTCTCAGTCTCACAAACCATGGGATCATGACTAGAGCCAAAATCAAGTCAAATGCTTAACAAACTGAGCCACCCAGGTGCCCCTCCACTACTGGATATTTACCCAAAGAATGCAAACACTAATTTGAAGGGATATATGCATCCTTATGTTTATTGCAGCATTATTTACAATAGCCAAATTATGGAAGCAGCCCAAGTGTCCATCAACAGATGAATAAAGTTGTATATTTATACAATGTAATATTATTCAGTCATAAAAAAGAATGAAATCTTGCCATTTGCAACAACATGGATGGATCCAGAGAGTATAATGTTAAGGAAAATAAGTCAGAAAAAGACAAATACAATATGGTTTCACTCATTATGTGGAATTTAAGGAACAAAACACAGACAAAAAGAGACAAACCTAGAAACAGACTCTTAACTATAGAGAACAAACTGATGGTTACCAGAGGGGAGGTGGGTGGGAGGATAGGTGAAATAGGTGAAAGGAATTAAGAGTGCACTTACCTTGGGAAGCACGGTAATGTATAGAATTTTAATCACTATATTGTACACGTGAAACTAATAAAGCACTGCTGTGTATTAACTACACAGGAATTAAAAATCAATATAATAAAATACCACCATAACTGATTGACCTCAAAAATCAGAGGCAAGAAAATGTGTTCCCTCATGAAATAGTGTGGTTTCTAGAAATGGAAAATTCTCTTACCACATTTTTTCTTTTTCAACTCCATATTAGAAAAAAACTCAGAGGTATTACATATCCTGAAATGTGAAAATCTCACTCAGCTAGAATTTTTTTTTCTTTTTTGTCTATGGTTTATAGTAGCTGCCTTTATATTGCAATGATTTTATTGTAATCTGTCAAGAATGCTTTCTGGAATTAATAAAAACAATGAGTCCTCTGTGACACATGTTGCGTCTCCAAAACGGTTTTTGTGTTATATATTCTTTTAATTTTTTTCTGCCTTCCTAGCATAACCCCTGATTGGTAACTTCTGGAAATCAACAGTATAGTTTAGTTTTCATTTCTTTTCTATGAAAGCCCCCTCTTTGTCACTATCACCAACCCTCACCCTTGTATCTAACAGGACTGATGATAAGTTGTTTCATATCTTGAGTAAATAGTGTGTAAAATCTCTGAACATTGGACAATTTGCGTTATTATATAGCCAGCATATTTTCAACTGACTGGTATGTTCCAGGAGCTTTGTCAGGTACACGATACAAGGATCAATAAGACTATTTTATTACCTGTAAGTTGTTGATTCAATACTTTGTGGACAGGGACTAAAATTACAGTAGCATATGATAAACTTTTAAACTAAGTGAGGTTTGATGTGCAAGAACACAGATGGTGCATTTTTATATTGATTTGAAACTGAATTAAAAATACTGATATATGTGGAAAACAGATTAGAAATAGCTATATCTGAAATCTGAAATCTGAAAAATGGATCCACTAGGAAGAAGGTATTAGATTTCTTAGAATTCTATGTTATCTGGGAGACAAATCAAAATACTTTGCTTTTTGCATTTCTGCTTTTGTAATGAAGTCTTCTTTGCATGTTTATTATTTCATTTTTTAAATTATTTCTTGTTAATGTTTATGTTTGAGAGAAAGAGACAGAGCGCAAGTGGGGGAGGGGCAGAGAGAGAGGAAGACACAGAACCTGAAGCAGGTTCCATGTTCTGAGCTGAGCCCAACATGGGGCTGGAACCCATGAACTGTGAGATCATGACCTGAACTGAAGTTGGACACTCAACTGACTGAACCACCCAGGCACTCCTATTTATTCATTTCTGAGAGAGAGAGAGAGAGCGAGAGCGAGCGCAGAGGAGGGGCAGAGAAAGAAAGGGAGAGAGAGAATCCTAAGCAGGCTCTGAACTGTTGACGCGGGTCTCAGTCTGATGAACCCTGAAATCATGACCTGAGCCAACATTAAGACTTGGACTAAGCCACCCAGGCATTTCTGTTCTTAATGTGTACGTACATTTTTACCTTATTTCTTTTTACCAAATAAGAATAGTAAAATGTCATTCAATAAAATTTAACAAAAATATATTTCACTGTTATTACTCTCATTAAATGTTTATAATCACCCAATAACATCTATTAATTATTCCCATTTTATAGAAGAGTAATCAAAGAGGAGCACTGGGGTGGCTCAGTCCATTAAGCGTCTGACTCTTGATCTCAGCTCAGGTTATGATTCATGAGTTTGTGAGTTCAAGTCCCACATAAGGCTCTGCGCTGATGGGGCTGTGTACTTGAGACTCTGTCTTTCCTTCTCTCTTCCCCTCACCTGCTTGTGATCTTTCTCCCTCTCTCTCAAAATAAATAAATAAGCTAAAAAAAAGAGCAATCAAAGATAAGTTAAATGAATCGTGTACGTAAACCTATACAGCTAGTAAAGGGGGAAAGCTGAAATCTGAGTCATGCTCCCCTGATTTAAAAAAAAACTTTCTTCTCAGTGCTTTATATTATTATAATTGCTCATCATTTTAGTATTTGCCACAGTCTCCAAATCTTTTCAAAAAACAAAATAAATATTTCTTCAGTAGAAGCAATTTTAGCTACAAATGTCTGTATTCTTCTCAGGGTGCATTCCTAGTTGTTCTGGCTGGTTGCTGCCTTCTGTATCTAATTTTATAAAATGTTACCTAATTGATAAAAATTTTAATGAAATGATCTTTTATTACATAATGGGTACTTTTTCCCCCTTGGAAGGAGATGAGAAGTATGTTACATTGGGAAGGATAAACATTTAAAATTACTGTGTAGTTTATTTATACTACAATAAATAAATAAATAAATAAATAGAGAAAATAAATAAATGCAAGTTACATTTTGGTACCTAGCAATAACCTGTGTTTTCAAGAACAACTGTACTTAATTCTATCTGTTCAAATTTCTACTCAGTTGAAAGAATCTAGTCCTAACTCACTGGAAGTTAAGTGCTGAAGTAATATGATGCAGTAGTGTTGACTTGCTTGGGCTAACTAGCTGTCGATGACATTTTGTGAATATCTTGTTTATGAAAATGTTGATTGGAAAATACAAGGCTTGCTCACCCTGCTGGATCATCTGGAGGGAGTGTAATTTATTTCACGTTTCGTCTTAATGTTTCTTTCTATTTTTGTTTTGGGCTTATCACCTTTTTCTCCTAGCCGACTAAGGAGGTGTTCCAGTCTACATGCTAATTGTAAATGCCCCCTCTCTCCGAAGTCAGCCGATTTCTTTTATATCTTCCCTGCCAGCTGCAAGAGAAAGACAGACAAGATGAAGCCTTTCTACTGTCAGACACTGACAGAGCAGAGAAATATAGACAGATGGATAACAGATAGTAGGGTTCTAAGTACCCTACAATTTATTGAGGCAAATAGAGGAGAGTTGAGTGGCAAATTACCTACACTGTTCACAAACCAGCAGGCAGCCCTGTTTGCCAGCTACCCAAATTGTTTCTGGGTAATTTGGCACATTTCTACCTTGTTGTGCTGTATCTAAAGGTATGACTTTGAGTTTTGAAAATCCCCTGTTGTGAAAGATCTGCCCAATAACAAGCAATATTTAGAATGTGATATTTAGGGAAATACGTACACCTTTATTTGATAATCCCAAAAAGAAGATTAAAGGTATGACCTTTTAAAGTCTTAAAAGGAAGACATTATTTTAATTAATATTTATAGAGTTTTTGTTTCCATTTTAAAACATCATCATGTACAATATTCCCACATCTTGGAAATTTGAATTTGATGATGATATTGATAGATCTCAGATGTGGAAGTTACTTGTTTCTTTTCAAACCAGTGTGTGTGTGTGTGTGTGTGTGTGTGTGTGTAGCCTTGCAGCAGATATAGTGGGAATCATGTAGAGCAATGCTATAGGCTAGTGAATAAAAAATTGGTGTTCCACAGAAATAGTTTAACAAGATACTCTGGGGAGAAAAAAGGAGAGGGTAATGAGCAAATCTGGAAATTAAGTTATTATAGGAAAAAACAATGTTAAGCAGGTGTTTATGCTATACAGATTTTGTAGAGCCTATTACATATTATTTTTCATCATGAATCTCATGGAAAATCACTGATTCTATCAGACATCATAATGCATGGAACATTCTTGAATAAGTGCCACAGACAGTAATGTGGCTCAGTCATTTTAGTAGTTTAGTCTTGTTTCTTTTTTTCATAAAGGACCCTTACCCTTCAGAGCTTTGTGTTCACACTGAAAAATTTTATTCAAACATAAAGTATATTTTAAATTGGAAAGTTATTATTATTATTTGCATGATAGGTCTTTCAAACGAAATGCTCCCTAAAGTATTGCAAAGCAGCTCATGCAGAACTAATAAAACATAGCTTTGACGGTCTGTCACCTATCAAATGGTATAATAGGCATTTGGGATGTAATGTTGAACAACAAGGAAGTGATCATTAGGTTCATGGTATCTCCTGCCTAGTTAATAGATTATTACAGTTTATCTACTGACTTCAAAAATAAATGCCCCAAACTCAAGTAATCCTCTTTCCAACCGCAAACCCACTCCTCTCCCAGTGTTCCATATTTCAGTTAATGTCATCATCTAATGAGTTACTCAAGTCAGAAAGCTCAAGTAATCCTGACTTTTTCATCCACCTCACCTCCCACTGTCAGTCAATCATTAAGCCTTATTAGTTTTAATTCCTTAGTATCTTTCAATTTCTGGTACTTCTTTCAATCATCACTGCCTCCATTCTAGTACATCATCTTTTATTTAAACCGTTTTCTGTAGTCCCATATTCAATCCCCTCCTTCCCATTAAGTCTTCCAGTTCTAACCCGGGTTGTATTCTGATATTATCTTCTTTTCTTTGTAGCTAACACTTGGTCATTTTACAGTTTTCATCTGATACTTTACTTCCTCAGAGCTGTAATACCCAAACTTCAGAATAGCTTGATTTTTCCTACATTACCCTCCACACACTACCTCAAATGTCGTTTGTAACAGTGGTTACACTTCTCATAAACTGGTGCATACCTGTCTGTGTCACTAAATTTTAAGCTCCTTGAAGACAGGAAAGAGGTCTACCTTTGTCCACAACTCTAAACCTAGTGTCTGGCCTAGTTACTGATCTACAGAAGTGCCGAGAGGTTATTTATTCATTCCATGGCATTGCTTCTCCTTCTCCAGCAGGGTGGAATGTCCATAAACCTCTCCCATCAATACCTTCTCCCAAGTTAAATATCCATCCTTCAAGATTCAGATCAATTTTACTTCCTTAGTGAATTCTTCCATTATTATTGATGCCCCTAACATGGTCAGAACAATCACCCAACAGAATATTTTACTTCCATTTGCCATCAGTAAAAACATATATCCCCGACCACAAACACATACAATAGCTATCTTGTTTAAAACAAATGCCTTGCAGGGGCGCCGCCTGTGTGGCTCAGTCAGTTAAGCCTCTGATCTTGATTTCACCTCAGGCCATGATCACAGGGTTTGTGAGATCTCTCCCTTTCTCTCTGCCCCCCCCCCCCCCATGCGCACATGCATAGGCATTCTCTGTCTCTCAAATTAAATAAATAAACATTAAAAAATAAATTTAAAAAAATGCCTTGCAGAGCACCTTGCCTAAAGAGAACTTTCAGTGAGAACTTACTCAACTGAAATTGTTTATGCTGATTCTAACTTTATGCTATTATTTAGAAACTGATCTTTCTCTGTCCTGAAGACACACACATCCCATTGTCTACTTTGATCCCACCAACCAGAGTCTCACTTCAAATATTCAAAAGAGAGTTCTTTACTCACCCCAATTCTATGCCTCCTTAATCTTCCTTCTCTAATTAAATGGTACCACCATCCATTTTCTCAAGTAGAAGCTTTGGCATTAACTCTGGATCCTCTTTTTCTCACCATCCCTATCCCTTCTGTGAAATCTAACAGCAAGCTCAGTTATTACCCTCTCCAATCATTTGATTCAATGTGCTTTCTGTATCCACTGCAAATATATTATTTACACCACCATCATTTTTCCCCTGGCTCTTCACAGTAGTTTCCTAAATGGTTTTCCTGAATTTGTTTTCACCCTTCACCAATCCACTCACTATATAGAGCAAATGAAATATTCTTTCTTTTTTCTTTAAAGCAAGTTTTTTTTAAGTTTAGTTATTTATTTTGAGGAGACAGAGAGCACAAGTCGGGGAGGGACAGAGAGAAGGAAAGACAGAATCCCATGCAGGCTCCACATCATCATCACAGAGCTCAAAGAGGGGCTGGAACCCACCAGCCATGAGATCATGACCTGAGCTGAGATCAAGAGTGAGATGCTTAACCAACTGTGCCACCAAGGTGTCCCCAAGCAAATTAAATATTCTTAAAACATAAATTAGGGGCATCTGGGTGGCACAATTGGTGAAGCTTCTGACTATAGGCCATGATCTCTCATTTCTTGGGTTCAGGCCCGGCAAGGAGTTCTGCGCTAACAGCTTGGAGACTGGAGCCTGCTTCAGATTCCATGTCTCCCGGTCTCGCTCTGCCCCTCCCCCACTTGTGCACTTGCAGGTGCCCACAGTCTCTCTCTCTCTTTTTCAAAAAGAAATACTTAAAAAAAAAAAAAACAAACATAAATTAGATCATAAGGCTCAATTGCTTCAAAACTTTCAGTGATTTTCCTTATCACAATAAAAAGAAAACATCTTACCATGCTCCAAGGCCTTGTATTATAAGATCTGTAGCAGCCTGTAAACCTCCTCTCAGCCCCCTGACCCCATCCTACATCTAGTTCACTGAATTTCTTTCAGCTCTTGGCACAGGTCAACCTTTTTCAGCCTTTGTTCCTGCCACTCCTGGAAGGTACCTTCCCTACATTCTACAGTGACCAGCAACTTCACTTCCTTCAGGGCTCAGCTGAAATGTCAACCTCCCTGGATTGCTCTGACAATACTCCCTGAAATAGGTCACCTTCTTCATTTCAATATCGAATATTTTGTTTTCTCCTTAGCCATTATTACAATTTGCAATTACTTCTATTTAACACATACTTGTTTTTTGCATGGATTAACTCATGAGATGTAAGATTATGGAGTGCAGGATCAATGATTTCTATGAGAAACTATGAGAAAATTTTAGTTATTCTGGACATTCAGTAAATAAAGTTGAATGGATTAAAGGATTTGGTTGAAATAATTAAGATCATTATATGCAATATAAGTAAAATGATGTAAATGGAGAATGGGTTTAGAGACTGATTTAGGAACTTAATAACCTGTGCTCTGGGCAAGTTATGATAACATTTGGAGCCATACATATTTTTTAAATGTTAGATTAGAGTTTATTATTTTTTGTATTTGCTGTGTGTTAAAATCACATGGCAATATTCCTAAGAATATATTTACTTTTAAGAACAATGAAAAGAAATTCAAATGAGTACACTCAGTAAATTCTGCCATGATTTCTGAAATATGACTTTTTGCTCTAATGGGAAATTAGAGCTCTATAACTCTCTACCAACTTTCATGCTTTTAAAATGCGACCCAAGCATCCCTGAAATATGATAAGTAGTGCACATTCCCCAAGATGTGTTCCTTAGTGTGTGTTAATTATATTTGAGATAATTCCCATGCTTCAAATAAAATATTTCTACTACTTTTCTTTCAAATAATCACTTCAGTTCCACTGCACTATTTTAAAAAGGTTAAAAACTTTCTTTCCCTCTTTAATAGTCATTTCCTCATTCTCAAGCTAGCTTTTAACCTCAGTGCTATTTTGACACAGAGATTAAAAATATCCTGCACCAATCATAATATGTTTGACCTTTTATGTCCTAAAAGAAAAGGATATAGAAAGAGATGATATCATCTGCAGGGGGAATATGTTCGACTCCATAAAAAATCTCTGTGTGCCACATTTTTATTATTTAGCTTTGTTCCCAGACCGTTTCCCCCCCTGTGTATTTGTGTCATGAAGATGTTTGATTCAATTTTATGTATTTGTATGTCTCTTTTTACTTCTGGCAGAAATAACTAATAAGCAGGAAAGATTAAGAGTGAGTTTTTTATTTTGGCATATGAGAACTAGGACATGTGTGGCATACTTAGTTTGAAATGAAGAAGGGTCAGGATCATTAGATGGTGAGATAATTGAGTCATAGTAGCCTAAACCCTGAATTAATATATTTGCAAGGAAAAAAGAGCAATGGCATTTCTTGTGAACTCTCTGCAGCTCATAACCAGTTCACGTTGCCTTTTTTTCTGAGGCAATTTGTTTGTGTAATGGTTTATTTAGCCATTGCAATCTGTCTTTTACGCTTTGTGATAACCTTCCTGAACACATCCATCCTTTAATTCATGATCCAAAAACCTGAGATTCATTTTTCTCCATATTTCTTTCTCAAACAACAGAAAGAAAACTATTGGCTCAATTCAGGGATTATGCTCAACCGCTGTTTTCTGGATCTGGAATGTGATGGGCTGAGACAACATGGGAATAGGCTCAATTCAGGATTAGGTTTTGTTATCCTATTTAGTGATTATAACTTCTAGGCCCTGCTAAAATATTGATTAACCCCTGTGTCCTCCAGTAAGCCTTCTAAATGCTCTGCAAGCTGATGGTTCCATATAGACTATCTTGTGTGCCATAAGACTTCTCACTTGTCAGCTTGCTTACCACTCTGTGAACAACTGCTGCCCTTTGAATAACTATAGTAAACCTAAATGTAGGGACCATGCAGTTGAGATTCAAAGCTAATATTTTTGGGGCACTAGGTGGGTCAGTGGGTTAAGCATCTGACTCTTGGTCTCTGCCCAGGTCTCCATCTCAGGGTTGTGAGTTCAAGCCCTGTGTTGGGTTCCATGCTGGGCCTAAAGCCTATGTAAAAAACAAAATGAAAGAAAACAAAACAAAAAACAACTTGCTTGGATTATACACTATTCCTTTTGGAGATAGGGCGCATATCCTAAAATTATTTCAGTCTTTCAGCGGTTTAAACAAAAAGTGATTTTACAATTTTAACTACCACTTAAGTTGGAGACAGTTATTACCTTTGGAAAAATTTCCCACCTGTTCTTGGTATCTGTAGCTGTATAACAAATTCTGGAAACTCTGCAGCTAAACATACTGACCATTTTATTATCTTATAATTTTGTGGGTCAGGAATTTTGGCGAGAGCTCAATTTGGGTGAGTTTTCTGTTTCAAGTGATGTCAATTGTTTCCTGTTCAAGAGAGTCTGAGAGGTGTCACTCATGGATGTAGCGCTTTTGCTTTTTACCTAAAGCCGGGCAGGTTCAGCAGGGACTGTCTATCAGAGTGCCTGCAAGTGGAATCTTTAGAACAGCAGTCTCAGGCCCTTCCAACCTCTTACATGATGGCTTAGAGCTCCTCCAGTGTTTGAAATGGTCTGGATGAAGTTGTGAGGCTTCTTATGACCCAGCCTGAAACTCCTAGAATATCACTTTTACTCCATTCTGCTGATCAAGTCACCAAGGCCAGCCCAAATTCAAGAAAGAGGAATAGGACTCCACCTCTCAGTGGGAGTAATAGATAGCAAAGAATTTGTGGTTACCTTTAATCTCTCACATTGCCCAACTCTCTGTTGGCTATAACATACATCAGATCAGTTCTACCATACTTTACTTTTTGTAAAGTTTATTTATTTTGAGAGACAGAAACAGTGCAAGTGGGGGAGAGCAGAGAGAGAGAGAGGGAGAGCAAGAATCCCAAGCAGGCTCCCCGCTGCCAGCACAGAGCCTGAAGCAGGGCTCGAACTCACAAAACTGTGAGATCGTGACCTGAGCCAAAAACCAAGGGTCAGATGCTTAACCGACTGAGCGACCCAGATGCCCCTACCATACTTTAGAACCATTACAGTGGCAAGATAATAATATTAAATTATTATTTAATAATTAAAAATTCATCTTCCTCACCATTTCTCCCTTGTTCATCTGTTTGTTTGTTCAGTCAATAAAAAAAAAAAAAAACAAAACTAATTGATGACTGTCATATTCAGGTTTTATCCCAGGTGGTGGAGAAACCAATAAATCCCTTATAAAACTGAAATTCTAGTGAAGGCAAACAGGACATTTACAGAGACAATCTACTTTAAGTACTCTGTTGGCTGATTTTTGAAATCTTCTTTGTAGCCCTATGAGGTAGATGTTTAGAATTAATGCTTATAAATCAAATTAGAAAAATAAAGTTCGTAAAGGTTAATCTTGCTCAAGTTCACACAGCTCATAATCAGGTCAGTCTGACTTCAGATTTCGTGTTTGTGTATTAGGAAGATTAATTTGATCTTAAGAGCAAATAACTTTTGTTTTCTAATTATAAAATTACAAGTTGTTTCTGGAATAATTTAGAAAATACAGTAAAACAAAAAGTGGTATTAAAAACCACAGACCTGTATTTCTACAGCTCAGATATATTCAATGTGATCACTTGGGTGTATCTCTATATCTGTTCACTATTGCTGTGAAAACAATTATTCCCAATACTTGGCAGCTTAAAATAAAAGCCATTTATTTGGCTCATTGTTGTATGGGTTGTTAATTTAGACTGGGCTCAGCTGAGCTCTTCCTGGCTCTACAGACGGCGTTACGTGCTTCTGTGTCCAGCTATGAGTTATAATGCCAACTCTGCTTCCGGGTGTTGACTAGCTGATTGCTGCCATGCCACACATGGTCTCTCTTGCTTGTCAGTGTACAAATGATGGCATTGAAAGACAGAAGGCAGAAGTATGCAATCCTCTTGGGGTCAGGATTGGCATATTGACACAAAGCAAGTTACGAAACCAGCCCCGATTTCAGGTAGGGAAATTAACTCCAACTCTTGATGAAGGGAGATGCCAAGTTGTATTTCAAAGGACATAGACTCAGAAAATGTTAAATAAATAAATAAATAAATAAATAAATAAATAAATAAATTGTGGCCATTTTTTCAGTCAACCTGATACAACTCTTCCATGTATCTTCCTGATACAACCCTAAGCTTCTATAAGTAAACACAAATATAAACATAAACACATATGTTTTATTTATGCATATTTATATATTATAGGTATACTCCCAATAATGGCTTGCTTAAAAATTACTTGCTACTTTTAATTTTTAAGCAAAATGATCTATTACTATTGCTTTAACTTGCATTTGTTTGATTACATGTGAAATTAAGTATGTAGCATGTTTTTTGGTTACCTGTTAGCAGAATTTAGAGTGATTTGGTGGGATGAGAGAAAAGAGGCAAGGAATTATTGGGGAAAATTTTACAATTATACATTAGGAAGAAAACAAACAATAGAGCACTACTAGTGGGGAATATAGGAACAGAGAAGAAAATCATCATGAGCAGAGAATGTAGATGGCATGGCTCCTGCTTGAATGTGAAGGGGAAGAAGAATTAAGCATCAAAGACACTCTGGCAAGACTGAAGGAATGAAGGTGCCAGTAACAGAGATTGTGAAATGTGGAGAACAAAGTAATTTCATGAAATATGTTCACTCTTGAAGATTCTGACAATAAGATACAAGAAGAACATCAAATGAAGATATTACACATGCATTTGAAAAACTATGGAGATGAGTTAAGTTTTTTATTTTTTTTTAATAAAAGTGATGGTAAGAAAATATTTTATTTTTCAAGGGGATAAATATTATTTCCTAAGCAAGAGAAACACAGATGTTTGATAATAACACTAAGCATACTGCATTTAAAGGACAGAAGAAGTAAGCGGGATGAGCAAAAGATATGCTAAGGATTAAGCAATATCATAGACTAATTTCTTTCTCACCCCCTTCCCCCAAAGCCATTATTTCATTCCCTTTCTTATATCAACCACCTATTGTACTTGCTTCTCAACAGATGATCATTTCTCACACTTGGTTATTAACAGTAAAATTTCTCAGAGGATCTTCAGGATCATGAAAGTATTCTGTGTGAATCTATAATGGTAGATGTATGTCCTTATACATTTTTCCAAACCCACAAAATGTACAACACCAAAAGTGAACTCTAATGTAAACTGTGGACTGTGGACTTTGGGTGATAACAATGCATCAGTGTAGGTTCATCAACTGTAACAAATGTCCTGCTCAGGTGACAGATGTTGATAATGTATATATATATATATATATATATATATATGGGGTATATGGAAACTCTCTGTACCTTCCCATAAATTTTGCTGTCAACCCAAAACTGCCCTCTAAACAATAATATCTGAATAAAGAAAAAATAAGTAGTTCCATATAACAATCTAAAATCTGAGTATGGTTCATTGGAAAAAAACCACATTATGGCTAAAACATTAAAAAAATAAAAAGTAAAAAAAGAAAAAGGTAAAACAAAACCCCTCAGCTACCTTTATGTTCCACCCCCCAACACAAAACACACCTGGTCTTGCACCCATCTTGTCTTTGTTCTATCCTTTACAATGAAGAGAGAAGCCCTTTTTCTCTCTGAAGCATTGTCCAAGGGATTCCATCCCTTCTTAACTTCCTCAATGGCTCACCCTTCCCCTGGCCCTCCCTCTTTGGTACCATTTGCCTCTCTTTCTTCCAAATCATTTCCATTGGCAAAGAAATACTCTCCAGTATATCCCATCTGAAATAATGAAATCATCTTTTGCTCTCATCTGTCTCCATATAGCAACAAAAAATGGATTCCCAAAAGCTTAATTATTTCACATCAATATCCTGCATAATTTCTAATCCGTTCTAGTGCTACTGTTCTTATCTCTGAGGATAATCTCAGCATTGAGTTTTCTAACTGGTTTTCTAGAGGAATTCTCTAGGCCTCTCTTTGTGTCTACAATGAAGTTTTCCATCCTTCTTGCTATCTACATGGCTGTTTCTTATATATGTTTTGTAATTGTCATATCCTCAGAGGGCCTATTATGAGTTGTATTTTTTTAAGTTTATTTAGTTTATTTATTTATTTTGATAGAAACAGAGAATGTGAGTGGGGGAGGGACACAGAGAAAGGAAGAGATAGCTGTTAGCTAAAGCCTTATGCAGGGCTCAATCTCACAAACCATGAGATCATGACCTGAGTCTAAACCAAGAGTCAGACACTTAACTGATTGAACCACCCAGGCACCCCTTAAGTCGTTTTCTATTAACAGAAGACCTCGTATGAATTGTGTGCTTATTCTATGTCAGGATCTGTCCTAAGGTTTTTAAATATACTTTATCACTTTTCCTTTGAAATAACACAAACAGATGTATTTTGTATCTCCATACAGATGGAGAAACTGAGGTTTAGAGAGATCACTTATCTAAAGCCACACAAAGAAGTTGCAGAAATTATAAGTCTGCCTCTCTGCAGAGCCTCTGACCTTAACTTCTGCATTATTGCAAAAACAGACAAATAAAACAATTGTCCAAAAGAAAAATTTAGTTGTTTATGAAGCTGTATTTTTAATTTTATTTCCTGTTAAAATACTGTTTCCTACTGACTTTGAAGCTGGCTGATGACTGGCTGTATAATTTATCCCACAATGTCCTATCTATACTGACAATTTCCCATTTTATTGATTTTTTAAAAATAATGAATGTCAAATTTAGTATCAATAAAACAAAATGATTGACAAAAGTATTCTAAGCAATAAAATCTCCAATTTCCTTGTTTCCGGTATCTCTTCCAAAGAGATTCTTGGCAATAGTGAATATCTTTTAAATAAATATTGATGTGTCCATTTGGAAACTAATAAAACCTAACGCCTTGCACACTTGGTAGCGATAAAAACAAAGTGTATATTGTTCAAGGTGGCCTTAATAGCTAACACTGAGGCTAAGATTTTATAAGCATTTTAAATTATATCACTCAGCAATTATTGTTAGCATGGGCATTGGTGTGTACAATTATCACATTATTTAAATGATCCAAAATCAGTATGTTGGTAATAACAGTTTAGACATACAACTTCACAATGCTACACATGAACTCGTTTAACACTATGTTAATATATCTGTCCTATTTAGCCTATGTTTCCACCTTATAAACCAGGTTAATTTAAAAGTTTAAGATACAGACTGCTATAACATTACAAAATGCATGAATGCTGCCACTACAGGTAATGTTATGGGTAATAGAATCTCTAAGGTTGTTGCATGCTTTCCATTGCTGTCTCTGTTGTTTGCCCTTCTTAAATTCCATGTCATCCAAATGATTGCAGAAAGGAGCTATGTTTGTGCAGTCATTAGGTAGCAAATGCAATGGTTCTTTTCACATAGTCCAAACTGGATTACTTTTTATTTTTTTTTATCCTTTTTTTAGGCATACAAAGATTTTGCACGCTTAACGTGAAACAGTCCATATTCTGTTTCTAAGGAATTTTCTTTGCATGGGTTTATAGCAGCACATTGAGAGCAATTAACATTGAAATTACAGTTGTGTCCAGACAGCAACAAGTGAATACGCTATTTGACAACTGTTAAGTGGTGCTAGTGGGCGGGTTTAGACCACAGGCCAAGGAGAATCTATAAGTGCAAATACAAATCTTGTTACATATGATTAAGTAAAATGTGTTGGGTAATTAAGAAATAATTCTAGGCTTAGATATTATATACTACAATCTTAATATGCATGTAGTACCTAAAAAGATCATTTCACAGCCTCATATCTTCCACATGTGAAACTCCCTTTGTGATCAATAGGAGTTTCAGGTTTATTCATAATGACAGCTGACTTGCAGAGGGTAAATAGCTTTGTAAAGTATACCTGGACTGAGAAGGCCATTGATAGGTTATTTTGACTATCTCTCTGCTCTCCAGCAAGATCAGACTTAAATCATTGGAGTAACTCAGATATCTTGACTGTTAAAGCTTGTCAGGAAAAATATTTTTTAGCCTTTTTTATTTAATCATATAATATTTAACATCTCTCATTAGTATAATTCATTCATCCATCCACTCTCTTTAGTTCTATTTTGTATGATAAAGTCCATCTCCTAATTTTTATTTCTGCAGGAGATGAGACCTGTTATCTGCAAATTATTTTCTTCCCTCTTACTTCCTTCATCAGGATCCAGAGCCTGCTAAAATAAGAATTTAGGTGTTTTTGTTTTTTGAACTAAGCATATGCGTCATTCCTTTTGATATAAATATTTCTCTCTGTAATGTTTCTCACACCCTCCTAGATGTTCAGAATAGTTTTCGTATCTGTCAAACCTTCTTCCTTTATTTCTTTTCCAATGAACTTAAATGCAATTGTTGGTTACTCCAGCTTTCTCATGCCGATAACTCCAATTCTTCCTGCCTTTGTGTGTCCAGTGTGTGCGTGGGGAACAACTTCAGTGCAGAATTTATCCCTTTTTCACCTTCTTTAGGCGTGATACTGGAATGGTGTTTGCCACTCTAGAAAAATTCTTGGTTTCCAACAGTAATTTGACCTTCAATATTGCTTGGAAATTGTACCATTTCTCTAGATCGCACTCTCTTGTTTTCTAAGGTAACTATTTCAACCTTCTCACTCTTTTCAAATCTCCTTTCCTAGAGCCACCCTCTTTGCTACCAGGTGAATGAGCTTAATTTCTACACCACACAGAAAAAATCCTCAGCAACTCTTTGAACTTCATGTCCATTTCCTACCCCTACCCCTACCGCTAAAACTGCTCCTTCCCTTCTGTTTCATAGAAGTTATTCTTCCTCCTTACGGCTAATTTCTCCACATCTGGATGTCATTCCTTCCCGCAAGATAAATGATCTCTGTATTGTTTGTAATTCCAACTTCTGTTGGTGCCATCCTGTCACCATTTATTAGTCATGTTGAAGTTTTTCCAATTTAGCAAATCAAACAAATAATAAAAATGTTCAGCCCACCTCTCTTCAGCTCTGCCTCCTTTTCTGTCCCTCACTTGACAGTAAAGCATGTATAAGAGCTGCCTACACTTGTCATTACTTTTCATCTTTCATTCATAGGTCAACTTGTGCTGTCTACCTTTAGCTCCCTACAAACAACTGGACTACCTTGTCAATTGTAACTTACAATTTGCTTGTTCGTAAATGCAAAGAATACTTTATTTCTTGTCTTATTTCCTTTTCCAGTAGAGTTTCACACTGTATATAATTCTCTCATTGAAACCCATTCATTCACCTTTTGTAGCCACGTGGATGGAACTGGAGAGTGTGATGCTAAGTGAAATAAGCCATACAGAGAAAGACAGATACCATATGGTTTCACTCTTATGTGGATCCTGAGAAACTTAACAGAAACCCATGGGGGAGGGGAAGGAAAAAAAAAAAGAGGTTAGAGTGGGAGAGAGCCAAAGCATAAGAGACTCTTAAAAACAGAACAAACTGAGGGTTGATGGGGGGTGGGAGGGAGAGGAGGGTGGGTGATTGGTATTGAAGAGGGCACCTTTTGGGATGAGCACTGGGTGTTGTATGGAAACCAATTTGACAATAAACTTCATATATTGAAAAAAAAAAGAAAAAAAAAAAAGAAACCCATTCATTCATTGGAATCTATAGTACCATGTACTCCAAATTTTTGGCCATTGCACTAAAACCTTGAAGAGGTTCTTCTTTCCTTTTTTTTAATTATAAACATTTTAATGTTTGTATTTATTTTTGAGACAGAGCATGAGCAGCGGAGGGGCAGAGAGGGAGGGAGACACAGAATCTGAAGCAGGCTCCAGGATCTGAGCTGTCAGCACAGAGCCCGACGTGGGGCTTGAACTCATGGAGTGTGAGATCATGACATGAGCTGAAGTCGGACTCTCAACCGACTGAGCCGCCCAGACGCCCCTAAGAAGTTCTTCTTTGTTAAATGTTAGTGTCTGTAAGAATTCTGTTCTACATACGCTTATGTGGGATTGCTCTTATCTTTTCGCATGGCTCCAGTTATTGCCTTTATAGTTCATGATATCCACTTTTTGTTATGTTTCTGCTCTTTCAATGCTTACATCCAGCATGTTATTGGATATTTTAGTTGATTATGCCTCAAACAGTTGAAATTTGGCATGCAAAATTACTTGCAAGTGATTATCTTCTCTTGTGTTCATTCTGTCAAAGAATGGTGCCACTGTCATGCATTCAGTTGTCCAAGTCAAAAACCCAGGCATGACATAAATTCCTCAGTCACCAAATCCTGTTGTTTTAATCTCCCCAGTCTTTACCCCCTTCTAGTCTACAATTATTTCTTGCTTAGATGATAGTTTACTCATTCATTCTTCCAATTGATTCTCTATGTTATGAGTAATGTTTTTCTGATCTGATCATTTATTTTCCATTTTTTAAATCCATTAGTTGATGAAACTACACACTGAGTTGATGGTATAATCCCACAGAGAAAATTATCCATAAATTATTATTAATGAATGTAAAGATCAGCAATTTGTCAATGAGATATATTTTAAGCCTTCATATCACATCTGAAATGACTTCCTAGAAAATACCATGCAAGTCCAGGGCTACCCTTGTCTACCACTGATTTTATTCAGATTGTGAATTGATTGTGTGATCTTTACTTCGCTTTTTCGGTATGATAGATACTATACTTTTTTTTTTAATTATTTTACTGTTTCCTGTTTTGTTTTTCTCTTGTTTTTAAGAGAGTACTAGAGAGAGGACATGAGAGCTGGAGAGGGGCAGAGATAGAGGGGGAGACTGAGGATCCAAAGCAGGCTCTGTGCAGACAACAGAGAGCCCTATGCAAGCCTTGAACTCATGAACAATGAGATTATGACCTGAGCCGAAGTTGGATGCTTAATTGACTGAGCCACCCAGGCACCCCAGTGCTTGTATAAATCTTTTGAGTATTATTTTATTTGTTTCATTTCTCAGATACGGAAATTGATACATAGAAAGTTTAGGTTACAGCTAAAAATTATTAGAGCAGATTATAAATGTATATCTTAAATAATACAAAATACAGCTACATGTTTTGAATAAAACATGCTCACTTTCCATGATAAACTCAGAGTTTAACTGACATTTAACAGATGTTTACAGAACAGTTTATAAGTGCAATTATAGTAGGACCAAACATGGAAGACTGACAATCTTTTACGTAAAAAGAGGTAGGATATTGACAATTTCATAGGAATAAACTTTTTAAAAATGCACAGTATACATAGTAGTGATTAGAGAAAAACATGATTAGTTGTGTCCAGTTGGGTCAGTGAACTCTTCAGAGAAAAGATGTTGAAAGGTAAGCCTGACAGAGTTCAGTAGATAGATAAATGATGAAGGATATGCTTAGTAGTTACACACCTGAAATGCCGAGACATAAAAAGAGTACTATGTACCCAAAGAACTCCAAAAGGTTTGAAATGCTTGAAACATAGGAGAGGGTGCAAAGGGCCGTTGCATCTGGATTTAGTTGTCCAGCTTGGGCATGGCACAAGGGCTTGAGCTTTAATCTGGTGCCACCCACATAATAGGCATATATTGACTTTTATGATATTACCAAGGCAGACTTAGAGACTCCAGACCTTGTGGCTGGGACTTGAAGCAGCCAAAATTCCCCTGAGGATTCTTCTCTTTCTCGCTGCTACTCTCAACCACCTGATTCTTATCTCCTGCTGATATCTACAAACAGCTAAAAAGTTTCAAGTAGAAGAAATGGTTAATGATGACGAAAGCTCCATAAGGATGACAATGTTGACTCATGATGATGATAAGATTGTCTGGCTGTAATTGAACACTTTGTATTTTCCAGGCACTATGCAAAAAAATGTGTGCCCATTATGACAATATGAGAATAGGTGTTTATTATTTCCAACATATAGTTAGCTTTATCTTCAGTGAATCTTTTGGGTGCATGCGTGTGTGTGTGTGTGTGTGTGTGTGTGTGTGTGTGTGTGTACATGTAATCTCAAGAATTGCCACAGAAAATCTTCATTTGGGTTTTTTTTTTAGTTTTTATTTTTCCTAAGTGAACTGGTCATCGGAATCTCAAAGGGTTAGTCTAAGAAATGAAAAATAAAGCAGCATACTCCAAATGATATTTTTCTTCTAAAATTTATGTTTCCTACATGAGATTTCTCAAAGGTAACTGTAATTCATTCATTGCCTTATTCTTTTTTTGTTTTGTTTTGTTTTGTTTTACCTTTTTCCTTTTTTTTTCCATGAAGAAATAGTAAATACTGTAAGGAAAAACTTGCAAAGTTCAGGCAAGTCTTGAAAACTCAAGATAATCTAATTATGCATAAGACATAGAAACCATTGCCATTTACCTTATCCTGCTTACTTTCTAAGGGTCATATAACCAGAAACTACCGTTCTGAATAAGTTGATATGTAATATTAATTGGAGGAAACAATTTACTTCATTATATATAGTAACTAGGTATTAAGTAAACAAATAATCTTTTGTGACTTAAAATGATCTCCATGGTAGGCATCTAATTTAGTACAGATAAGTGATGGCATGAAGCTGAATGATGCCATTACTTTGCACATGTTTTGGATGCCCCTGGTGTAAATTGAAATGTGACCTCAGCCAGTTGTTAAATTGATAGTTGCACTGACATGCCCAGCTGAGTGACAGCCTGGCCTTCATCCTTTCCAGGAGTGAGGATTCACTGACTTAATTGATCTCTCTGTACATTTGGATCTAGAATTGGATATAATATATTTTAGGTATAAAATAACTTTATTATTGTAGTATTCTTAGGTTTTTCTATGCAGTGCAGCTACATTTTGCCATTTAATGCTGACAGCATGTGTGCAAGTTGTGGTTATCTGTAGCTCACAGACAACAAATGGAGAATCCACAAAGTTAAGTAAATTGACCAAGGCAATACAGTTGATGAATGGCAGAAACAGAATTTGCATTCACCTCTAATTAATTCTAAAGCTAGGGTAGTTTGAAATCTGCTGTTGCTCATGTATGAACAATTGGTATGCCAGTTACTTTTGCATGTTAGGGGATAAAAATCTTAAACCCTAAGTAGGACAAGTGTCTTAGTTTTTTCCTGTGATGACCATTGCAGTTTTGCTCTGTGCCACTCCTTATACTTCAGATTCTAGCAATCTCCAGCAATTCTTAATTCCTGAATTCTGCTCTTGCATGCCTCAGTGCCTTTGCACATGCTACTTCCTTTGTTTTGAATGCCCTACCCCCCATCCCCTGCTACCTAAGCATTCACAATCTTCTAATAACCCCCTACTCATCCTTTACATCTGTATTAGTTTTTTATTGGTACCATAACAGTTTAAACAACACGGAGCCCTTTCTTGGCTTTGAAGTTAAGAGGGCCTTGAGCTAAGAAATGCAGTGGCCTTTAGGAGCTGGGAACTACCCTTATTTTACAGCTAGCAAGAAAACTGGAATCTCAGACCTATAACCACAAGAAACTGAATTTGGCCAACTATCTAAGCAGGGAATGGATGCTTTACTAGAGCATTCAGATTGTAATATCCTTGGGGTGTCTGGGTGGCTCAGTCTGGTTGAGTGTCTGAGTCTTGATTTCAGCTCAGGTCAAGATCTTGTGGTTTGTGGATGCGAGCCCCTCATTGGGTTCTGCGCTGATGGTGTGGAGGCTGTTTGGGATTCTCTCTCCCTCTATCCCTGCCCCCCCCCTTTCTCTCTCTCAAAATAAATAAATCAACATTAAAAATAAGAATGCAACTTTATGACTGTTAGCTCTGAGACCCTTAACCCATAGAGTTGTGACACAATAACTTTGTATCACTGAAGCCGTTAAGTTCACAGTAATTTTGAGAGACTGAATATACAAATGGACAATAGCCACATCATATGTAAAAATAGAAATCTGACTCACAACCTCTATAGCAGCCAGTCCAGGAAGACGAACCACAACCTCTGTAGCAATTGGCTCAAGAGTAGCATCAATAACTTCCAGCTTCTCTAATTTTTTGCCCCATTGTCTGCTGAGGCTCAACCAGAAAAAGCCATATATGATTCTGTAACCAAACACATAGGATCCATTATTTTTGATTAGCCCTCCTCCAGCTTACCCTTGCCAATAGCCTCCAATCAGGATGCATGTTAATTAAGCTTTCTCTCTCTTCCACTGTAAAGCTTCTGTACTCACCTGCATGCCTCAGAGTCTCTGCCCAATGCAAGTTATGGCGGCTGATTATCTTACAGCGACAAACTCTGTATAAATAGCCTTTGTTTCTTTTCATGTGGATGGTCTTCTTTGGCTTCTATTTTTGCCATGGCAGTGATAGAAGACTAATAAATTAACCAGGAGGAACAACTTGGACAGGTTCAGTGGTCAGGGCAGGGATGAAGTCTATGAACAAAGGCTACAGTTGGCCTTAGAGAAACATGCACCACTGAGCATCTGTACAATGGAGGCTGACCTCACTGATAGTGCAGAGAGGGGCAGACTTCAACGAATCCCAGGGGGGAGTGGAAAAGTCACCACAGCACCAAACAGGGTTTGGACGAGCGTACTCTCTTCACATTGTGGATTGGTCATAACTGGGACTACTTAGCTCCTAAGAGTTATGGCAGTTTGGGGCCAGCCTCACAAGGTAGATATCAGGCTCATTATAAAACTAGCACGTGGGTTCTCGAGTAATTAATTGGAAAAATAAAAGTGATTTATTGATGTTTGTTCCTCAGGTTTGTGGAGCATGAAATCATGGCTGCCTTCCATTTCCACTTTATGCATTCTGTATAGTTTGAATTATTTATATCGAGCAGGCATTACTTTTATGACCAGAGATAGAAAACAACACAAATACATGCTAATTTTGTGAGGCAAAACAAAACCTTGAGGTCTTTAATTATTTTTTGCTGAATTAGTCTTCATAAAACAAAAAGCTCCTCAATTATTTGTGAATATGAAAAGGGCTAGTTCCTGAAGAATCCACACAGTTTGCTCTGGATTTCCTCTCAACGTCCAGTTTTTATACTTAATTTTATAAAAGTGCATTACAACCAACTTTAATTTCTTATTTAAAACACTGCCATTTCCAGTCTCAAAGGTATCTTTCCATTACCCCTCAGGATTGTCATATGTTGAACCACATTTCATTATACCTTAATTATTTTGCTCTTTCATTGAGAGGAGGAAGATTCACCTTAATGTGGAGTTTTAGAAATCATTAAGAAATACTCTCTTCAAACTATCCCTGAACAAAAACAAAGCATGTCACTGATGGGACATCATTGCTGAACTGTGTCCCTGTGGTCATTGCAAACAATTACCAGCAAAATGGCAGTATGTTAATTCAAAGGTTGCAGTTACCCTCTCCAGAGCTGAGGTTACAGCTCTTTCCCATCTGTTAATTTCATATTATTAGAATTTAGATTTCTTGAGGAAGCAGATGGCTATAAACTTTAACAGGTGTTTATGCCGCACTGCCTTAACTTTAAATGCTGAACAGGTACAGCTTGAAGTTTGCTGGGCTGCACAGGGAATTAGTACTTTAAATGATGTGTGGGTAGAGAATTAATTTGTTTTGAACTACCTGAAGAAAATTCAATACATTGTACACAGAGGTTCATGCTTACCTGACATGGCGAAATACAATGAGAAATGTCAAAGAGAAAAGAGAGAGAGAGAGAGAGAGAGAGAGAGATTTAAAGAAATCCTGAACTGTATTCTTCAAACCAGCCCACCACTTTTCCTGCTAATAAAGTACCAAACAAGAACATGGTCTGAGTTACTGCAGTGTATGAAAATGGAACAAGTAGGGAAGCATTCATGCATCGATAACTGTTTCAACAAATGTGTGTGTAGCACAGCTCACCTCAGCTACCCTGAAGTAAAAATAAAATGCAAATCTGCATTCCTATGCTGTACATCTTCACGAATATTTTAAACATTACATCATGTTGTGCTTCACTTGGCAGTGATCTATCTCACTTGAATGGAACACTGTCTCCTGCTTTAGAAGTTCACACAATGACAATAAAAATAAAAATAAAAATGAGCAGAGCACGATATCATGCCTAGACTTGTATGTGTTCTCTGGGAAAATATAAATTCTTTTTTGTGATTTTTAAATTTTTTTTTGTATTTACTTTTTATTTTAGAGAGGGAGCACACATGGGCCAGGGGGAGGAGCAAAGGGAGAAGAGAAAGAATATTAAGCAGGCTCCAACACTCAGCATGGAGCCTGTCACAGGGTTGGATCCCATGACCCTGGATCATGATCTGAGCTGAAATCAGGAGTAGGACACTCAACTGACTGAGCCATCCAGGCACCTGTTGGGAAAACACATATTCTTTAAAACCAAAGATTATAGCTTTCCACATATATGAAATGAATACAAAACTCTGAACAATGACTATGTTATAGTTTTATTTGATCAGTTATTTAATGATAATTTTTACCAAAATCATACATTTTCTCTAAGTTGCCTGGTGTTTTGACTGCAAAAGTGCTTCACACTTTGACTCGTAAGTCCTGTGTGGATAGGACTTTACTTCAGTTGCTTTATCCTCAGAACACAGAACAATGCCATGCACATGTAATTACTTGATAAATATTTGTTAAATTTATTAAATGTGTCATAGATGCAAAAAGACTAGAGAACACCAAATATTTGTACTTTATAACTAGTGGTAAACTGCAGAAAAATTGAGACAATATGCAACTGTCTCAGGGATGGAAAGGTGCTGCTTTATGCAGAATTAATGCTGTGTATCTGTGCTTAAGAAAAGAAACAATGTATAAATAATGAGGTTAAAACTTACCAGTGGTGAAGCTTATGGAAAAGACCGAACATTTCCATTATGTTTCTGTTTGTTCTGGAATAGGTTGGTGTTCTTTGTCAGTTATTCTTCCCAAAGTCTACCAGATGCTATGTTGGTCTATCTTCTCCGAGCTTTGTTGGATTTTCTAGACTGTCAAATTGGCATCGCTTTCATTTCTTACTGTGTTGTTGAAATACTTCAGTAGCCATGCATGGCTCACGAGTACAAACTGGATCATGTTATTCCTTCCTGAAATACAATTTAATTATAGAATGCCCTTAGTCCTAACACAAATGTATGTACTTTAAGAGCAGAGGTCAGCCAATGGCAATAACTGAAATGATTGCCTAAAAAAATGTCCCCCTAGATATATTCCATTTACCTCTCCAGATCCGTTCTATCCTTTTCCCAGTCACTGTACTCAAGGAGGATGACTGAGAACAGACAGCATTAATAGGCTCCCAGTTGCTTTGGTTAACAGGGAATACCACCCAAAAACTCAGAAAGAGGAACAAAAGAGAAGCCAAGGTAGTAATTTTCTCTACTTGCTTGCTCAAGCTGAGTGCTTCCCTAAACTAAAGATCACTTCAACTAGATCACTGATCCCTCTCTTGGTCTCATTAGTCTTAGAATATACTGAGATGCCCTGCTGTTCCCATCCCCAGGGAACTAAACCATTCGTTGTAGTTTTCTTAAACAACAGCCTGCACTTTTATAAATAGCACCTTTATTAAATTCTCCTCAATTTACCCATTTGGAATGTATGCCATCTGGTTTTTTTTTTTTTTTTTTTTTTGCCTGGACCTTGACTGATACAGTCTCTAAGTGATAACTAAAACATTTTAAAGGATTCAAAGTTTTAAATTGCATCCAAATTACTTTAAGTTTCTTAAGTGATAGAAGATTGGAAGAAAGTGTGTAAGAAATTCCTCTTTACCTGTTTTCTTTTTCTTTTCAGTAGAGAAGCTCCCATTTACTTGCAACTATTTTAGAGAGTTAAGTAACTACTTAGAATTGAGGAGAAAATAATAAAGCTGTTCTTTTGAGAAATGGAAGCTGTCAAGGCTTTATTACCAAGAGGAAGCACCAAAAGTAATCAAGGCTCTTTTTGCAAAATGTGATGTGTACCTTCCTGTCAAACTCCATTAACTTAGAGGTTTGAATTATAGTTCTATTTCACAAAATAGTATCGTGGAATCAGACATAATATTAGAAGCTGAGAGTTCTGTTTAAAATTACCTTTTCTTTGTTCTAGAGAGAAATAGAACATTCTGAAATGTATCCTCCTAATCAACTGTTAATAGCTAATTCAATAGCCACCTGCATCAAATTCTGCTGTTCTCAGAATAGAACACCTTGATATTCCAGAGGGAAATGTTTACTCTATTTGTGTGTAACTAAGCTACAAGGTGAATTCTAAATGAACCAATGGGGAAGGTGATATCTTTATATGTCCTATAAATTGGGCGCTTTTGTCCTCTATTGGCTACATATCAGAATCTGAGTTCACCCCCACAGATACCCAGTTGTGTGCCACAGAATCAGGAGCATATTTTAAAAAAAGCTGAAAGATGTAATGTAAATACTGTGTATTATTATGGGTTTGTTTTCTTTAGACATTTTTTCAAAAGACATAGAGAAATGACATTGTACAGGTCAGTTTAGTTGGATATTGGTTCAGTTAGCTCATTTTTACAAAATGTGAAAATAATTTTTAAAATATTTATTTGGAAATATTGCTTGTATAAAGTCATTCTTAGTTTTAATACCTTTGGTAAAAGTCTGGACAACTAGTATAATTAGTTTTTTTTAAGTCTTTTCTCCTAGTAAAATAGAGATAACCTAGTATTGTTTTCAGAGGGTAAGGTGCTTGGCATAAAACACTTAGCTTTTGTTATTTTGTACCCTTGTGTTCAACAAAAGTGATCCTTCTTCCTCTGCAAGTAGGAGTGGATTTTTGTAAAAAAGAATAAGCCTAGGATGGGGGTGGGGGAAGGCTATTAGAAATTTTGAGGCGAGAAATTTCAAGTGTGCAAGTAGAGCAGAGTAGAGGAACCTCCTAGATCAAGACACATCTCACTCTTGTTCCTGAGGGATAGGTGCCCTTGAGGTGAAAAAAGAAACCTCTAGACGTGTGCTACATGCCTGTGTTAGTTACAGCCCACCAATAGTAGCAATAGTAGTAGTATTCAGATTCCTTGTCTTTGGCCATCTAGCTCCTTCCAATGGAACAGTTTTATCACTGAAAAGAGAAGTTGAACTTTGCAAGTTCAGTTTCAGATATTCCCTCCCAACTTTTTGCCCCTTCATGCCTGGAGTATTATACTGTACCTGGGAGCTTGATAATTCTCTGCCCAAATTACCCCCTTTATCAAATTCTAAGTACCCCCATTGAAGATACCATGTTTCCTGACTGCTGACTGAGTGATGTAGGAAGCATTATGGGTGGGAATGGGCACACCAGCATCTGGCCAAACCAGGACTGAAGCTAACAGCTTTCTAGCCATGGACTGGGAGTCGAATTTGCACCATTCAACTCTTTACTGGTCCACTACTCCTGACTTCCAGGGTTGGATCTGGAAGCAGGGATGCAAAACAGACAGAGAAAGGAGTGGCTTCTTGAAACCCAGTTCAGATATTTTGCTGTTCTACTTCTCCAGATGGAGGTATACAGTTCTCTGCACTCAGAGAGTTTACCATCACCTGCAACCTGCTAAGCAATGGGAGCTGCCCCAAAGGCACTCCAGAGGCAGTTTTCACTAGTTAAAACATCGCTTTGCGATGATATTGTCTAATAACTGTCCTCATTTATTATTATCTGAATAATTTAAAAGACTTATAATTTGGGGTGCCTGGGTGGTTCAGTCGGTTAAGGGTCTGATTTTGGCTCAGGTCGTGATCTCGCGGTTTGTGAGTTTGAGCCCCACTTCAGGCTCTGTGCTGACAGCTCAGAGCCTGGAGCCTACTTCAGATTCTGTGTCTCCCTCTCTCTCTCTTCCCCTCTCCTGCTCACACTCTGTCTCTCTCTCTCTCTGAAATAAACAAACATTAAAAAAATAATAAAAGACATAATTTATCTGTTTTAAATTTTAATTAATATCTTTCTGCATTTTTGGTATTTGCCGTTTTATGTCACATTATATTAGGCTGATTTGAAGATTTCCATCCTTAACTAATGTCTTAATTATCATCAGCGCTTCTCAAATTTGAATATGCAAAACCAAAAAAGGCAGTAAATCCTTTCATGATGTGTTCTGAATTGCAACAAGCATATAGGCATTCTCTTGTGGCAAAAGTTCTAAGCACCTTTACCCCCTACTTGACTTTAAGTCAGTCTTGGACTTTATCTTGGTTGGATATTCACTACCTGTTTTACCTTGGAAGATATACTGGATCTCTCAGAGTCTCACTTTTCTCATTTAGAAAAGAGAGCTCTTTACATCCCCATAGGATGTTGTGAGAATAGCATGTAATGATATGGAAAGCATTTCTATCCATGATAGTACATACTAAACATAGCATTGATGTTAGTCAACTCCTGTTAAACATCAGTATTAATTTGTACAGGTTCACACTCAGAGCAACATGATCCCAACATCTAAGAAAGAAAAGACTGGACATTATTTTCTTTTCTGAGAGCTTAGTTTAATACAAATTCTGGATATAACAACTAAAGCCATTAATATGCAAGATAACTTACCCTAATAATTCCCTTAATAATTATATTTAGCTCACAAACTCTACCAGATGCAGAGTTTGGGCAAAAAAATAAACAGTAAGTTAAACAAGGATTTAAGCAGTTTTATTTTATGTAAGGAATCTTACAGCTAGGATAAGGGGACAGGTGGCTCATATAAAGTCAATGTAGAAAATACTTTATCTTCTAGTATTATTACTATAATATATCGAATATAGAATAACATAGAAGGTATATAATGTGTTTATTATTTTAAGTACTTTCCTGCAAGTTTAGCTTTATTATTAAATACTATTTATTTACAAATTCTTAGTAGTTCAAACCTATCTTAAAAAATATATTTACGACATGACCCAGATGACCCTGGAAATACAAGTAGGTACATATACTCAAGAATGTATGATACTTTTAGTATTTTCTCTGGTGTTTATCATCACTTAAGTTAATTTGATATATTAAGCTCCTTATTCAAAAACAAGAAAGAAGGCTTCAATTAATTTCATTTAAAAATGAATTTGTCGGGGCGCCTGGGTGGCTCAGTCGGTTGAGCGCCGACTTCGGCTCAGGTCACGATCTCGCGGTCCATGAGTTTGAGCCCCGCATCGGGCCCCTGTGCTGACAGCTCAGAGTCCGGAGCCTGTTTCAGATTCTGTGTCTCCCTCTCTCTGACCCTCCCCCATTCATGCTCTGTCTCTCTCTGTCTCAAAAATAAATAAACGTTAAAAAAAAAATTAAAAAAAATAAAAATGAATTTGTCAATTTTTTCAGTATTATCCCTTTTTCTAAGTTTATTTATTTTGAGAGAGACAGAGAGAGAGTAAGTGGGGAAAGGGGGATAGAGAGAGGGAAAGAGAGAGAAAGAGAGAATCCCAAGCAGGCTCTGTTAGTGCAGAGCCCGATGTGGGGCTTGAACTCACAAAACCCTGAGATAATGACCTGAGCTGAAATAAAAAATCAGACACTTAACCAACTGAGCCACCCAGGTGCCCCAGTATTATCTCTTTTTATTCAGTTTTTCACCAAATATTTTTGAAAATCATATATAGGATAAACAGATGAGATACTGGAAACACAGGGATGGATTAGATGCAGAGCTTGTGTCTAAAATGGTGAAATAGGTAACACACAGGGCATTAAGAGTGGATTCATGCTATCACAGCAGTGTCTGCAGAGACAGTGTGGACCACTTAGAAGGAAGGAATGAAGTCTCTCTTGCAGTTTGGGCTTTTTTAAAAAGATGATGCTGGGGGCGCCTGGGTGGCGCAGTCGGTTAAGCGTCCGACTTCAGCCAGGTCACGATCTCGCGGTGAGTTGGAGCCCCGCGTCGGGCTCTGGGTTGATGGCTCAGAGCCTGGAGCCTGCTTCCGATTCTGTGTCTCCCTCTCTCTCTGCCCCTCCCCCGTTCATGCTCTGTCTCTCTCTGTCCCAAAAATAAATAAAAAATGTTGAAAAAAAATTAAAAAAAAAAAAAAAAAAGATGATGCTGGAGTCAGATTTTGAAAGTGAATAATGTTCTTAAGAGTTCAGGATTAGGGTAAAATTCCTTGAGGAATTTACTACTTTTTTTTTTTTTTTGAGAGAAAGCTCAAGTGGGAGAGGAACTGAGAGAGAGAGAGAGAGAGAGAGAGAGAGAGAGAGAGAGAATTCCAAGCAGGCTTTATGCCCAGCTCAGAGCCCTGCTATGGGCTTGATCTCACAACTATGAGCTCAAAACCTGAGACAAAATCAAGAGTCAAATGCTTAATCGGCTGAGCCACCCAGCTGCCCCAGGAAATTTGCTACTTTTGATGGAAATGACCTGTTGTTTGCCATGTGTTGGCTTTGGAATTAATCATCTTAGGAATAAATTCACTAAACAATTTTTCCAAATAGCTCTTATGCTTGAGAAACATCCTTTTGGACATCTCAGAAATACTCAGTGAATAATTTCAAGGATTTCTCAGGTACTAGTAGAGCATAATTGCCCTATTTCTTTATCATTTTAATACATACTTTGTTGTAAAATGTAAGTTTTCTTCAAAGATTTTTTATTAATTCTCTTAGAAAAAATTGTGAAATACTTGAAAATGGGCAAAGAAAAATAATACATTACTGAATGTCTGTTCCCCTTTCCAGATTATCAACTCTCAAGATTATCAACTTGTCTTTGAACTGTTTTGACTTGTGCTATTAAATAACAATGCATAGGATCTTGTTCATAGATATGGAAAATTTATGTCCCCTCTGATTGAAAAAGTCAATTTTCTAATTGTTTGTAAATTCATTTTGCTCTGTTGAAAGACCTAAATATATATGGTACCTTGAATTCTCCTATGAGGCAGTAATAACATCTTAGTGATTCTTTCATTAATTAAGGAGTTAAGTAAAAATTTTGAAAAGTGTTCATTTGTATGAGTTTTGATTTTAACTGTTCTTGGAAATATCCTTTAACACTACTGTCATTTGTAGTGAGATTTTCTTTAGCCCTGAGGCAATCAACACATAGTTGGTACAAATATCAAACATTCTGTAAGTGATATAGGCTACTCAAGGAGAAAAATATGTTAATATTTTTATATTTATATATGTATGTATGTATAGCACATGTTGTGTGAGCATATATTATATATATGTTATGTAATAAATATATTGGTATATGTAAAATATTAAGAGTTCCTAGGGAAGATGGGTCAGGAAGGGCAAAGGCATCTGTGTTTATATTTGAAGAGAGTTGAAATCAAACAAAATTTTAGGAATAGGACTTTATTCTTTTACAAAAATGTGATAAATAAAAGTGAAAAAACATGGCATGCCTGTGGAATTAGTTCATGACAGTTGTCAATTAAACTATATACCAACATAGGGAAGTAAAGTGATTAGTAGTGAGCCTCAGAAAAGTAGCCTACTGAAAGATTATGAAGATCTTAATTATTGGATAATTTAGAATATATCCTCTATGCATTGCAGAGAAATTTAAGAGGTGACATGATCAAATTTTTTTTTTTATAAATCAAGTAATTAATGAATTAAATCATGCAATATTGTAGTCAAAAAGAGACAGTATGGGCTGGAATTTAGTTAGTCAAGTTGATGAGACACTGTTTGGTCTAGACACTGGAGATAGAGCAGTGAGAGGATAATCTATTAGAAAGAAAAGTAATGATAAAGAATTTTGTCTTCTACTTTATGTAAATTTTGGATATGAAAATTACCCCCAAGTCAAAAACAGTAAAATTGGGTTACTCTACATTGGACAACAAAAAATAGTAGATTATTTTTTTGTTTATTTGATGCTTTCAAGATAAGCCATGTTTTAAAATTTTAATGTATATATTCCCAAAATAAATTTAAAACTATTTTAAAAATCATAGATTTTGGGAATCTTTTAATTTACTGTTTTCTAAGTGGGTTGCAGTTTGAGTAAGCTATACAAACTGCTAAAGTACTCATGAAGAAATGCTCAAAAAATCAGTGCATTTTTTAGTTATCTGAAAAATAATATTATGCACATGGTATTTTAAAATTATTGAGTCATAGTTGATATCATTTTTGTCTACTAGGGGCAAATTATTTTCAAAAAGTTTGAGGACATATTGCCTTAAAAAACTTTAAATAGGTTACATTGGGCTTTGATTAGTAACTGTAAGAAAATTTATACCAAATACCAAATAAATACCAAATTTATTTTTAGTCAGATTAAGAGCTTCCTCTGTGTGCTATATTTAAATACAGTTAATAAATATAAATACTGTTTTGATTAAAAATTTCTACCTAGGTTTTAATATCTTTTTTTCTTCATTTCAAAAAAGGGCAAAGAGAAAAAAATACTGATTTTCAGTATACAGTATGATTATTCTCATAATCAAGTGTTTATAAAGTGCCTAATTATGCATATTGTGCAAAGAACTACCTAAACCTATTTTTTACCCTGTAGGATTCAAGATTCTTATTTATAGATATTCAGGGATAGCCCTAGATGAACTATCACAGTTATGATATCAAGTATTTGTGTATAATGTAAAGTTTTCTAATACTGTCTCTTGAATCTTCAAAATAAATTCTCTGCTCAACACCCTGAATTAGTCTTCTCAGAACTTGCTGATAAGAAAATTAACTCAGAGAAGTTAGAGCATTTTACCCAATATCATGCCATAAGTGGCAAAGAAAAAAAATTCACTTAAGCCTCCTGATATCAACTTGAATGCTTCTCCTAATGTCCATCCAAAGTTACTTGCTTGTTAGTTCTATACATACTCTTGCAAACTCCAACACTCATCAGCAACACCAACAGTTTTTGCCCTTCTCTGAGGTGCTTCACAAGACATAATTACCTCTGCAACTTCTCCCCTTCTATAAATATTACCATTCTTTTGGCAAGGCTGACTTGAGTTCACAACCTGCTAACTTAGAAGATTTCATTCCTAGGGGCACCTGGGTAGTTCAGTCAGTTGAGTGACTCTTGATTTCAGCTCAGGTCATGAACTCATGGTTTGTGGGATGGAGCCCCATATAGGGCTCTGCACTGACAGCACAGAGAGAGAACTCTTTCCCTCTTTCTCTGCCCCTCCCCAGTCCTGTGTGCATGCGGTCTCTCTCTCTCTCTCAAAATAAATAAATAAACATTAAAAAAAAGGAAAAGATTTCACTCCCAGTTAAATTTGTAGGATGAATAACTAATAGTTTTGTTTTTGTTTTTTTTTACTCTTTACAGTGCGTCTGATTTTAATAAAAAATCTTACCTAACATAAACATGGAATTTTAGACAGAAACATTTTAGATAATAGAGAATGAAATTTTATGACCAAAAAAAAAAAAAAAACCACTTTTCTTTTAGGGATGTGACCTACTGTTTTAGGATAAAAAATTTGACTTATCGGAATGATATATAGAAAAAAGAGATGTCAAAATAAAAAATGATTTGGTGAACAAATGATTGGGAAAAGAGGTACATTTTAGAAATCCCTTTGAAGCAATGCTTTTCTGTACTGTAGAAAAAGTAATAATTAGAAAGAATAATTAAGTGCCTATCTACAGAAGGTGTATGTCCAAACTGATGTACCATAGAGACTTTCGAGAGTACTTTAAAAATGTATTTCCTGAAGTGTGTAAATGTATTGCACACTGTTTCATTCCATAATAAAGATTTTTATCTGTCAGTATATAAAAGATTAGTCAGCTGTTTATGTGAATTCAAGATTATTCTTACCTTTTATTTGATACACTTCAGGGATACCAAGGTGAGTAGAAAGTAACTGCATTCAGGATTTTGTCTGGTTGATAAAAGGTAATGAATTGCTTTAGATACTTTCTTTTAATGTAAAGCAAGTGAAATGACTACAATTAAGTCAGTTAATAAGAAATTTCATACTTGATAGGTTTATGATTAATTTTAAGGTAGGTTTCTAGAAATGAAAGCATGCATTTCATGTTTCTGCAAATTACCTAGAATAACTATAATGAATATATTTAATGAAATAACTATTGAATTTATTTCTATTCCTTTTATAAGTTACCCAGTTAACCTCTCTAACAGTATACAATATATGAGTTATACAAGATTCTTTAATTATTTCATTCAAACAGTTAATCACATTAATTTTGTGTTCAGCATTTTACTAGTTAATGAGGACAGAAAAATAAATGAGGCATGGTCCTTCTTGATGGTTTTATAGTCTTATGGAGAAGACAGATGAGTAAATAGATAGATGTAAATATAAATGAATAGAACCTATTGTGATATTGGAGTTTCTATTTTGTTTATAAACAATAGGGAAGTGACAGAAAATGTAAGAGGGCATTATTACAGGCAAAAATAGGAATCTGAAAATATAATTAAAGTATATGTTGAAACTTAACTTCTAGTTCACAAAACAGACCTAAAGTCATTTATTAGAAGACAAGATCAAGATTAATCCCCGGGTAACTTGTAAGTTTACAAGTCTATTTACTTTCTAATTAACTCTGATTCATTAACATCAGGTTTCTGCCACCTAAATTTTCTCTGTCCATTTAGTGCTTTGCTTTTGTTTCTCTGTAATCCTCTCTGCTAGGCTAAAATATCCCTGTGTTCTTCGAAGTAATCTCTTTGAGTTTCACATGCCCAGGCACCTTGGGACTCATCCATTATCCCTCTTTCCCCTCCATGTGACTACCTTGGACTTGCTCACATCATGGTGTTCCTAAGATAGTCAAACTTTTTAAGTAGTATTTAGTTTTCAAGAGAAAGCTTCCCAAGTGGTGATAGTGAATGCTACAGATCTCTTCAGGCCCATCTGTGTAAGTTAAACAGTGTCTCTCCTACCGCGTTTCTATATGTCAAAACAAATCACAAGGTGGACACATTTACTACTTGGTAGAAGGAGAGCAAAAGAATTTGCATCCTTCTGTGATCTAATTTTTTAATGTTTATTTATTTTTGAAAGAGAAAGACAGTGTGAGCAGAGGAGAGGTGGGAGAGGCAGAGAGACAGGGGAACACAGAATCTGAAGCAGGCTCCAGGCTCTGAGCTGTCAGCACAGAGCTTAATGCAGCGCTTGAACCTATGAACTGTGAGATAATGACCTGAGCCGAAGTCAGACTCTTAATTGACTGAGCTACCCAGGTGCCCCTTCTGTGATCTACCATGGGAGAGAATGTGGAAGACATGGGTAGAATTTCAGTGGATACAAAGTAGAAAGTTTTCTTGAGAGAAAGAATTTTGGTTAGCCATGGTATCCTTAAAACAAGCAAAACCTAGTACATTCAACAGGGATTAGGAGTAAAGATACCTACTTCCAGAGAAATAATCAGAATGAGACAGAAGAAAATTGAGAATAAGAGAAGAAAGGGAGAAAAAAAATAGAAGAAATGATCTGATACTATCTTAAACTGGGTTTTTAATGAAATAGGGTTAAGATAGTTAGAAACAAGGACATGGGAAGATACTTAAAGGATACAACTGTTTGACCAACACTAGACTATGCCTTTAGTGTTTATTTCTGAATTTTATATCATTAAAAGAAAACAGAGAATGAATCAAGAGAAAATATTACATCAAATAATTTTTTTAAAAAATACTACAATCTGTAGTCTAAGGAAATCACAATGTTGATTCACTTTCATACACTTTAAATAAAGCACAAAGGTATTTTCTTAATTTATGGAATAGTATTTTGCTTATATTTTGCCTTCCTCATAGTACTGACCAAAAATGTGGAAAATGATGCACATAAAAGTAGAAAACCAGCCTTAGGGATGTAATGGCAAAGAATGTTTACTCTTTAAATTTTGATTTTGAGTGCTAAGTCACTATTAGATGCATATTTTCAGGTTATTCATTTGACCATGTCCTGAGGATAAATTAAGTCACAGAATACAAAGACATAGACTACCAATATTGGCCTCTCCATAAGATGAACTTATGTCACCTAATTGATAGCTTTTTTTATGACTAAGTTCTGTTCATCCTCAAATTCTGAAGATCCCCAAACTAACACATTCCTGTTCTTGTTTCCTAGGCTCAGCTACTT
Organism: Panthera tigris; assembly: GCF_018350195.1. NCBI lineage: Eukaryota > Metazoa > Chordata > Mammalia > Carnivora > Felidae > Panthera > Panthera tigris. Next base: position 29,342,027 of record NC_056668.1, read on the forward strand.
CCCTTCTTCATTCCAATTATACTCTTTAGTCATCAGTACAAATACTTCAATCATCCTGGCATTTTTATTGGTTTGGTTTAAAACTTAGGCTGGTAATTAATGCAGTCTTGTTTCCTCCTTCCTCCTGTGACCAGGAGTGTCACAATATTAACTCCTGATGATCTTTTTTTAGAGTCAATAGTACATTTTATCCTACAAAAGATTAAAAGATTTGACAAACCTAAAAAAAAATAGATTTGAAAAACTTCAGGCTCCATTGTAGTTTGTAAATTTTCTCACTTCCATCTAGCAGAAAGCAACTCTACTTCTTAATATAGCCATTTATATAACAATGATAACTAGTAAATATAAATTATTTCTTCAAGTCATTTTAATGTAAGTTTTTAATGAGAAATTAATTGGGTGTCATTCATTCAACAAATACTCATTAAAAGTCTATAATACAAATAGCCGGTGCTGAATATTCTACAATGCCAAGAAAATATCTAATTGAAGTCAGAGTTTTCAGTGGCCTCTCAATATTTTAGTATATTTCAAAGCAAAAGTAGATTTTTAACCAAGGTCAATGTCTTATGTTGTAGCCCATTGCCAAAAAAATATTACTTTTCCCCCTAAGGTGTTACTTTCCTAATACATTTAGTTATTTTCTTTCCTGCTCATTTAAAAAAAGAAGGAGATGATGATGATGATGATGATGAAAGCAACCTTTATTTTTAGAGCAGTTTTAGGTTCATAGCAAAATTGAAAGGAAGATACAGAGATTTCCTATATACCACCTGCCCCACGTATGTATTACCAATCCATTATCAACATGCCTCAATCAGAGTGTTACATTTGTTACAATTGATAAACCTACATTGCCACATCATTATCACCCAAAGTCCATGGTTTACATGAGGGCATACTCTTGGTGTTGCATATTTTAAGGACTTGGAAAATGTATACAGACATGTAGCCATCATTATGGTTTCAAATAGAGTATTGTCCAAAAACTCCTCTGTGCTCCTCCTGTTCATTGCCCCTGTCTTCCCTGCTCATAGTTATTACCCCGCCTTTTTTAAACGTTTATTTATTTTTGAAGGAGAGAGACACAGAGTGTGAGTAGGAGAGGTGCAGAGAAAGAGGGAGACACAGAATCCCAAGCAGGCTCCAGGCTCAGAGCTGTCAGCACAGAGCCCAACGTGGGACTCGAACTCACGAGTTGTGAGATAACCAGAACCAAAGTAGGGAGCTTAACCAACTGAGCAATCCAGGTGCCCCTGTTATTTCTTAAAATTAAAACTGAATTTAAACTTACTATTTGAAATAGAGTCTCAGGATATCATTTGTTTCAAGCTTGTAATTTCAAATAGTGAGGACTACAAGTCTCCTATATATATATATATATATATATATATATATATATATATATATATTCTAAGATTTTTCTCCAAGTTGAAAATTTTATGATTATGGCAAATATGGATTGAGTACCAATTAGACATTTCTTCTAACCTTGAAGATGTGCTTAAAATTTTGAATGTACAGTTTGAATGTAAACCCTAAAATAAATAGCCCACCCTGAATATAAAGTTTTTAAAATGAATTCAGAAACCCTGAGATTCCTTTTAAAAAAGTAACTTACTACTAAGAAATTCAATGGAGACTATCAAAGCATTAATTTTTTCTACTTGTAAAATAGGTCTGAAAATCTGTTTAGTATCAGATGGGAACAAATAAGTGTCACTAATACTAAAGATATACTTGGAATAATTTAGGGAAGATGGAGACTCAAGATGTGATACATTAATTTTGAGAAAATAATGAAATTTTAGCATCACATGATTTTTCTGAGTCCTGAGGTCTTTGTGTGTGTGTGTGTGTGTGTGTGTGTGTGTGTGTGTGTGTGTGTGTGTATGAGCTCTGTGTCTTGAGAATTGTGGTAAAGAGATGGGGGGTGTTCTTGTCAGAATTGTCATGTATTTCTAAATACCTTTTACTCACCTAAAAATTGAATAAAGTGAACTACATGCTCTCTAAGTCTTCTTACAGTTGTAATAAGTCTATTAAAATTTTGAACCAGTTTTTTAAAAAATCAACTGCCGTATATCTCCTCTTCTCTCAAATCAGTTCAGTATCTGAATCCTCACTTAGCCCAGACAAGGGAAAATATGTCCCTTTAGTGGTCACTAATAGAAAACTAGCTTCAATTCAGCTATCTTCATGTGTCTCCTTTACTTTTTACTTATTTTCATTCAGTCATTTTCTTCTCTCTAGAGATGAGCAAACCACTTGCCCCAGGCTTTGATAACTTTTAAAAGCAATCTGAGCTTAAAAATCAATTTAATGACATGTTCCTATAGCATTAAGCTCCATTGCTTGCCTACATTTGGCTGAGTTAAGTGAGAAGGTGATGTGTTATAACACCTATAAAAATAAATCTACTTGCAGCAATGAACGCCCAGTGACAGTCCAGAAGGCATCGCTATCCATCTCAGGTCTAAACATTTGTGCATCACCTGACTCCACAATCCACAAGAGATTAAAGAGGCCTGGGAGTCAGTGTTCACCAGCATTGCTATTTTCTTCTGCATTTGGTGTTTGGTAATTTTTTTTACTACTTCATTAGAATGTATCTGGAATGGCTTAGAGGCTTGATTTCACGCAATATGATCATGCTTTTCTCTTTCTGGAAGTTATATTTGGTGAATGTAAAGCAAATCTGAGACTTTGGGGGGAATTCTGGACTGTTGAAACTGCCGTCACATCACTGGTCTGTGTGTCCTTGCTTCCATTCATCTTTCTGTTTTGCCATTAATGTAAAGAGCACTGAATATAAGAGCACAAAGGCAGGATAAGTAAATTCCTGTTTTTCAAAATTATGACCCATATGTCCCTAGTCCTTCATTCACTGTTTTTCTGAGAAGACAGAAATGTTTGTCTCTTTTAAAAAAGTATTTGTATTTAATTTTGACTCAGCTTTTACATTCCTTGCACCTGAAATAAATCACAATGGCGAATAAAATACTCTATTTTTAAGGACAGTTTTTTTTTTTCTTATGTAAGTGTCAGAATCAGCCTTAGTATTTTTTATTTCGTTTTTAATAATATCTATGATGTTTTGATTTTTAAAACCATATTTGTTCCTGAATAGTTGTGAAAATAAACTTATCATTTTCAAGGAATGTGTACATCTAGTCCAAAGATGAAAGGAATCTCTCCTACTTTGCTGCCTCATGTGGTATATTCAGAGGGCAAGAATCAGCTCTATGTTAGAGCTTGTAGTACTTAGAATCTCAGGCTCCACCCCACGCCTTCACTTTATCACATCCCCTGGTGATTCTTCACATGAATATTTGAGAAGCACTGCTCTGACAATTCTTTGACTACACACATAATAATTTTTTTGATGCCAAGCTTTTATTTTTATCTCCAAATCCTTACCTAGGTGGTTTTTAGATGTTGTTTAAAGATATGGTCTATCCAAAAAAAAAAAAAAAAAAAAAGATATGGTCTATCCTTTTGATAATATGCTAACTATACGCTATACAAAAAAAAAAAAAGTAAGGATTATTTTTTTAAAGAATACCTTGCATTTCTTTAAAGTACTAACAATCTTGCATAACGTCAAGACTGTTTATGTAGCAGTCTTGCCATGGTAAGGACCTGTGGATGAGCTCAAATTCTCAAATATATCTGAATTTGAAAAAAAAAAAAGTGTGAATGTGGACAATATGCAAAGTATCAGGTGCTAATTTTGTGAACAGCTTATCAGTCTACCAAAGGATTCTCCATAATATCTCCTGTTTCCTTTATAATAATTCAATTTATAAAGACTTAATTTATACACAATTGCAGAAGCTTATATTCAGCAGCAAATGGGTAATGACAGCAACAACTGGTTAGGGGTTATGACACCAAGTACGGTTCTATAAATAGACTACCCAGGGATCCTGCCATGTCTTCCTCCAGGGTCAGCCTGAAGCTTGAAGCATTTCTCCTCATAGATCATTAAATCTGAGGTACTTTCATCTTAGTTTTACTAACAGAAATTTATAATAATTTTTACATGTACATTATTGACATTTTTCTGGGAAGAAAGTCCATAATATTTGAAGAAAGGTATACACTAAATACATTTAATGTTGAGTTCCTATAAAAGGAATGATTTCATCTTTATGAAAGATTGACTATTTATTCTTATATCCTTATATTGTAGCAAACCAGAATTTTATTGGTCCCTTTCAGTTTTTGCAATATTTTATTTTAAGTAAGTTTTACCCATGCCTCAGAAAATCTAAAGACTGATCTAAACCAGTTTACAAACATCAATGAAATTTTGATGAAAATTTCCACACTTTAACACTGAACTAAATAACTCACAGTATCCATAAGTGAATAAATGAATGTTGAATTCACTTTTGGAAATGGAGAAATATCTAGCCATTTAAAAATATTTTAAATTAAATCTATTTTTTCTTCAAACTAAAATTACTCAGTGACTCATGTAGTTGATTTTATATCCGTAGGTGTCATTGTTTCAAAAGCAGAACAAATGATGGACAAAGAACACTTTATATTATTTTGTAAATTACATAACCATCATGATATATATTTAATTCATTTTCTTACTTATTCAACTAATGCCAATCAAATGGAAGGATTACATAAATGTTTCTATATATATTACAAAATTAAAATTTTACGTAAAATTGATAGGAATTATGTAGGCTAAAATGAAATATAGATACAAAAATATCTGCCTTAAGGCCATTTACTTTAGGGCGCCTGAGTGACTCAGTCAGTTAAGCAAGTGTCCAGCTTTGGCTCAGGTCATGATCTCATGGTTCATGAGTTTGAGCCCTGTTTTGGGCTCTGTGCTGAGAGCTTGGAGCCTGGAGCCTGCTTTTGCTTCCGTGTCTCCCTCTCTCTCTGCCCCTCCCCTGTTCATTCTCTCTCTCCCCACCCCTCTCTCTCTCTCTCTCTCTCTCTCTCTCTCTCTCTCTCTCTCGCTCTCCCTGCCCTCTCTCTCTCTCAAAAATAAATAAACATTAAAGCCATTCACTTTCTCTACATTCGCATCAGGACTAGCAGTTATTCTTTTTATCCTAGTTTCACATTATAAAAGCAGTAGGAAGTATTTTGTTTTTTAAATGTTTATTTATTTTTGAGAGTGAGAGAGAGACACAGCACAAGAAGGAGAGGGGAAGAGAGAGAGAGAGGGAGACACAGAATCCAAAGCAGGCTCCAGGCTCTGAGCTGTCAGCCCAGAGCCCCACATGGGGATCAAAACCAGGAACCGTGAGTTCATGACCTGAGCTGAAGTCAGACACTTAACCAACTGAAACACCCAGGTGCCCCAGAAGGATGTATTTTAATATAAGTTTCTAGAAGCCTTGTTTATAAATTCATGTTTATGGAGAAATAACACCTAGAAACATCGACCAAAGGTATTTCTATGGTAACTTTAGGTAACAGAAGTTAATGAAACTGACTCTTCTGAGAGGAAGAGGAAACATCCCAGCAGCTCTGGTGGCTCTTTGTGCTGAGATATAAATAGCCCCTACCTGTGCCAGCATCTCAGGAGGCTCCAGCCTTAAGTGACCTCAGAGTTGGATGGCAGGACGGTGAGGAGACTGTGAGACACTGCCTAACCTTTCCAGACCTTTCTCTAACAGATTTAAGGAGCAAATAATGAGGTTTTTAGGTGTCCATTCCCCCCAACTCTTCACTCTTCTTCCAGTAGCTAATTTATCTTAATACTCACACATAGTTACATCTTCCCCTCCAAATACAAATGGGGCACTTCTTCCTGATGGAGACCAATGCTCTCAATCCACTATCCCATAGTATCAAGGGCTCTGTCTTCTATAAATATGCATTGTCTTGTGTCTCACATTCTATAAATGCCTTTTCTTAACACAGCACCTCCTTCCAAAGTTACTACCGTGATGGTCTACTGAAGGCCAAAGACCTTAAATGGCCCATTAATTGTGAGACTAATGACTATTTCAGTCTTTTCTCCTCAGTCCTCTATGTTTTGTTTCATAAGCATTAGCCAATATCAGCTTCTCCCCACTTAAGATGCATTAGGTCTCTGTCCCAGTTCTCTTCCTCTGTATTCCTCTGTATACCCATGAATGTGCTTTCCATGTCCTTCTTCCTTCCTCTTCTCATTTAAAAACTTTCCTCTGTAATCTCACCTTTTGCTGTGTTTTTAACTGCTGTATTTAATTATCTACTGCCCTTAGAAGGAATTAACACTGTTGACATCCTGATTCCAGACTTGTAGCTTCCAGAACTGTGATGCAATATTTCTGTTGTTTGAGGCTGCTCAGTTGGTGTTTTGTTATGACAACCCTAAAAGTCTAATAGGCACTCACCCTCCTCCACTAAGAAATGGGGGAACTAAGTGCAGCATAAACTTCTCAGCATGATACTTAAAGACCACTTGTAACCGTTCCTTGCTTTCTTTCATTGATTAACATTTCTTTTTTTTTTAAATTTTTAATGCTTATTTGTATTGAGAGAGAGAGAGAGAGAAAGAGAGAGAGAGAGAGAGCACAAGGGAGAAGGGAAGAGGCAAAGAGAGAGGGAGACAGAATCGGAAGCAGGCTCCAAGATCCAAGCTGTCAGCGCGTAGCCCCATGCGGGGCTGAAACTCATGAGACCAGGAGATCACGACTTGAGCCAAAGTCGGACACTTAACCTACTGAGCCACCCAGGCACTCCATTGATTACCACTTCTACTGCATTTTCCCCACTTTATGTACCAGAAGGAAATCCTATGAATCTTTCTTTGGCACCCCCTGCTCTCTCACCCTCCTGCAGCTTGGTATATACCATTCACTTTGTCCTTAACGCCCACTACCTCTTGCTTGAGAAATGAATGACTTTCTGTTCTACAAAAGCCAGTTGAGATTTCATTTCTTCTTTATTGACTTCTGTATCCCCTCTTCTGCAACTGCCCATCCATCTGTAGTTTCATTTACTATTGTCTGCCTGTGCCTGTTATGAGATTGGGGTTTGGGAAGGTGTTTATTTATCTCTGTATCCTTCACCTTTAACACATAGGCTGGCCTAGAGCAGTTAGTGACTTTATCATTCAATTGAATTCAACAAACATTTGTGTACTTACATGTTCAAGCAATCTGATTTCAGGCCTAAGAAACAAGAGTGAGACCGTCTTCTATAGAAGAGTTTGGTGTTTAGTAACAGGCTAAGGCCTATTGTAATGTATAAACAAGTATGTAACATAGTGCATAGTATTCGAGCAGTGACAAGTAGAGAAACAGATTAATTCTACATCAAAGCCAGTGTCCTTACACACAGTACTAAAATTTATTGACTCAATCAAGGTACTTGGCAATTTTAATGTGTTGTTAGCTCTTGTCTATGCAGGATGTTTTTTTAAAATAATTGTGAGTCTTCATTAATAAAATAAACGTATAGATTTAAGTGCTAACTTGGTCAATATAGACTGCTAACATCATAAATATTTTATCCAACGTCGATCCGGTTGCTGCCAAATATCAGTCAGTGAGGTCGTGGTCTGAGTGATCAGCTGAAGGTACAGAATTCTCAGAAGCAGTACTAAGAAGATAAGAACCTTTTGAAGTTTTTACATTTTTTTTTTAGATTTTTAAAATAGTAACAATCCTCAAGAATTTCATCATAGTTATTAGAATTTTAGGCATCTCCATGGTACATGGCTCATAAAGACTAGCAGACTTGAGAGTGAGAGGATGAGAAGTCCACAGTTAGGGATATTTTGGATGTATCTTGTCCTTGTTCCAGACTTCAGAAATTTCATTTCCTGAAGGCATGCTCAGTGCGGATCAACTAACTGGACACCTCCTGCAGTACAGTAACAATGTATTTGGACCTGTGTTCATTTATACGAATGAGATATTTTGTTTGAAATTTTCATCCAGGAGAAGAAGATATATTTGAATATAAATGTTTGAATGAGGGCAAGTTTGAAGCAGAATTGCACTCAGGGCATGGATTACAGATATAAACAGCAGTGGCACATCAGAAACAATCATTGTATCTGAATTGTTTCTTATTCAAAGGTCACACACAGATCACTTAAACAGTGACTCCATTTTAATTGTGGCTGCTGTTAACATATATCAATGCTGTTTAATCCTTCTTACATATTTCATGATCATAGATTTCTACAAGGCTTTTCCAATACTGCTTGTCAATCCTACTACTTTCCTCTCGTGGGTTCTACTTTTGATGTTCTACCTGCCCCCTACCATTTAGTATATAGCCCAGCCTTTTATTTCACAAATAAAGATAACACTATGCTTCGCTACCATCTACAAAATTGGCTAATCTACTTGTATCTCTACTAGGAAGAACTCCTCTAAGGAAGAACTGTCTACCTTTCCAAGCCTTCCTGAAAATCTTGTGTCTTCTTTCCTTCCTTCCTTCCTTCTTTCCTTCCTTCCTTCCTTCCTTCCTTCCTTCCTTCCTTCCATTGAAAATTCACTTGTGAGTATTATTCTATTGTTGATACAAGGTTGGAGATGAGGGTCCCTACCCCCCAGGTAGCTGGCAACCCAGTGGAGTTCTCTGGAATATAATATCTACTGGATCCTTCCCATCAGCCTGTACACATGCTTTAGCCTCTTTTATTTGAAAATAAAACAGGCATGCGTTGGTGGCTCAGTTGGTTGAGTGTCTGACTCTTGATTTCAGCTCAAGTCATAATCCCAGGGTCGTGGGCTCGAGCCACATGTCAGGCTCTGTGCTGAGTGTGGAGCCTGCTTGAGATATTCTCTCTCTCTCTCTCTCTCTCTCTCTCTCTCTCTCCTTCTCTCCCCCTCTCCCCCTCTCCCCCACTGACAGGTTCTCTCACTGTCTCTCATAAATAAATAAATAAATAAATAAATAAATAAATAAATAAATAAATAAAAACACAATCTATACATCACTCTACATTTTCCTCTAGTAATGTCTTATCTCTTTTCTCCAATTCAAGAGTAGACTTTCTTAAGTTTATTAAATTCATGAACTTCCTTTTCTCACTCCCCAACTGTGATGTTTAAGTTTATGTGTCAACTTGACTGGGCTAATTGTCCAGATAGTTTGTAAAACATTATTTTGGGTGTGTTTGTGAGGGTGCTTCCAGAAAAAATAAGCATTTGAATCTGTAGACTGAGTAAAGAAAATTGCCCTGGCCAGTGTGGGTGGGCACCATCCAACCTGTCGAAGTCCTGAATAAAATTAAAAAGTGGAGGAAAGGGGTGGCTGGGTGGCTCAGTCAGTTAAGTGTCCAAACTCAACTCAGGTCATGATTTCGTGGTTGTGAGTTTGAGCCCTGCATTGGTCTCTGTGTCTCCTTCTCTCTCTGACCTTCTCCTGCTCATGCTCTGTCTCTTTCTTGCTCAAAAATAAATAAACATTAAAAAATTAAAAAAATAAATGGGACTCCTGGTTGGCTTAGTTCGTTGAGAGTCCGACTTCAGCTCAGGGCATGATCTCACAGTTCTTGAGTTTGAGCCCCGCATCAGGCTCTGTGCTGACAGCTCAGTGCCTGGAGACTGCTTTGGATTCTGTGTCTCCCTCTCTCTCTACCCCTCCCCAACTCATGCTTTGTCTCTGTCTCTAAAAAATGAATAAACCTTAAAAAAATTAAAAATAAATAAAAAATAAAAAGTGGAGGAACGACAAATTTCCTTTTTCCTTGTTTTTGGACATCCATCTTTTCCTGCCCTTCTAAATTGCTTCTCCTCATTCTTGGGCCTTCACATTCAGACCAGTACTTACACTGTTGGTTTTCCTGGGTTTTAGGTGTTTAGGTTTGGACTAGAAATATACCACCAGCTTTCATGGGTCTCCAGCTAGAAGACAGCAGACTGTGGGACTTCTCAGTGTCCATAAGTACATAAGCCAATCCCCCATAATTAATGTCTTTTTATATAACTCTCTATATATCCTATTGATTCTGTTTCTCTGGAGAACTCTAACTAATATGCCTACTTACACTTTAGCTCATTTCAACCTGATTTTTATGTTCAGCATGTTACCAAAAGTACTTAAACTATAAACAAACAATCCTTACTTTGCAAATGTAAGTAAATGAACAAAAGTACTTCTCTATGTCTCTGGCCATTTTACATGAATTCTTTAATGCCTGGATCTTCTTACTAGTTCTTTGGTATTTCTAAATTCTCTCAAGTCCTATTTTTTAAGTTACATTCTCTCTGTTTATATTCCTTCACCAATGACTTTAATTAATACCTTGAATCACTGACCTTCAAGCCTCTTCCCTCCAATCCAATCTTGAAGGTCAAATTAAATACCCATTACCTATACTTGGGTGTCACACAGACACTTCACACTTACTCATTCGATGTTTAGTGTGTAATCTTTCCTACCAACATTGGTTACTTCAAGAGCCTTTCTATTTAACCATAAACATGACCTCAATCCATCCTTTCCCTTTATCCATAAATTTAAGCATGACTTTTAAAATGCCCTCATGTTCACTTTCTGTATTGAATCAGGTATATCAAATCATTTTCTTATCTTCATTTTTTTTTGTGTTATACCAGTTGAGCAAGCCACTGTAATGTCAAGGGATTATGATCTATTTAATCTTCTCTCATTAAATGTGTTTGACTTTCTTCATTTTGCTCTCCACAAGGAATATACCAGACTGATAAGTCAGATGAAAATATCTGAGCATGTTAGTGCCATGGTAAATACTCCTTTGGAATCTTCCCATCGCTTATAAGTTCCTACATTTTCTGGACTCTTTTATTCAGCAAGCCTTAGCTCCCATCATTTCTTCCATCTCCTTCATTATACACCAGCCGCACTGGCCTTCCTATCCACAACTTTCCTCTCTACTGCGAACTCTCTTCTCCATTCTGCCTCTACTTATTTGTCTATATAACCACACTCATTTTTAGTTCTCAGCTTCAGTCTTTAATTTACACTCAGCTTCAGTCTTTAATTTACACAACATTGGTGAGTGCCGTGTGCAGGCAGTTGTCCATCTTGACCCTCCAAAAGAAGAGAAGCCCTCCTGCATGTTCTCAAGCCATGCATCTTAAAAGCACAGATTATGTCACTTATCTTCTAGAGTATAAATTCCCTAAGAGCAGGCATCCTTGCCAATTTTCTTATGAGTATTTTTTTATAGCAACATGTGAAATGTTTGGTACATCAGAAGTGTTCACAATAAATGTATAATGACTGAGCAGAAAATAAAATAATGTCATGAGAGAAAATGTGATAAAAACTTTATTATGAGAACTGAGTTATTCCTAATGCTAGAGGAAAATATGTTTACTTAAAACTTCTCACTGGATTGCATAATAGGTGGATAGTTATATATGTATATTTTTTTAATTTTTAATTATTTTTTTATCTTTGAGAAACAGAAAGAGACAGATCATGAGTGGGGGAGAAGCAGAGAGACAGGGAGACACAGAATCCGAAGCCAGGCTCCAGGCTCTGAGCTTCAGCACAGAGCGCTCTCAGCACAGAGCGCCATGTGAGGCTCAAACCCATGAACGGTGTGATCATGACCTGAGCTGAAGTCAGGTGCTTAACCATCTGAGCCACCCAGGTGCCCTAGGTGTATACTTATTTTTTAATACAAAAGTGACTAAAGGAGCACCTGGGTGGCTCAGTTGGTTAATCGTCCGACTCTTGGTTTAGGCTCAGCTCATGATCTCACAGGTTGGGAGATGGAGCCCTGTGTCAGGCTCTGCACTGAGAGCACAGAACCTGAATTGGACTCTCTCTCTCTCTTTCACACATGCGCGCGCGCACACACACACACACACCCACGAAAAATAAATAAATAAACTTTAAAAAAAAGTGACTAAAGCAGTCTAGAGATAGTTTTCCATTCCCCAGCATCTGATTTATTGGCTCAATTATTTATTACTGGAATAATTAAGATCAATTAATGAAACCACCTAGATGTAAAAATATCTCAGTAATGTTTTGTACCAATTTACTGAATTAATTTTCATTCTTATAAACAATAGCAGGCAGCAGCTTTTCAGATATTGCTCATAGTCTACAGTATTTAAGTATTTTAATTTCCTACATGACAAAGTCAGTATATGAGAAACTTCTGACATTCAATAGCAGTGACCCAAATTGAACTCAACTGCTATTATAGCTTTTCTTATTTTAGTCATATTAAAAATATTTCTGTCGCTCTAATAATTAAAAGCATGTCTGGAAGTGTCCAGCAGGAAATTCAGGGTACATTTCCAGAAGCGGTTCAGCAGCAACTCAGTGTCAGGGTCCTGGGCCTGTTGTCTCAGGTGTCACATTTCATAAAACTCCATCCAAAACAGAGAGTAGAGAAAGCCAGACAGCACAGAAGCCCCTACCTTTTCTGTCCTCTCTCTGCTTCTCAGGAAGACAGTATTTTGAAAAAGTACTTAGCATATTTTCCCTTATTTCTCGTTGAGATAACTCGTTCACACTGACAGAGTCTAACTACAGGAGGCAGGACAAGTGGAACTGAACTTAAGACTTTTACAACCTTTATAATAAGAGACCAGTGAATGGGCTGGCAAAGGCCATTAAGGGGACATCCACAATTATCTTTCCCTATGGAAAATACATAATTATGTTTACCAATTTCAAAATATAAAAATCTGAATACAGAAAATTTAAATTACTTATATTCTCATAACCTAGGGATAAACCTTATACATATGTACTTAGATTTCTGTTTCATCTTGTCTAAATTTATCTTATCTATCATTTTCTCATGTTGTTCAATGATATTTTTTTTTTATTTTTTTTAACGTTTATTTATTTTTGAGACAGAGAGAGACAGAGCATGAACGGGGGAGGGGCAGAGAGAGAGGGAGACACAGAATCAGAAGCAGGCTCCAGGCTCTGAGCCATTAGCCCAGAGCCCGACGCGGGGCTCGAACTCACGGACCGCGAGATCGTGACCCGAGTTGAAGTTGGAGGCTTAACCGACTGAGCCACCCAGGTGCCCCGTTCAATGATATTTAAAGGCTGCATATTCTTTCATTTTACAGACATGTAATTCAATGAACTATTAATATATTACCATTTATTTGCTGGTGCATATTCAATTTTGTATTTTGCTTACTAGTTTTACCAGGAATATATAAATAACAGTAGATATTGACTTAAAAAGATGCACAATATTAAATATTAACATTCTAATAAATAAACTTAAAATATGTTTAAGACAGTGCCAGCGTGGCTCAGTCAGTTATGTGACTGACTTGATTTCTCCTCAGATCCTGGTCTCATGGTTTGTGAGATCAGGCCTTGTGTCAGGCTCTGCACTGACAGCACAGAGCCTGCTTGGGATTCTCTATTTCTCTCTCTGTCTCTGCCCCTCCCCTACTTCCATCTCTCTCTTTTTCCCTCAAAATAAATAAACTTAAAAAATTAAAATTCCATGATGCTATGCATAAATATGTATATTAATTACGTTAATGTACAATAATTTTAAGTCTGAAATTACTTTGTTTAAAGGAATATTCAAGATAACTGCACTTTTTTTGGGGTAATATTTGTCACCATGGACCTAGAGAGTAGGACTGTCACTGTGGAGGATGGAGAAGTGGGAACATTGAGCCACAGATGATTATTCTCAGGCCCAGAAACCTAATGGGATTTACCCCGCTAAGTTTTGAACTTACTTGGGATAAGGGTCTCCTTTTTTCCTGACAGTATTCTATTCTGGAATGGTAATATCTATCCAATGCCTATTCTACCATTATATTTTGGAAGCAGATAATTTATTTCCAATTTTACAGGTGCACAGATAGAGAAGAATTTCTCCTCAGGTTGGATAATTCTGAGTCTCACTATACCTGATTCACATGGTTTAGAAGATAAGATTTTTAGTCTTTAGAGTTGATGCTGAAATGAGTTAAGATTTTTGGGATGTAACAATGTTACAAAGGCATTTTGCATTGGGAAAGACATAAATTAGGGGGTAGAGGGTGGTGGGGTTTAATTATGTTTCCCAAAATTAATGTTCAAGTCCTAACGCCCAGTTCCTGTGAATGTGACCTTATTTGGAAATTAGGTGGTAGTAGATGTAATCAAGTCAACGTGAGATGATACAGGATTAATTTGAGTGGGCACTAATTCAGTGACTTGTGTCTTTATAAGAGGGGAGATTTGACACAGAGACACACAGACACACAGAGAAGATAGTCATGTGACAATGGAGGCCAAGATTGGCATGTTGCAAACTGAGAGATGTTCGAGATTGCCAATGACCAGGAGAAACTAGAAAAATCAAGGAAACCTTCCTCCCTAGAGCTTTCAGAGGGAGCACAGCCCTGCTGACACTTTTATTTCAGACTTCTGGCCTCCATAACTGTGAGAGAATAAATTTATGTTGTCTGAAGTCACTCAGTTTGTGGGAATTTGTTATGGCAGCACTAAGAAATGAATACAGATGTTGGTAGTTCATTCAAAGTGAACAAACATACCATAAAAATAAAAGTCACCTTAAAAAGATATATAAAAATTTAAAGCAACCCTCAGGATATCTTTCTAAATTTGGAGTGCTTGAACCTGTAGCTTTTTATGTGTTTATAACTTGTCACATTTGTTTAGAGAGAAAATTCAGAAAATTAACCATGTCTTTCTTAATGTCAACTTGTGTGAGCTCTTTTATAGAACTTAATGATATGGTTGTTGGTGTTTGTATTTTTAGGACTATTAATTGCATTGTAGGTATTGAAAAGCATGGCATGGTAGAGTATAGAAACAAGAGGGAAAAGATCGATATAAACTGAATAGCCAGTGAAGGTTGTTTTTATAGGCTTGAGATAGAGGATTAAAAAAATGGAAGAATAGAGGGGAGAATAAAGACAGCAGGGAAGATATCATAATTTACTTGTAAGAAATTGTATGAACAAAGATAGATGGACTGGACATTTCATCTTATGTCAGTGGACATTAACAAAATCAACCTAGGATTAAAAAAATCTACCTAGTATAGTTAATTTTCTGTACTATTTGATTAATGTTAATTACCAATTCAGATAATTCAAGTTCTCAATTATTTTTTGTTCTAGTTAATTGGAGTTCACTCTTAATTATAAAGGGGGATAGATAAATCATTTAATTTTAGTTCTTTACCTATATTCAATTTTTTCTAGGTATATATTTATTTATACTTAATATGGATAAAATGCTTCAGAATGTAAAAAGCCTGACATATGCGTTGTAATAATTAATCCATTATACTCTCCTATGCTTAAAAATATCTACTTTTTTAAGTGTATATAATTACGCCAAGTGTTGGCCTCATCTTGATTTTTCTTATATAATCTCACCTTTTTCTATAAAAATGTATGCCCAAAGTACACAGTGAAATAAGTGTGGTAGGTCTATTCCCACATACTGTTACGTACACAAGTCATATTTTAGCAAGGTAGATGATATTCTCAAAGAGCAGACTCTCAAAGCTTCTTGCAAAAGGAACCGAGGAGGTTTGAATGGTGGTTAAGTGCTTTTCGACTTACGTTGTGTGAGCTGTTGTCTTCTGTGTTTCTTAATAACCTTTAAAAGGCTTGCAAATGACAGCACTATACGATTGTGTAGAGTTTATATTTGTGAATATTGTAAGTATTCACAATACTTACAGTACAAAGATGGAATCACATATTTCCTTATCAAAATTGTTCAAAATGGAAGGTTATTTAAAGGACAAAAACACACGATTAAAAGTTTTCTGATTTACACATGTTATTATTGGAGTAGATAATTAAGTCAGTAAGAAATAGCGAATGACTAGATAATGTATGATTTGATAGAGAAAACATGCCCACAGTGCACATAATGTATGTCTCCACTATATCCAACATTTTATGAAATTTAAATTATCAAATTTAATATCTTAGTTGTCACATACATTTGTTAGTAGAAGAGCACTTCGGTAATTTGAAATTGAACATATTATTGTCCTTTTAAGGTTTATACAATTAATAATTAGCAAGCAGTAACATTTACAGTATTTTAAATCTGTAACTGGATGAATGATAGTGAAATTTAATTAATCTCTTTAATTAAAGGAGCCATTAGTTGTGCCTTTTTAAAGCAAGTGAATTAAACCTCCCACACTTAAGCAATATAAAACTAAACTATCCAGAAACTTTGTTTTTAAAGTCACTTTGTTACTGAAATTATGAAAGGATTCAATCACTGAACCTATCAACAAGCCAAACTATAATTGTCATTGTTTTTTGTTGTTGTTTTGTTTTTCGGGGTTTTGTTTTGTTTTTGCTTTCGCTTTACATGCTTTACCTAAACATCATATTTTAAATCATTCAATAGAAATTGAATTTCTACAGAACAAATTCCAAACAAGCCAAGTTATAGCATCCCTCTCTTTGAAGATTCATGTATTGTACACTTTTAAACTTTATATTTTCCTGAACCCTCAACATGCCCACAAATAGGCTGCGAACACTTTGCTCAGGTGACTCGGTGTGCTAGTGTGATGAGGCTGATTCCTGTCATAGTTTTCTTTCTTGCCCTCACCAGTTTGTGACCTAGTGACATTCCCATGAGCCTATGAAGTCCATCATGCCTTTTGCTTATGTCTTCCACTCCGATCTCCACAGAGACACTTGCCCGCTGGCCTTCCTTCTCTCAACTCTCCAGTTGCTTGTTTGAGCCCAATCCCTGGGCACTCCTCCCATATCACCCATTGCATGGTGTACCGTGTTTCTCTTTTCTTTTTTGTTTTTTCCTTTTTTTTTTTTGAAGTTTATTCATTTTTGAGAGAGAGAGAGAGAGCAGGGGAGGGGGAGAGAGTGAGGTAGACACAGAATTCGAAGCAGGCTCCAAGTTCTGAGCTGTCAGCACAGAGCTAGACACAGGGCTAGAACCCATGAGTCATGAAATCATGACCTGACCTAAGCCGGAGTCAGACGCTCAACTGACCCAGCCACCCAGGCACCCTTTTGCCTCTTTCTTCTAGGAACTGTTAATATAAAAAAATCTTTTGCACTGTGTTGTTATTCTACATTGGCACCAGAGTGATCATCAAAACTTCCATTGTTTTAAACTTCCATTTTTAAGTAATACAATTATTCCTTACAATACAATACACCTGAAAATTTCATATGAATCTTGGATGAATAGGACATTTGCCATGGCAAATGGGAAATTAAACATCATCTTTTATGCCTCTCTACCATTACATTTACTTCCTTACCATTATTTTCTAGGAGTGACTTAAAGATGTACCTCAAATGTATTTATTTGCCATTTAAAAAATAAATGGCTGATAAATAAATAAATGTATTGGCCGCTTAATAAATGAATAACTATTGAGCATCTTTTTCATGTTAGCATGATTGTAAGAGGGTACAGGAATAAATGAAAGAGATAAGATTACTGATGTATCACCAAGCCTCGTATCCCCCAGATACAGAAAGAAACAGAAACAGGAAGATAGGTAATGTGTCTGGAGAAAAGAATATGAAGAAAAGGGATGAGATTAGAGGGGTAAGTAGAGCTAAATTTAGGTATTTCCAGTTCGGTGCTAGAGACAGTTTACAGATGTTCTGAGAGACCCCTCACCCAACCCTTGGGAATGAAATGAGATTAAAGGCATACCTACCACACATTCTATCAGTCCTGTGTAGACTGTAGGGACCTGGGTGACCTGGAGACTTGAGTCTGGTTTCCTTTGATCTCAAGAGCCTCCATTTTACTCTAGGATCTTATATAAATATATCATTTTTTATGTGTACTCTGACAAAATGATCTGAGAAGCATCAAATAGACTTTCTGACCAATTTAAGGAGTATAGATATTATTCTCACTCTAGTGTAAAGCCAAAGAAAGGTTGTAACCAATAGAATAAAATAATCTGGTTGATGTTTCAAAAGACCTCACTTTCTGCTTTTAGAGAAGAGTTTAAAAAAATCGAAGTTAGGAAACCAATTAGGACATTTTGAAGTAGTCTATTCCATGGTTTCTCAAAAAGTGGTCTGAGGACTGTTAGCATCAGTGGGCATCAACTGAGAACTTGTTAGAAATACAAATTTTCAACCCATCTCCTCCCCCAAACTTACATTAATCCATGGTTTAACAAGACCTCCAGATAATTCTGATGCTCAAAAGTTAGTAAATTTTGAAAACTACTGTTCTAATTTAGGAATGATGGCTTGGATGAAATGGTGGCTGTAGAGATGGAGAGAATTAAATTGATTTGATGGCTTTTTTTGAAATGAGGCCAGCAATATTGTGATATCAAAGTGTTAACCATAACAATGCTCTGATTCCAATAGATACTATTAAATAATTTTTAGCATAAAAAATCCAAAGGATATGGTATGACTTTACATAATATACATGTTTATATATACATATTTGCACATGTGCGTGTAGAATATATAGAATATATATCTACCTAATGTATATTCATAGGTGTGTACACACACAAATATGTTCCTTTTGTTTGTTTGTTTTAAGGGAAGTCATGTTGATTAATCTATTTGAGTATAGACCCAAACAAACCAAGCACTTACTCAGCAGGAATGATTCCACTATGTAGAGATGGACAGATATTGAGGTCGACACCAAAATTCTCTTTCATGGTCACATCTACTATGCTTGAGAGTACATAATTCGTGGTTTCATTTAAGTACTAATGGAAGCACACTATTTCAAAGGAACTTTTTGGGAAGAGATCTGATAGTATCTACCTGATGAAGAGTACAAATTAAATTATTTGATTTTCATAACAAAACTTAAACTTTAGGGACTATATGTCTCATAAAAAGTGACAAATGAATGGGCCAGTTAGAAAATGCTGCAAATTATTGAGAAAGTGAGGTAACAGACTGGTTGCAGATTGGCAGAGAAAACATTCTGGTTATGAGAGATGTGGGCAGGGATTTGAAGAAATCTGGAGTGAATAGGCTTAAGGAAGACATGGTTCACAGGGAGAACAGCAGTGAAAAGTGGGGAGGTGAGTATATACACGGTACATTCGTATAGAGCACACAAACTGTTCTAGACTGAGCCACCATGTTTCTGTGGGGGAGTGATAGCAACGAGATTGGGTTGTTAGTCTAGAAATACAGTTTCAAAGAAAGTGCTAGGTTAAGGAGATGTTCTGGGAAGCTTTTAAAATTGTTTCAGTGGGGATTTTCATAATAAAACTATTATATTGAGTATATCATTTGACAGTGACATCCAGGATTGATTAAAACAGAGAGAGACACTAAAGAGTGTTTTCTGGAGACACCTGGAATAATCTAGGTGTTTTATGATTGCAGTGAAATGGAAAACACAGGATAGATGCAGGTTGTTTGCAGTTCAGTAGAAAGCCTCACATTGGGAAACAGTAACTCCTGGAGGAGTTATCTGGATCTTTTTTATACTCTTCACCTAAACCAGCCTTATTTACATACATAAAAGGGTTAATAATTAATCGATACATGGAATTTTAGTTATGGAATTATCAAAAATTATTTGTATAATCATAAGCATTGGTATTTCTGGGTCACATCAATGAAGACTATGTAATTCTTACATGCTTTGACATAAATGGCAAAGATATTTCCTCTTTATGAGGTAAGAAAAGCTGTTTAATATGTAGGTAATTCTGTTTTTTTTTCAAATGTTTATTTTATTTTGAGAAAAAGAAAGAGCATTAGTAGGGGAGGGGTAGAGAGAGAGAGAAGGAGAGAGAGAATCCCAAGCAGGCTTCATGCTGTCAGCGTAAAGCCCACGATGGGGTTCAAACTCATGAACCGTGAAACCATGACCTGAGCCGAAATCAAGAGTTAGAAGCTTAAGTGACTGAGCCACCCTGGGGCCCCCTAGGCAATTCTGCTTTTTAAGGAAAGCTGAGCCTTTATGGAGACAGTGGATTTGGAAGATATTTCTATAAAAGGGCAAATCTTTCTTCATCCAACCAGCTTTGGTTAATGAGATTTTTAAAGGAAGAAGCATACTAATGGCACATAATTTACATTTTAGTTATGGGCATCTCTTAGCAATGTGTATCTCTAGAGTGATAGCAAATTTCTGTTCCCTGCTCATGGGTATTGCTTATCTTATTGTATTTCCTAGAAGTTTTACTTTGTTATCTACACACACATCAGAGGCTTCTCAGAATATTCAAGATATGGGACAAATAAAAATATGAGAAGGCGAAACAAATCAACAAGAAAAGACTAGGAATTGTACACACAAAAGATATCAGAAACCATTAGTAAACACATCCACACATATCACACAAGTACTTATCAAGTAGTCAGTTACTATGTGCGAGGTACTATTCTGGTGTAAAAGATGCGACACAAAACACAACTGAGAGAAATCCCTACCCTCATGGAGTTTAAATGCTTGTATATTAGAAGTTTAATAAAAATAAGCTTCATTGGCACAAACTCTTGATTTGGAAAATTCTTTTGCATTAAGTTCATGCCTAGTTACATTACTAAGTGAACTGAATAGTCCATTTAACACCTTACCCTTCAAATCTAGAAGATGAAAAATGTTTCTGCACAAAACGTTCAAATGTATTCCTGAAACAAATGGTGTATGATAAAAAAGCTCATTTGCAGATTGTTGCTAATTGTGTCTCTTACATATACTTTTGCTTCATTCAGTGTGAATTACAGTGGTAAAAAAATGACTATATGTTTCAGAGAAGAAAAAATTTCCGCCTGGATGCTATAAAATTTAATCGTTTTCCTTTTATAATGTTTTATCATTGGCTCCAATGGATTAAGACAACTTTCCTGGTGGAATTGTGAATAATTAAACATTCACATGTGAAGCAAAGTGCAAGATATCAGAATCCTACTTAAAGGATACTTCATCAGATATTATAAATCATGTTGAGTAAAGAGCCAAAAAAATACTGATTACCAATCTGAAATATTATTATGCTAGTCACTGAATATTTTTTTCTCTTTTGTAAATGTCTCTGAAAAGACTGAGCCATTCCTTTTTCTTCCTTTATTGGGTGGTTAGAAAATGGATCTGGGTTGACACATTTCCTTACTGCTAAAAATAGGGATTATTTTATGAAAGTGCTTTCTAAAATCGTTCTTCAATAGCCATGTTTCAGCCAGTTGCATTATGAATGTTATGGACTACATGTTTGTGCCCTTCCAAAATTCTTATTTGGAAACTCTAACCTTCAATTAGATGGTCTTGGGAGGTGGAGCTTATCAGAAGCGATTAGGTCATAAAAGTGGGGCTCCCAAAATGGAATTAGTGTCTTTACAAAGAGAAGAAGAGTACCAAATCCCTCTCTACCACATGAAGATACAAGGAGAAGATGACCATCAATAAACCGGGAACAGGACTTTCAACAAGAACTTCACAATGCTGGCACCTTAATCTTAGATTTCCCAGCCTCCAGAACTGAACGATGAGAAATCAATTTCTTTTGTTACAGCAGCCTGAATTAAGACAAGGGGCCCATGCATACTGTTCAGGTGCTGCGTGTTGGCTGCTAAAAACTCACAACTTCTCCTTTCTTCATTCAGATACTTGCCATTGGTCAAATGACAGCCCGAGAGCTGCCCTGGGAGGCTGGCAGCTCTCCCCCAACCGCGATCATTTTCTAGTATAAGGCACAGAAGGCTGGCCTACTTGCCTCAGTGTAGGATGAATTTTGTGATAAAACTTAGGCACCAGAGCTTCCTGAAGGTGGAATGAGACAGAAGCAAGTCTCCAGCTGAAGACTGTATGTTGTTTAGCTTCTCTGCCCTGTCCCTCCTGCATCTTTCCTACCTCTCTCCTGAGAGCACACCCTCAAATAAATTGCTGGAGCAAGAAGACTCTACCGCTGCTAGACCTTTACTGGCTCTTTAAGTCTGCAAACACAACCTACCCCTAACCCACCTCAAACAAAAGGCAATTAATTCCTGGGGCACCTGGGTGACTCAGTCAGTTAAGCATCCAACTTCGGCTCAGGTCATGATCTCTCTGTTCCTGGGGTTGAAACCCCACATCAGTCTTTCTGCTGTCAGTACACTTTTCACATGCTCTTTCTCTCTCAAAAGTAAATTCACTTTTTTTTTTTTTTTTTTTAAGGCAGTGCCTGGATGTTTCTCATTCCCTTAATTTCCAATTTGTTTCTGAGTCACTTGCTCAACCTTTTTCATTTGGACCTTTGGTGCCAGACTACAAAGTCTTCCATATCCTTTCTGGTCCCTTTAGCCCATTACATTTTCCTTCTGGTACATTGAACTCCACTACAGCTTTCCGCTGCCTCTGCACAGCCAGGCTTTGTGTTTTCCTTAGTGTTCTGCTGAGGGTGCACCTATCTCACAACCCTGCCTTAACTTTCTAGGGGAATGTCAGGTGGAGAAGGAGGGGATGGAGGTCACATACTGTCTCATTTTGTTTTGGTAAAGTGTAAGGAAAGAAAAAATAAGGAAATAGATCTTGCATTACCATTTCCAGAATAGGTGAGAAATTAATGTTTAGGAGCCAAATAGAAAATACAGCAGTACCCCAGGTCTGGGAAGCAGCAGGGATACCTCTGAAAATTTGTCAAGGAAGCCCCTTCACTTGGAACATTAAGCCATGGATCAAGAAGATAAAAACTGCAGGAGCTCAGGGAACAGTGAAAACCACAGTCATCAGCAGAAGGCTGCAGTTCCAGTCAGGATGCTTTGTAGGTGACGAAAGTGGTGTTTACTATTCCCCTTGCTGCTTATCTCCTTATAGCCTAGTTAGTAAGATTTTTTTTTATTACTTGGGGAAATTTATTTCGAGAACAAGGATAACAATATTATCTTCCAGTTAAACAGATAAAAAAACCCTTAAAAGTACTGAGTACAATGAAGCAGGTATCAACATCTTATGTGTCTATCCATATCCATATCTGTCCATATCTTGTCTATCAGCAAGCCAGAAAACAAGATTTTTTTTTTTTTAATTTGGGAGGAAGGAGGCTTGGGGGAGGGGTTAGGGGAGGAGGCTGATTGTATTGTCATGTTATAACAGTAACAGTAAGTAGTAGCTGATAATTACGACATATTTATTCTGCCAGACATTCTTTTAAGCATTTTACATATCATATCTTATTGACCCCATATAAAAAAAACTATGAAATGAGAGTTATTATATTTTATATTTAGGAACAAGACAAACGAAGCACTGAGAGAATAAGTTTATACAGTTATTAAGAGATAAGGCCTGGGGCACCTGGGTGTCTCAGTCAGTTATGCATCCAACTCTTGGTTTCCCCTCAGGTCATGATCTTGTAGTTTCATGGGTTCACCCACATAGGGCTTAGCACTGTCAGTGCTTAGGATTCTTGTCTCCCCCTCTCTCTCCGCCTCCCCGACTTGTGCTGTCTCTGTCTCAATCAAAATAAATAAATAAATAAACTTAAAAAAAATTTAAAGCCAGGGATGGAACTTGAGAGACTGATCAGATTACGTAGCAAACACTAACTAGCTGGCCTGAGCATCACTTTTCTATTTCTCCTGATAAGAGAAATTTTAGTTGACTATGAGTGGTCACGTTACTAGGATCTGGCTTATGGGAAGTGCTGTGTACAGATTCAGAGTTATGGGATGGAAGGGAAGGAGCGCATACTATTCATGTTTTCCACCCACTTCCCATTGCCTGGAATGCGGATAGGATAATTGAGCTGAAATACTTGGCTTGAACCATAAGGTAGAAACAGCATATGAGGATGGCAGAGTGAAATAAAGGAAGCCCAGGTCCCTGCATATTGTAGACCTCAATTACCAGCCCTGGACTCTCCACACTTTTAGATGAAAGAAACACAAACTTCTATTTTTCTTGAGTCATCTTCTTTTGGGACTCTTGTTTAGGCAGCCTAATTTATATAGTATGTATTAATTCAGAGAAGCAGCATACTATATTGAAAAAGCATTGGACAGGGCATCAGGAGACCAGAAATTGAAAAAATTATGCTGAGGCAAAAAGTATGATTGTAGACAAATTATGGAATTATGAGTAAAATGAGTGAATTATAATAAATATAGTGTAAGATTCCTTCTAATTGCAAAACACTATAAAAACAATTTAAAGAGGTTAATAAAATAGACAATATCATTTAATCAGTTTGGGAAACATTAATGCATTACAGGACATTTATATCTAGATAAGTTTGAGACTAAATGTCCTCAAAAATTGCTTAAACAAAATTTATTCTGTTTCTACAAATTTGATAAATGAATAGTTTCAAATTTCTTTATGTAACTGCCAATGAATTAAAGATACTATATAAATATTGTCACTCACATGATAAAGCATCTTCTTGAAAAGCTCTTAATTTTAAATTCACCTTTATAAAAATGGAAAAAGAATCAATTACTAGAATATTTTTAATAGGTATCCGTCCATATCTTGTCTACTAACAAGCCAGACAAGATTTTGCCTATGTTCTCAACCTTACGTAATATTTTTTTACATTCAAACATCGACCTGAGTATTTGAAAGGTTTCAAATACTTTGATCCAGTGTGAAAACCCATCAGAGTGTAAGCCCCAGAGGGCAGGGCCCAACCCCTGTTTCAGTCACTGCTTTATTTTCTGTGTGCATGGACAAACCTGGCATGTTGTAGAAATTCCATAGGTATTTTTTTGAATGAATGGAGGAATAAATGTAACTAGCCCTCTGATAGGTGATTAACATCAACTACTGATGAAATCCACCCACAGTGAAAGTTTTTGGGAAAATGATTCTAAAATATATATAACACAATAGTCCCCAACTTGCAATAGTTCGGCTTATGATTTTTTGACTTCATGATGGTCTGAAAGAGATGCACATTCAGTAGGAACCGTGCTTGAATTTTGATCTTTTCCCAGGCTAGTAACAGGCCCTATGATGTGATGCTGGGTGGTGACAGTGAGCCCAGTGCCCAGGAAGCCATGTGATCAGGAGGGCAAACCACCGAAACACTTACAAGCATTCTTTCACTTTCCATACAGTATTCAATAAATTACACGAGATACTCAACAACTTATTATAAAATAGGCTTTGGGTTAGATAATTTTCCCCAACTAGAGGCTAACGTAAGTGTTCTGAGAACATTTAAGGTACACTAGGCTAAGCTATGATATTCTGTAGGTTTTGCAAATTAAAACGCATTTTTCACTTACATATTTCCCAATTACAATGGGTTTATTGTGACATCGCCCCATCACAAATCAAGGATGATCTGTACTCATCTCATTAGAAAAGAGTTTCCATTTAGTCATACAAAATTTAATTCACTAAAAATTTTTACTTTGGCCTTTTTTTTCTGTGTTAGTTTTTATTTCCTATAATAACTGTTGAGCTTGGTAGTCTATTCTCACCTTCTTATATCATTTTGGATTTAAAATGTTTCTCTAGGGGCGCCTGGGCGGCTCAGTCAGTTGAGCGTCCGACTTCGGCTCAGGTCATGTTCTCACAGTCTGTGAGTTCCAGCCCCGCATCGGGCTCTGTGCTGATGGCTCAGAGCCTGGAGCCTGCTTCCAATTCTGTGTCTCCCTCTCTCTCTGCCCCTTCCCTGCTCATGCTCTGTCTCTCTCTGTCTCAAAAATAAATAAAAACATTAAGAAAAAAAAATAAAAAAATAAAATGTTTCTCGATTCAGAAACCGTTCAGGAATTCATGCTAATTCCTAAATCTACTGCCCAATGTATCAAATTTTCTAAATTACTCTCCTCAGCCATCCCTCAGAGTAAGAAGGTCAAGTATCTCCTTTGCTCTTCTGAATGATTCTTGCTCCCTAGGACTCACAGGTAAGGTACACTTCAAGAGTCTGCTACTGCTGTGACCCATCTCTGTCCCATCAGCCATGCTAAGTTGTTAAATTCCTAAGGGTTTTCCTCTTTCTAAAAGAAATAGAGAATTAGGATAGTCCCAAGAGATTTTAATACCCATATCAAGTAAAGGGAAGGGCTTAATTTTATGAAAGGTACATGTACATTTTTTTAAATTTCCTATGTGTATTGTATATTCCATAATTATATGTCAGCAATATGAAAAGACTGATTAAAAAAAACAAAAAAAATATAATATGTGGTATATGTATTTTGTTAATGGAGAACTTTTCTCAAACTGGAAAAAAATGTTTTTAAATGATAGAATGGTCAGGTTGACTCGTATTTCCTGCATATCAGCTTACAAGAGTAACTCTTTCAATAGCTGTGAAGTAGCAAATGAAATATTGAGTGAGTTACTTGTCATTTAATTTGCAACGATTTCAGTGCCTTTCAACTGCTCTGCAAGGCACAGGGTATAATTCATTTGTATCCTTTCTTGTAATTTGAAGACACACCACAAGTCACAAGTTAACTGGACCACAGGACAGTTAATGCAGGTTATGAAAACTAATTAGTAAATAAATATCATGGCATGGACTATCACTTTTTCATCATTTTCCTGCTTACCATTTTTTTCTACATTTTAGTTAAAATTCAGTATTAAATTTTTCACAAGTTTTTTTTTTTTTTTTTTTCCATTTTGGTTTATAGTCTTTGCATGGACACTTTGTAATCATTACTGAATTGTGTACTTTACCACTAGAGTCATGTTTAGGGAGTGGTCTGTTTTAGTATTATTCCCTGGAAGCTTAGAAAAATTCTAATTTTATTCCCTGCTGTGCATATTATTTTCCCATCCAATTAAGAAAGGTTCATTTTGAGAAAAATTTTGGGGAATGCTAAACTTTAGACTAAAGCATCCATTTATTTAATCAAACTTAATTAACTGCTACACAGAAGTTTTAATGACTTTATTTTATGAACTTTATTAACTTTATTTCTTTATATTAACTTTATTTCTTTTCACGAAGCTGAATTTTGCAACTTTATTAGAGTTGAACTAGTTTCTGAGACACATCAGAAATTAATTTCATTTTATTTCAATTCAAACTTTTTGGATTAGGAAGACAGGATGAGACGGATGGCCCTGGAAAGTCTTACTGTTCCATTTTAGTAAATCTCCAGGCCTGGAACATGACTATGATACTGAAGGGTTGCCTTGAGAATAGGTGAAAGGAAATTATTTTACATCATCAGAGAGAGATTATCAAGTGCATCAAATTCCAGTTTCTGATGGGCTATCATGTCACTTTGATTTATAGGCACATTATATATATTTCTATATATCCATCCTGTCAGTTGCTCAAACACACAAGAAATATTCTTTTCCCCCTACTTTCTTCTTAGTGGCCATGTCCACTCTATTGCCACATCCTGTTGGTTTTAACAATAAAATCTACTGGGAGTGAGTGCTTCTGTTTCATTCTGTCTTCATGGCCACAGTTGCAATCAAAACCACCATGTTGTCTTCCCAGAACAATTCCAGTAGCCTCCTACTTGATCTCCCCACATACCTTCTTCACTTTCTAAAATTCATTCTCCACCTAATAACTACACTTTGCTGTTGAAACCATAGATCATGTTAACCTGTTAAATATCACCAAAATTTTACTATTATACAGAGAATAAAATCCCAATTTCTAACCGTTCCTTATGTCTCCCACAACTGTGCAACTGTCCATCTATGTTCTGTGCCTAGATATACCTTGGCTTTCTTTTGGTTCCTTAAATACAGAAGGGGTTTTTATGTTGTTGTTTGTTTTTAAATCTCAGAAGCTCTACACATACTATTTTATTTGCTGTAATACTCCCCTCCAGGCTTGATATGACTACTCCTAATTATTCTCAAATCTTATCTTAAAGTTTATTTCCTTAGGGAATTCTTCCCAGACTCCCACAATTGAATGGTATCTTACAATCATTCTTTTTTCTATTTTTTCTGATTGGTTGATACATTTATGTCACTCTAAGTGTATTTGTTTCCCTTCAGAAAGTCAGTCATTCAGCCAACTTCTAGGATCCATGAAGGCATGGACCATGTATATGTAGTTACCCAGGGATTAGCACCAATATGTATTCAATTTCTAACTTGATTGATTTTCCAAACTGTAAATATATACTTTTTGAGGCTAAAATAGCTTGAAATGAGTGCAAAAACTAGAAACTCTTTGAAATTTTTGGTGATTTACACGTGCACATCTTTGATTATGTCCTTTATTTTATAAGTAATTGATAAGTATACTTAAGCTCTGCAGAACTTCCCAAAATATTACCAGATGCCTTCTTAATCAAACAAAGCTAAATGTAGTAGAACTTATTGAAGTTAGAGAAAGAACACCATAATGACAGTCTGAACAGTGTCTTTAGAAGTGGAAAATCAAAATTGATATTTAATTAATATTTAAAGTTTGGGTGTCTGGACTTAGTGGTTTAAGGTGAATTTTTCAAGGCAGGCAACTAATTGGGAATGTAAAGTTTATGATAGAGTAGTGTAGCAATGGTGAGCAAAGAAAAGCAAATGTTTTAAAGAGAGAATCTTAGTAGTTAAATTGTTTGTGATAACTGAACTGTTTACCCAGGTGAGCAGAATGCTGTCTTTGATAAATCTGTAGGAATTGCCTAAAGCAAAGAATAAAGTTATTTTACGATCTTAGCTTTCATGGGCAAAACTTTCCTGATATAAGTAACTAGGTCATGTTGACACAGGTGGTTGCAATTACTAGCACTATTAACTATGTCCTGTTTGATGAGGGTGGTCACAGTTTCTCTATAGAATAATGCTAATACACTACTGAAAATTATTTTACTATATCTTCTGAAAGATAGACAAAAAAGAAATAACAATTCCAGAACGTATTTGACTAACAGAAATGTAGAATGAAACTGAGAGCATAGTTGATAAAATTGTCTTTCCAATCTAGGTCACTGGTTCTCAAAGAATGGTTTGAAGCCTATTGCTTCTAAAGGAAGCTTCCAGATATTATTCTAGGGTCTATCTTCAAATACCATTGGAGAACAATGAATGATATGCTGTCATAAATTAATCAAATTGCATCATATTAAGAAATTATATAATTACACTTGTTTTTACCTTCAAAATTATGTACGGATAAAAATCTACAACCAGGAATATTTGAAGTTGCATATCAGGACATAAATAATACTTTATAAAGATTACTTGATCTTTTGGGAAACAACTTGAATACCTCATTTTGAATAATTTTCTCATTTTGTATGTTTATTTTACTCTGAAATAAGATTTATATAAACTTGATTATTTTTCATTATACAACAAAATTCATATGACTGAATGAAATTTCAAATACATCATATTTTCAAGGAAATTTCAGTGCATAAGGAGTTAATAAGTAGTTTTACATATAAAAGAGGTTTAGTTTACATTTTTTCATAACATTCACCATAGAACCAGTCTGACATATTCTGACTTTGCCTTTCCTAAGGAGTCTGCCTTGGGCAAGTTAACATATGATACTTCAAACTACACATGGACAAAATGAATGATGTAGGGATGCTCTGAGAATAAAATGAGGTAGCAAATCTGGTAGAGTGCTTGAGACAATGCTTTGCAAGTTGTAAATGTGAAACAAATGCTAACTGGTATTACTAAAAACATAGAAAAGCTTTAAAAATTTACTTTTTAACTTCTTTCCATTTTATCCAATGAATTTTGATATTCATTATTTAAGCATGTTGCAGGAGTCAAAGTCCTCATATTCATATCCTCCTATTGTACATTATTTTTAAAATTTGACTCTGGGGATAAAAATAGAGACAAACTTTCATTCTTATAATTCACCTGGATTATCAGAGCTATGTAAATCTGAGCAAGTAGTGAGGGTACTTCTGCTCCTATCCAACTGTTTTAGCCTTCGGAATGTATTCTTTTCTGACCCACTGTCACTGAGCACCATATGATGACTGAAGAAAAAAGTTCTTATCAGTGGCACCTGTCCTACTCCCACAGCCTTTTGATTAAGTTGCTGAGGTCTAAACACCGTCTATTATTGTATTCTGGTAACTGAAGATAGATGACCAAATTTGTCATCAGGCTGAAAGAGTTATTAACTGTTGTTGTGCTCATAATTTCCAATGTGTTGTTAAAAAGGAAAAAAAAAAAGCTACTTCCAGATAGTTGAGGGAGGGTGTGAGGGAGACTCGAAATGGAAAAGGCAGGTGCCAAGCAAGAGATGAGGTGGTTTCCTTTATCAGTGAACAGCTGTAGATCTAAGCAAGAAGGGGAAAAAAGTGCATTTATGCCCTGGATGAAATTAATATAAATCTACACTTATACCCAGATGGTGTGATTTCACAACTTTCATATTATAGCACTTGGTTTGGTGGTAAAATGGTCAATTTCTGTACCAGATCATACTTGTAAATTCTCTAGCAAAGTGTCATATTTTTCATGTAAATACTTCCAAAGCAAAACTTATTTTTAGTATCAATTATAGGAAAGAAGTCATGAGCATCCTCTTTTGGAGTCACTTATATAACTGTTTTCTATAAGAACTGCAGAAGAAAAAGAAGTGAAAAGGAATAGTCAAAGGTATGGATAAGGAACATTCACTGAGGATGACTGAATTGGTTTGAAGCTAGAATAAAATTATCAAAGGGTGCTATAAACATTCGACTTGAATTTAAATTCTGACACCTTAAAGATGTTGCTGGTTGCAATTCTTTCATTCATCAAAAGCAAATGTCTACTGGGTGTCCTCTACATAGCAGGCGCCATTATCAACCCTACTGAAATGGCAGTGAACATGATGAAGATTACGTATTATGTGGAAGAAGGACAAAAACGTAACAATGCTATGATATTACTAATGAGAAGCAGGTTATGGAGACTGAGAGAGCCAGTGGACTGATGCTTTATAGTACTTTTATGTAAGGGAGTGGAATGTCACCTATCAGGTGACATATGAGAAGGCTTGAAGCAAGTAAATGAGTAAGTTGTAAGATATTGGCTATATTTTAATGTGGAACTGGATCATTAGAAAATGGCCAGGTTAAAATGAGCTAACTCATCCTATCACCATTCCTATAGTGAATATAGTGAATATGAGTGCTGATGGCACACTGTGATTATGCTCATTGGTTTGGACTTGATCCAAGCCTAATTATGGAACCAAGGGTAGATTCATCTCCAACTGATAAACCAAACTATTTGATGCTACTTGATGAAGGAAGGATGAATGTATCAAGGGAGACAATCATCACTGTCCATTAAAATGATTAGGGTGTTTGGGGGCACCTGGGTGGCTTAGTTGGTTAAGCCTCTGACTCCTGATTTCAGTTCAGGTCATTGTGTCATGGTCAGAAGATCAAGCCCTGCATCAGGCTTTGTGCTAAACATGGAACTTGTTTGGGATTCTCTCTCCCTCTCTCTCTGCCCCTCCCTGGATCATACGTGCGCTCGCTCTCTCTCTCTCTCTCTCTCTCTTTCTCTTTCTCTCTCTCTCTCAAAACAAATAAATAAACTTGAATGTGAATATTTCATTAGTCAATACTGTTTGTATCATTAATCAGCATGATTTATATTAGTATTCTCTAGAGAAACAAAAAAACAATAGGAAATTATCAATATATCTATATCTAAATCTATCTACCCATCCATAGAGTGAGAAAAGAGATTTACTTTAAGGAATTGGCTCATGGGATTTTGGGGTTTGCAAGTCTGAAATTTGTAGGGCAGGCCTAAAGGCTAGAAACTCGGGAATTCTTGAGGTAGAATTCCTTCTTCTGTAGGAAATTTGGGTTTGTTCTTAAGGCATCAACTGAATGAGACTCAATTACTTTATCAAGGGTAATCTGCTTTACTTAAAGCCAACTGATTACAAATGTTGATCACATCTATAAAATACCTTCAAAACAACATTTAGATCAGTATTTAAAGCCTTGGGTAATCTAGCCTGACCAAGTTGATATGTAGGACTAATCATCACAATATTTTAAGAGATCAGACTCTTTGCCAAACACAGATGTTTTCATTAGAAATTTGTAAGAATTATAAAGGCAAGTATGTTAATGTATATAATGTGGCTAAGTACAATGTAATGAATAATGTCTAAAATAAAAACTAATTTCAGGGCACCTGGGTGGCTCAGTCGGTTAGTCATTTGACTTGATTTTGGCTCACTTCACGATCTCTGGTCACAATCTCATGTGATTGTGATAGTTCATGGGATCGAGCCACATGTTGCACTCTGCACTAACAGCACAGAGCCTGCTTGGGATTCTCTTTCTCTCTCTCTCTCTCTCTCTCTCTCTCTCTCTCTCTCTCTCTCAAAATAAATAAAATAATAAGATAAAATAAAATAAAATAAAAACTAGTTGCCATTCTTTATAAGTATTAAGAGTCATACTACTAGAAAATGAGAGGAGACCTAAAAGATTCTGACAAGTTTTTGTTGCCTTTCTTACAGAACTAGGTGAGTACTAGCTCACATGAGCATCAGTATTATATAATGTCTACTTTAATTTGCATGTAGAAAATTGGGAAGGCTCATCCATTCTCATAATTTAGTAATGTGTCTCAGGATGAAATGCTACAAAATTCTCTTTGGGTAGGAAGTAGTTGGATAAATTTCTAGTAAGTTGCATTCTTAACTCTCAGGAGAACACTTATCTTGAGAGAAGAAAAATGGAGAGGAGTCAACAAATTTCTAGAAACCATAAGACAAATTATTTATAGCAAAGCAGCATACTTTCCAAAGTAATGTGATATGTTATGGTAGTCAATATATAAATCATTAATAGCAGTCTATAGCTGTCTGCAAAATAAATTGGTAATTTTGGGAGCAGTTTCAAGAAATTCATCTTTAGTAGCAGTAATTTTACTTTTAGAAATCTATCTCATTGGCTTTTTTTCCTTGGTTGCCATGCTGTGACTAGAGTAATATAAATCTGAAAAGCAAGAGCTGATAGGCCATTTGGATCAATATTTCTAACTATAAAAATAAAGTTGGCATATAGTTCCTATCAATTTCTTACAGAATTTTTCAGCTGAGAGACTATGGGGGCCACCAAATCCATAGTAAGACTCTGGATTGTCCTGAATATTGTATTAAGAGGACAGGCAGCAAAAATTACTTGATTTCTTCTTTCTAGAACTAACAAGCTATACCAGTAACTCTTGGTTCAAATTTTATATTTTAGTAATATGCAGAATTTTTCCAGTGTGTAAATTAGGAATAAGTCAGAGACTTAGGGAATTGCCTTCCTTGGTAGTTGCCTAGACCAGTGACATAATCAGATTTGCATGTTATAAATACATTGCAAAAGATACACTGGAAGAACTGGAAGTCTAGAGTCAGAAGTGCCTGCAAGAAGGCAATTTAAATACGGGAGATGAGTGGTTGGAAAGGAAAGAAAAAGAAGAGAAATCAAGAATTAAAAAAAATAACAAAAATCTTGGCAGGATCTTAGTGGTGATGTAACTATTTCATATCTTTACTTTGGAAGTAAATACATGAACCCATGTGATAAAATTGTACAGACCTAAATACACACACACACACACACACACACACACACAGAGAGAGAGAGAGAGAGAGAGAGAGAGAGAGAGAGAGAGAACAGCAACAATAAAAACTGAGAAAACATGAATAAGATCTGTGAATTGAATCAATGTCAGTCAATATCCCTTTTGTGATATTATACATGTTTATGCAAATTGTTACTGTTGGGAGTAACTGAGTAAAATATACCTAGGATCTCTCCTTATTATTTCTTACAACTACATGTGAATCTGCAATTATATCAATAAATATTTCAATTAATAGAATAAGCAGGATTTGGTATTTGGTGAGCTATTAGAGCACCAGAGATAGAAAGTTTTAAGTTGACAATTTGGACAAACGGTAATGATGCCAATTAGTTGGATAAAAAGACGAGGAGAGGAAAAATTTGAGGAAAATCTTTGGTGCCTACAGGAGCTATTCATTATGCACTTAAATTATTAAATAAATAAACTGGCCTAGAGCTAGAAGGAGAATCTTTACCTGGTGATATAGAGTTTAGAGTCATCAGTAAAAGTTAGTAGTGTTTGCAGACATGAGAACACATAAGATTACCTGCTACTATTTATATAAAATCTTCTAGGGTTCCAGCCATATCTGGAAAAGATTGAAAGCATAGTCTGTGAAAATTCACAAAGGTCTGAAAATGACATAAAATTTTTCCTTAGTATTCTCATTGAATTACACATTAGTCCATCGTGAGATTACTCATGATGGATGACAGTTACTTGCCTGTTCTCTACCAAGACCCTCGTGGGATGAATTCTTTCTATAAAACTTAATTTTCAGGGACTGGGCTCTAAAACTGAGAAGGGCTGAAAAATTTAAGTTCTAACCATTGATTCTGAATTTATGAATTTAAAAGATTTCTCTGCAGCCAGTATTTTGTGATATCAAAAAAAAAAAAAAAAACAGTTTGAATTCTTAAAGGCCAAAGAAGATGTTGGCTTAAAGATATAATATCAAGAAAATATTTATAGATTTATTTTTTTAAGTTTATTTATTTTGAGAGAAGACAGTGAAAGAGAGAATGTGAGCAGAGGAGGGGCAGAGAGAGAGGGAAAGAGAGAATCCCAAGCAGGCTCTGTGCTGTCAGCCCTGGGCTCAAATCCACAAACCATGAGATCATGACCAGAGCCTAAATCAAGAGTTGGAAGCTTAAACAACTGGCCACCCATGTGCCCCAGGTTTATAGATTTACATTGAAGTGTTCGAGTAAAAATCACAGAGATTACTATTTAACTCTTTTCTGATTAATAGGATATTTATTATTGTATAGTAAATCTGGATGCAATTAAAAGCAACTTCCTGGAATAATAGAGTTAATCATTTTTCCACATTGTTGACATTTAGGTTCAGATCAATGGCAATAAAATGAAACAATAGAAGATCTTATAAAAGAAATGTTTCTGAGATGTGGGAGAGATTTTTAAAATGTGTTTAAAAAACCTTTTAAATTTATGCCTGTATCATTGGAAAACAAAGAAAAATGTTTTCTCAAATCTCAACTCTTGGCATATTTTATTATTAACCCTGATAAGATTTTTCTGGAAAGGCACGTTTTCTATATTTTTCTCATCATCTGTTGATCTGGTGGACTTGATAGACTTAAAACTGGACACTTTCATTTTTTTTAATGCTTATTTATTTTTGAGAGAAAGAGCATGAATGGGGGAGGGGCGGAGAGACAGGGAGGGGTAGAGAATCCCAAGCAGGCTCCTCACTGTCAGTGCAGAACTTGAGGCAGAGCTCGAATCCACGAACCTTGAAATAATGACCTGAGCTCAAGTTGGCTGCTCAACAGACAGAGCCACCCAGGTGCCCCTCATTTTTTCCTTTTAATCTTAGAATACAACTTTAATAAAAAGTGTTTCTTATTCTTTTTTCTTAAGCTTCTTATGCAAGTGAAACTCTTACCTTCTTTTTTCTTCAGAATAGAAGTTCCTATGATTTATGGTAAGTAACTTTGTAGTATATTAGCATGGTTTTGATTTGGATCAATTTTAATATACTTTAAGCTGTATATTTGATATTTTATGTTAACATTAATGTTTATTTTAGGTTCTTTATTGTTATTATCACTAATCCTCAAAAAGCAATACATTTTTATTACACTTCTTATTAAAAGGCAACTGTTTTAAGGAAGTTTTGATTTTAAAAATCAAAGCAATGTTATATTCTTACAATTTTTAAAATCAATTTCAATATAAATCTACTCTAAGAACCAAAAGTAATTTAGGCTTTCAACTAACAAAATATGTTATACAAGTTCTCTTAAATAAAGAAAACGTTTCATTGAAAACTACAAATGTGAGATATAGCATTCTGTGATTACGCAGGGTATTATTTGTATATATTCCTTTCATTGTTCTATTATTGTATTGATTTTGCTCTGCTCTTTGACCTTTGCTTTATCTCCTTTAAAAAAAAAATCACATATTTTCCTAGAGTGGAGCTTACTTTAACTTTTCTGTTTGACTCTGTCTTCCTCATCACAGATTTTTTCCAGATATTAATGGATACATCTTTAAAAGTCATTTTTCTATGCATTTCTACTTAATCTGAGTGACCTACTTTGATTTCTTTCTTCCTTACTGTTTTCTACTAATAAATCCCTAACTTTAATTGAATGTAAGGCATAATGTAGGCTTGAAATTTAAATGATGACTAATACTTTTTTTTTTTTTTTTGGAAAGGAGAATCATCACATTTCCAACTTTTCTTCCTAATGATCATCATCCAGTTAAGGGGCTTGGGGCATCATTTCATGCACATTAACCTTCTGTTGACTAAGGTTAAACAGATTTATTTAATAGTTAAACACTATTTTTGGAAAGTTGAATAGCTATGATTGTATTCTTATGCAGGGTACACTAATCTCATTGTCTTTTGTTTTCTGGTGATGTTAGTTTTCTTTGTGAAATATCTCCTCCTTTCAGGAAAAATAGCAGGGAGAGTGTGCTATAAAATCTAACTAAAATAACATGGATCAGAAACTATAATGAATTAATTCTCGTCTCTACATCTTCACCAGTGTGATAGTCATTAATCATTTATTTAGTTCTCTACACTTAGTCTCTTATGTATGATGTGTGAAGTTTATTCACTTCATGCTCTGAGACAGACACAGTGCTAAAGAAATAAGGTGAGGACCAGTTTCTGCAGGCTCACAATTGCTTATTTGAGGATTTTTTGGCTTCATTTGTTTGACAGTCAACTCTACATAGGTTTCTCATATTTCTGGACTTCTTATAAGCAGAGGTACTGATGACTTTTGCTCTGGGTTATTTTCCAGATAGTGAAAAACCTTGGAAGTTAGCAATAGTGTCTCTCTGCTGACACTAAACAGTTTGTTTATTGTTCAATGAATAAAGACAGTATCTCTTTCTCAGACGAATGTTTGGCTCTCAGCCTTAGATAAGCTTGAAGTTCCTTAGCAGTGATGCACTGTGTGCATAACAAGTTGGGCCTACAGCCATGTTTCTTCCCATGGAATTTGGGGAAGAAGGAGAATACATATGAATACGAAGCTCATGCTGCCTGCTAAGCAATGAGTAATAAAATCCTTTGTTTCTGACGAAGTAGTCTTGTGTCTTTTGCCAACATCCATGCATCTGTGTCTAACATCTTTGCTTGCAGGAAGAGTAAGATATTTCACAGTTCTTGACAATCTTCTAGGCAATGGTGGGCAATAGGGATCCTTAATGATGGACATAAATGATCACATTACTTTGGGATCCTGGAAAAGCTCAGAGTTAGAAAGCTTATTTGTCAGTTTTCTGTATGTAGTTCAAACCGTAAAGAAGAATTTCTCTGCAGAATATAGCTGTGGTGGTCTTGATGAGGGCCAAGGATAAGTACATGTGGAACACAAATACTGATGAGTGAAATTTACATGACCTGGGAGAGGGGAAGATATATGCAGGTCGTTTAATAAATCCAAAAAGTGAACATAACCTCCAATTTCTACAAATCATACAGGGCTGATGCTATTTGAGAAATCAATGACCATGAAGTAGAAGAGAAAACAGGAAAGAATGATGTTCTAGAGGTCAGAACAATAAAGAGACTCTAGAATGATTGCTGAGAATGTCAGAATCCCCAGGGTTCAAACTGGAAAATTAGGAACAGGCCTTTGTTTTGATTACTAGGAGAAAATTAGAACTATTTTAAAAACAATTCCAGTTGAGAGGGGAGGGTGGAGGCTGAATGGATTACATGGAAGAAAGAATGGTTTCAAAGCACATTTTAAAAGATAAATTCAGGGGTGCCTGGGTGGCTCAGTCAGTTAAACATCCAACTTCAGCTCAGGTCATGATCTCGCTGTTTGTGGGTTTGAGCCCTGTGTTGGGCTCTGTGCTGACAGTTCAGAGCCTAGAGCCTGCTTCAAATTCTGTGTCTCCCTTTCTCTCTGCCCCTCCCTTGCTCATATTCTGTCTCTCTGTCTCTCAAAAGTAAATAAATGTTAAAAAAAAATTAAAAAAAGATAAATTCATGATTCCTGCAAGTACGAAAGGCACATATCACAACTTTTATTTAATGTATTAATGGATGAAGGAGCCAGTAAAAAGGCACATTTTGTTCAAAGGGAATTTCAAAGGACCACATAAGAATGCTGAAATGAATTTACAGACAGATGCAAAGCTGGTCAATATCCACAGGACAGTAGTCAAGTGCGTATCCTCCAGATACAATTTGCATTTCTATTAGTATCATATAACTTACAAAGTTATAAAATAGCTCAAAAGCAGTGCACAGCAGAGATAAACCTGGAGGGAACACTAGGAAGAAATCTTAGTAATTCTTTTCTACTTCATATTTTTTGTCACAGTTTTTCTTATGATAGGATATACGGAAACAGTGAGCATGAATACAAAAAAGGATGTAGGACACTGAGACTAATTTTGCAATGGATTATACTAGGAAAGTTACTGAAATGGGAATCTGGAAAGAGCAGCTAAATAATCATATGATCTTGATATTTAATTCCATTTTCAGTCTGATTTCTTATCAAAAATAAAAGGAAACCCACAATTCGAGGCTCAAATAATCTTTGACAAAGCAGGAAAGAATACCCTGTGGGAAAAAGACAGTCTCTTCAACAATGGTGTTTGCAAAAGTAGACAGCAACACGCAAAAAATTGAAACTGGGCCACTTTCTTACACTCTACACAAAAAATAAATTCAAAGTGGATTAAAGAGCTAAATGTGAGATCTGAAATAATAAAAATCCTAGAAGAGAACATAGACAGTAACTTCTCTGATAATTAGCCATAGAAACTTCTCTCTAGATATGTCTCCTGAGGCAAGGGAAACAAAAGCAAAAATAAACTATTGGGACTCTACAAAATAAAATGCTTCTTCTGCACAGCAAAGGAAAAATCAAAAAAACTAAAAGATAACCTATGGAATGGAAGAAGATATTTGCAAATAACATATCTGATAAAGAGTTAGTACCCAAAATCTATAAATAACTTCTAAAACTCAACATCTAAAAAAAGAATAATCCAATGAAAAAATGGGCAGAAGACATGAATAGACATTTTTTCCAAAGAAGACATACAGATGGCCAACAGACTCATTCAAAGATGCTCAGTGTTACTGATCATCAGGAAAATGTAAATCAAAACTATAATGAGATATCATCTCACACCTGTCAGAATGGCTAAAATCAACATCACAAGAAAGAACAGGTGTTGGCAAGGATGTAGGGAACCCTCTGCACTTTTGGTGGGAATGCAAATCAGTGTAGCCACTCTGAAAAACAGGATAGAGGTTCCTCAAAAAGTTAAAATAAAAATATCCTACCATGCAGAAATTTTACTACCAAGTATTTACCTGAAATAAAAAAAAAACAATTCAAAAGTATGTATGCACCCCAGTGCTTATAGCAACATTATCTACACAATAGCCAACCTATGGAAACAGCCCAAGTGTCCATCAACTGATGAATGGATAAAGGAAATGTGGTATATATACAATGGAATATGTTTTTTAAGTTTATTATTTATTGTGAGAGAGAGGGAGGTAGGGAGAGAGAAAGAGAGAGAATCCCAGGCAGGGCCTGCACTTCCAGTGCAGAACCTGATGCGGGACTCAAACTCACAAACCATGAGATCATGACCTGAGCTGAAGTCAGTCGCTTAACTGACTCAACCACCCAGGCACGCCATACATAGTGGAATATTATTCAGCCATAAAAAAGAATGAAATCTTGTCATTTGCGACTATGTGGATGGAGCTAGAGAGTGTTATGTAATCCAAATGATTCAGTTACAGAAGTTATACAGAATATAACTTCACTCATGCAGAATTTAAGAAACAAAACAAATGAGCATAGAAAAGAGAGAGAGAGAGAGAGAGAGAGAGGCAAACTGAGAAACAGACTCTTAACTGTAGGGTACAAACTGATGGTTACCAGAGGGGAGGTGGGGAGGTGGGTGGGGAGATGGGTTAAATAGGGGATTAAGAAACTCACTTGTTGGGGCGCCTGGGTGACTTAGTTGCTTAAGCATCCAACTCTTGATTTCAGTTCAGGTCTTGTGTTAGGCTCTGTGTTAAGCATGAAACCTACCTAAAAAAAAAAAAAAAAAAAAGCACTTGTGATGAGCACCAGGTGTTAAGTGTTGTATGGAAGTTTTGAATCACTAAATTGTACACATGAAACTAATATTACACTGTATGCTAACTGGAATTTAAATGAAAACTTCAAAAAAAGTGAGTTTGGGTTCAAGTTTAATTATGCTCACACTTAACTTTTAACCACAATAATCTTTTTACGTTTACAGATTAATGTTTCCTGTGAATTTTGATATAGAGAGCTATTCTCTTTGAAGTAATGGTAGCGATCCTGTTTATTTGTGTATTTATTTATTTTTGTGGCTATTCTGTTTAAAGCTAAGATACCCCTCCTTGACCTCATTTACCTGCAGAGCCCTGAGGCATCTTTCAGATCTCTTATATAATTTTAAGGTTGGTGTAAATTCCTATTTTCATCAGATCATAACATATACAGTTATTCCTGAGTTATACTTGCTTGTAGATTTTGAAGTTATGTTCAAAATTTGGATTTATTATACTATTTTATTATTTCATTGTATAACCCAACACATGGTCACTTACAGCAATTTAACTTTAATATATAAAGGGTTGAAATATAAATTAAAATATAAATAATGATGCCTTATTAAAATTAATATGTTAAATAAGTTCTTACCTCATAGAAAAGTATTATGTGTATCCATTTGGTTGGTTGTATATATTAGAATGTGTTTTTCATGTATGGTTAAATTGACATATTCTAGTTAAAAATGTGGCTCCTGGGGCACCTGGGTGGCTCAGTCAATTAAGTATCTGACTTCAGCTCAGGTCATGTTCTCAAGGTTCATGAGTTTGAGCTGCTCAGAGCCTGGAACCTGCTTCAGATTCTGTGTCTCCTTCTCTTTTTCTCTTTGCCCCTCCCCTGCTTATGCTCTCTCTGTCTCTCTCTTTCTCCCTCTCTCAAAAATAAACATACAATAACTTTTTTTGATATGTTTACTGGAATACTTTATAATTTATGTTTTATGAATGTAGCAGGTAACAGTTGGGAAAGACCATTATAGAACTGGTAAAGAAAAGAACACAAAAATATTTTATAGATCACTGTATTATACACCTGAAATTAATGTAACACCGTAACTTAATTACGCTGGAATTTATAATTCATTTTTTAAAAAATAATAAATAGCTAAAATATATATTTATAGAAAAGGTGGCTTCCTTTTGGATCCACTTTACTATTATTGGAGGAAATATAGAGTTATGGCCCTTTGAAATGCAAGGTAATCTTAGACATTGTTTGTATTCAGTTGGCTTTATGCAGCACATGCCTATCGTCACATTTGGAAGTGTGTCACATGGAAGAGAATCTTCGTCTAGTATTAATTATCAGAGCTGTGGCAAATGGAGTAACTTTGCATCTACCACCCCTAGATACATTTTATTGTGCTTATACTATACTAAACTGGACTACTCAATTTAAGATCAAAATATTTAATGCTTTTTAAATGTTATAATTTAGTCTGTATTAAAGAATATGAACATATCATGACTTGAATAAAAGTACCTACCTTAGAGCACCTGGCTCCGTTTGTTAAGCAACCAATTCTTGATTTTAGCTCAGGTCATGATCTCATGGTTCCTGGGGTTGAGCTCTGCATTGAGCTCTGTGCTGATGCAGAAAGACTGCTTGGGATTCTCTCCAGCTCTCTTTGCCCCTCCCCTACTAGCTCTCTATCTCTCTCTCTCAAAATAAATAAATGAACATTTTTTTTTTTAATTTTCCTGGCTGTTTTTTTTTTTTTTTACTTCAGCTCATTGAATAAGTGATTTACTGTGAGATAATGGTTAAAGGTTTATATATAAAAGTTTCTTTTAATGTTAGTGAACTCACTACTTTTTCAAAGGACATAGAATGGAAAAGTTGTTTTTACTGACTTTGACATAGTTGACTGTCTGGCTTTGGTAGAGAACACTGTTTTGTTTCGTTTTGTTTTGTTTTTTCATGATCGCCCTTTTCCTCTCTGTAAACTTTCTCTGTTCATAAATTTGGGGTTGCCCCTAATGCAGGATGTTGCTTTTCTTTTTTTTTTTTTAATTTTTTAATGTTTATTTATTTTTGAGAGACAGAGAGAGAGACAGGGAGAGAGAGAGAGAGAGGGAGACACATAATCTGAAGCAGACTCCAGGCTCCAAGCTATCAGTGCAGACCCTGACCCGGGTTCAAACTCACAAACTGTTGAGATCATGACTTGTGCCAACATCGATACTTAACCGAGTCACCCAGTGCCCCAGGATATTGCTTTCCTAATCTTCCCCCACCTGTAATACTTTAGAAAACTCAGGACAGACAAAGGGTAAAAGGAAACTTATGTTTTTCAAGAATCTCAACTCTAAACCAATCTTGCAAACCCAGAAACCCCCAAGGGTTAGAAAAGTAATAGAAATGTATGAAGTAGGTCAACATTAAGGAACAGCTGGTATGATTGACACACAAAAAGCTTTACGTATTTAATGTATACAACTTGATGAGTCTGGAAATGTGTGTATATGTGAAACTGTCACTACAATTTATGCTGTAAATATTATACTTTACCTCCAAAAGTGTTCTCCTGATCTCTTTACTTCTTATTTTTAAATAAGAACACTTAGCATAAGATCTACACTCTTAGAAAAAAAATTAAGTATACCGCAGTATTGTTAACTCTAGGCTCTATAGAGTGTTGTTATTTTATGGAAAAGAAGCAATAGGAAGTAGTTAGAACTTTGGACAAACTAGAGATCCGTTGTACTTGGTAGAGCACAGCTACTGCCTACTCCCAGCAAATTGGTGCCAGATCTGAAAATTTTAAAAGTTGAAAGTTCAAACTTCTGTGTAAAATCTCTTGACTGTTAAATGTTGGTAGCTAACTCAGAGTTAACATCAACAGCAGCAGGGATCCATTTCACAAGCTAAATCTCTGCATGCCAAACTTGACGTGCCCTAGGTCCCAACCAGGGTCCAAGAAATCTCCTGAACCTTATATTTATCAACCTTGCAGCTCCACATTCCTAGCTCTGTTTAAACATTGATCTCTTGATTACCATGTAACTGCAACAGCAAACTTACTTTTTCTCCCCAAAGGTAGCTTCATTCACACTGCTGCAGAAATCATCAACAAGTAGGGCTCAATCACAGCATAATATTTCTTACCTGCAATGCTTGCTGATCACCTTTGAGGAAGACTACCAGGTTGGGATCCCAGAGATCTTTTTTCCATGAATTTGAACAAATAGTAAAAAATTTCATGTGATAAGTATTGCTTTGCAGGTTTAATGTGATGATGAAATGGGATAATGCACGGTAAAGTACCTTGTAAATTAGAAAGAATTAAATACTGGGGGCACCTTGGTGGCTCAGTCAGTTCAGCATCTGACTTCGGCTCAGGTCATGATCTTCAGGTTTGTGAGTTTGAGCCCAGCATCAGGCTCTTTGCTGTCAGCACGAGCCTCTGTCAGATCCTCTGTCTCCCTCTCTCTCTGCCCCTCCCCCCTCAGGCCTGCTTTCTCTCTCTCTCTCTCTCTCTCTCTCTTTCTCTCTCTCTCAAAAATAAATAAACATTTATTAAAAAAAGAGAGAAATACTAGCTTTGGTCATATTCCAAATTAGTATTACAAAACAGTATCTTTTAAATCTTTATGTTATCTCTTCACTTGCTTTTTCTTGCTGGTTTTCTATCTTCCTGTAATACAATATAAATTTTTTTGCAGCTTTATCCATTTACCTCTCCCCATGATTCTAATTCTGACTTTCTCCTTGCCTACAGAATGTAACATGACTCAATTAAAATGCATGCCCCATGTTTTTAAAAAATAATCCAAGAATTAAATTTATGTTTTTTGAGCTCCCTTTCCTATGAAATGGATATACAGTCTTCATTCCAAGTTCTCTTCTGTTTTGTTCTCTTGTCATGACTGAATGAAATAGTTGCAGATTCATCATGGTAGAAATATCTATTATCATCACTTTCAGAGGTGAAAACCAACACCTAATGAGGGCGTGCTACTAGCCTGAGGTTTTACGGCAAGTGAGGATCAGACCTGGAATAGACTTTAATGTTCTTGCCTCTTTCTAGTCCTCTCTCTAGCCTTCTCAGTGCTTCAGGAATCATTCACTGGTTCCTCCTTTTCATAAGAGCTCTGATCTCTAGGTTTAAAACCTAGAACTCTCACCACATTTGTTCGTATATACTTGTCCTACAAAATGATACTTTAATGTCGTCTCTATGTACTTTCCTCCCTAGGCAGGTTCCTTTCATATATTTCTTTATTCTAGGGAGCAAATGCCACCTTGGGATGAAATACTAGACAAGTACTCTAAATAAAGGAAAAAGTTTTCAAAATGTTGTATTTTCTAGTGAGCAATTACAGCCTTACATAGGAATTCTCTTGCTGATGCTACCCAGGATCACGTCTCACTAAAGGTTGAGGTCTGGAGTCAAGTCGGTCCCTGGGCACTTTCTCTGCTTTAGGGCCTTTTGCTGAATGATAGCCTTCTTAGTCGGTCCTTAACACCAACATTCTACCAGTGAAAACTATGTCCTCCTTCAGGATCTTGTACAAAACTCATCATCTTCATTTAGGTTTCCTCAGTCTTCTGTGATTGATCTACTTCGTGTCCATTTAACATTTAAATATCAACCTGTGACAAAATGCTTATTTCTGTTGTACCATGGAATATTTTACATTTTATACATTTATTTGTTCCCTTCCTTCAACTATACCTAACTTATTCCAAGGTCTGGGATATATGATAATTTTAATAAATCTAATTATAATAACAATGGCTACTAT
This sequence comes from Panthera tigris, assembly GCF_018350195.1. Taxonomy (NCBI): domain Eukaryota; kingdom Metazoa; phylum Chordata; class Mammalia; order Carnivora; family Felidae; genus Panthera; species Panthera tigris. The sequence goes on from NC_056668.1 coordinate 29,386,749, forward strand.
CAATTGTATACTCTCCATGTTTTCAGCATCTGCAAAGTGTTATATATCCACTAGCTCGCTTAAGCTTTAAACAATCTTGTGAGGTAATATGACCATGAGGCCCATCATAAGAAAAGAAAATGAAGACATAGAGCCTAAAGTTAACCCTGCAAAGAAGGGCCAGAGCTAGAATTTGAACCAGGAAGTACCAAATGAAGTGTTACCTGCATTAATAATAATAATAATAATAATAATAATAATAATAATACTTTTTACTATAATGAGTGGAATGTTTGCTGTTCAAATGCTTTAACCTGTGGAATTTTCTGTCTTATCACTTACGAAGATAAACAAAAAGACTTATAAATGGTATGTAAGTTCATGTAATGATCAAAAGTAAAGGTAAATGTGCATCTCAATAAGAGTACTTTTTTTTTCCAATAAGAAAACCAAATATAAAATGTGGGATATCGATTGTTTTCAAAGTATATGTTTAAACGAATTTTTAAGAGAAAATAGAGAAAGCAGGAGTAGGGAGAGGGAGAGAGAGAAAGAGAGAGAGAAAGAGAGAGAGAAAGAGAGAGAGGGGAGGAGTCTTAAGCAGCCTCCACACCTAGTGAAGCTTGACACAGGGCTCAATCCTGAGACCCTGGGATCACGACTTGAGCTGAAATCAAGAATCCAAAGTCAACCACTTAGGCTCCTCAAAACTTTTTTATTTAAATGCTTTCTTTAAAATGTAAATGCTTGTCAAATTATGGCCCATTGACCAATTCAGGCCCCCTGTCCATTTTTGTAAATAAGAGTTTTCTTGGAACAGACTCACACCCAGTCATTGATGCACAGTCTATTGTAACTGTTCTCACATTACAATGGTAAAGTTGAGTCCTGTAAGCAAAAGTTTGCTGACCCTGCACTAGATAAATGAGGATTTATAACGTGCATGTCCTCTCTCTTTATACAGCATTATATTTGGAGAAAATACACACATCTAAGTGTTCTTAAAATTCTACACTGCAGATTATATTTGCATTTTCAAGGGACATGCAGAGTAACACAGAAGATCCTCATGAACATTCTAAAGAGCACGAAAAGGCTAAGTGTCTGGCCTAAGCTCATTATGACAGCTGGAGCTTGTGCGATTCTTGTACCATCCCTCTAGTTATTTTAAACAGTGTATGACTGCTGTCTTCCATGCTTCCTTTAAGCTTATCTGAAATTTCAAGGAACAGTTTATTAAACACCACATAGGTTTATATTTCTGAGTATCTGTAAAATGCCATGCAATAAATAATACTTCCTTCCCTTTCATTTCTCAAACAAATAAACAACTTCTAATCCTTAGGGAATAGTTGTGCATTCAATTGGAGATTTAAAAAATCCACATTCTTTTGGTACTTAAATTGAAATATTTTTAATTGTTTCCAAAAATGGAACACATGAACACAATTTTCTCTGTGTGCATGTTTTTTTACATTGATGGTTAACAATATCGATTTGTATTTCAGATAATATAGAAAGTATCCCTGCTGTTTCATTCACAGGTAGCATGTTTTTGGGTGATGTATCCATTGTCACAGCATCCTGTACATTTCCTGACATACTTCTTATAATGCTCTATTAGTCAAACTATCTCTTTGTCCGTATATTCAAATGAACTGTAGAGGTTATTAACTTGCCCTTGGCAAATAGATTTATTTTTCTAAGATAAATGCTTTTATAAATTCAGTGTGTGACAGTTTTATTACAAATTGTAAATAGAATGCCCTGCCAGATTTTTATGACAGCCATCACTAACTCATTTGGGTCCTTATTACATTTCAAGTCTTCATGTTCGTGGATATATATTTTTTTAATCACTAGGAAGTCTATTTTGAAATGGTGTAGATTTTAAATTTTAGTGTCAGGTTCATGTAATTGGCCTTTTCAATAGTAACCAAGTTTTTGCAATTTGGTTATGCTAACATTAAATGTAATATTTACATTTATAAGTTTTATAAGAAAATGCAATATAGTTACAATAGCCTTTGTCCTTTTTCTGTTCTAATATGTTTCATGTTTCTTTCCAAATATGGAGTTGTAGCAAGTGATGCAGTTCATAAATTTACTTTTATGAAATCCCATTTTTGTTAAAGCACATTTGATCAGTATTTTTGTTTGCTTGTATAATATGATAAATATGGAACTACAATATAACATTAAAATATTTTAATGATTCTTATTGTTCAAGCTAATATGTGCTAGATGCAAAAATGAAAGCTGTATTAATAATGGTCACTCTGGACTCTACTGTAAGAACAAAAGCTTACTCACTGGTTAGCTAACCTTTGGCAAGTCTTTCTCTCCGTGAGTCACATCTATAAAATGGCATGACAGAAGTACCTAATCTTCTCAGACTGTCCTGAGGATTGGATGAGATTATACTCCTAAAATTCTAAATACATGACTTGAAATCCGGCTGAGGCCTAACACGTTTTACCAATTACCATTAAGAAAATGCTATCAGCTACTTGTTGGAATTTTTTTTTAATGTTTACTTGTTTATCTTTGTGAGAGAGAGAGAGTGCCAGCTCGGGAGGGGCAGAGAGAGAGAGAGAGGGAGACAGAGAATCTGAAGCAGGCTCTGCCCTGTCAATGCAAAGCTCCATGTGGAGCTTGAACCCACGGACTGTGAGGCCATGACCTGAGCCAAAGTCAGGCACTCAACTGACTGAGCCACCCAGGTGCCCTGAACAATTTTTTTTTTTTAAACAAAGTTTATTAGTCACCTCAGGCCACAATAACAAAATACCACTGACTGTGTAGCTTAAACAACAGATGGCTATTTTCTCACAGGCTGTTTCTCTATTGGAGGCTGGAAATCCAAGGTCAAAGTGCCATCAGGGTTGATTTCTGGTAAGACTTCTCTTCCTGGCGTGCAGATAGCTACCCTCTTGTGTCCTCACGTGGTCTTCTGTCTCTTCTTCCTTTTATAAGATCACCCGTCCTGTTGGGTTAAGGTCTTACCCTTAGAGTCTCATTTTACCTTAATTACTTCCTTAAAGATCCTGTCTCCAAATACAGTCACATTAGGAGTTAAAGCTTCAACATCTGAATTTGAGGAGAACTTAATTCAGTCCATATTCCAAACTAATATTACTTATTATAATTTCATTCTCCATTCAATGTAACAATTTTTTAAAAGCATAAATACCACAAGTTCTGGTTATTCAGTTTATTTACTGATAAGGTAACATGCAACCCTGAATCTTCATGGCAAATAAAAAAAAGTGAAAGGGAATAATGTATTGAAATATACACACATATAAAGAGTTTTACACAGCTCTACTTAGACTCTTACTCCCACAGGCTATAGTGTTAACCTATCAGTCATCTGTTGGTAGGAATTCAAATCAGAAATTTGTTTTAACATTACTTGCTTCACAGAAACATTGAAACGCTTTTTATCCTATTTTCAAAATGAAGCTTTACAACATTGACTTCTCGCTTCTTGAAACTCTTTCTGCCCTTGATTCGATGCCACACACTTCATGGGTTACTTGTCCCTTCTGAAAGATCTAACACAAGCCTGTGTAAACTAAAGTCTCCCAGTAGTCTGTGCTTTTTTTTTTAATGTTCATTTGTTTATTTTGAGATAGAGAGATAGAGAGTGAGTGAGGGAGGGGCAGAGAGAGAGGGAGACGGAGAATCCCATGCAGGGATTGAGAGCACAGAGCCAGATGTGGGGCTCGAGCTCATACACCATGAGATCATGACCTCAGTCAAAATTAAGGGTTGGATACTAAACTGACTGAGCCACCCAGGTGCCCTGACCATACACTTTTGAAGGAATGGTCATGGCTTGTTTACCTTTTGTTATCACTAATACATAGTACTTTTTCTAGCACATACATACACTCAATGAGTTATGATTGAATGGAAAAAAAAAACCCAAATAAATAAATTAATGAATCCACTCAAGTAACAAGGCACTTGTCTTTCAAATGTCCTAAAAACCAATGCTTGCAGTTTTCTTACATATTTGGAAAGTCCAATGTTTCCAAGTTTTCATGCAGAGGTAAGATCTATTTAGTGTTGCCTGTATTCAAAATATGAAAATCAACACCAGCCTGTAGGTCTTTCCATATTGGAAAATTGACATAGAATATTAACCTAACTATAATTGTTCGAATTGGAGCTTCTATGAGAGTGATTGATCTTCTATTCTCTATTCACACTGTGATTAAAAGGAAAGAAATCAGAGTCTGGGTGAAGTTAGATGATTAAAGATAGTAATAAGGATGTTGTAAGAAATTCTTTGTACTACAAGTGGGAAAGGCTACTACTGGAATTTATAAAATCCCTTTCTTTAGATGTCATTAAAAAAATGGAAGTGACTGTCAAATTGCTGAAAGAGTTTAAGAATAGTATGTATTGAAGTCTGGATACATCCAGCTGATTTCTCAAAGGTCATTTCCACTTCACTTGTATAAACATTGGAGTAGTGGTTCAAGGGAACCTCAGTGGCATATAAGTGCCTCACCTCTGTTGGCTGCTGAAGGGAAGACGCAGGACAACCCAACCTTTTAAACACACATTTCTCCTCTGTCTAAAACTGTGATTCTCATCATTTTTTTTCATTACCACAGATATAAAATACACTGCTCAGAACTATGACACATTTCCATAGATAACCTCGGTTTATATGCTGCAACAAAGATAAATTATGTCCTACAACATGGTACATTTTCCCGCACTCCAGTTGCGAGAACATGAGCTCACAATATGTGATGTAATGAGGTGGCATCACACTGTGACTGAGACCATTATCCTGGATGATGACTTCTTTCTCCCCCTCCCCCGGTTTATTTTTAAGATTTTCTACTGATAGTATTGGACCCAGCTTAGGTTTACACTTTCTTCGGCATGTTACCTGAGCATTTTTTTGTACTAGCTGACACATAATAAATGTTGAATAAATAAGTTTGGGAGCCTGAGTGACTCCGTCAGTTGAGCATCTGACTCAATTTTGGCTCAGGTTATGATCCCAGGGTTGTGGGATTGAGCCCTACACGGGGCTGCGTGGTGAACATGAAGCAGGCTTCCAATTCTCTCTCTCTCTCCCACTCTGCTCCTCCCCCTGCTCCCTCTGTCTCTCTCTCAAATTAAAAAAAAAAAAGTAAAATAAATAATGAATATATGATGCTGGATATATTCTTTAAGAATATGGAAAGAAGTAAGGAGGAAGGGCAGAGGGAGGGAAGAGGAAGAAAAATAGCATTAATTTCATTACTAGTTTATAGTATTGTGGAATAATAAAAAAAAAATAGCCAACACAGAGTACAGAAACTTGGATTCTACTATGAGATGTGATGCTTGAAAGCTTGGAGACCTTAGCCAATCAGTTGTCTTTATAGCCGAGAGCCTTGGTTTCATTAATAGTGGAATACAGATAATAGCAACTCCTCTACCTGCTTAAAGTGGTTTTTATTATGTTGACTCCAGGATGTACTTTGAAACACGCAGTGGATTTTTCTACTTATGTACATAGTTAGAATGCTTTTTTTATTATTAGCATCTTGAATAGCCACTGCTACTGGTAGATAGCTATCAGACTAATTATTTAAAACAAGTCATACAGAGAAGGGCAGATTCCCTATGTTTTCACTCCTATGTGGATCCTGAGAAACTTAACAGAAGACCATGGGGGAGGGGAAGAAAAAAAATTGTAGAGAGGGAGGGAGCCAAAACATAAGAGATTTCTAAAAACTGAGAACAAACTGAGGGTTGATGGGAGGTGGGAGGGAGGGGAGGGTGGGTGATGGGCACTGAGGAAGTCACCTGTTGGGATGAGCACTGGGTGTTGTATGGAAACCAATTTGACAATAAATTTCATAATTAAAAAAAATAAAAATAATAAAACAAGCTTACTTATGTTTATATCAATATGGAAATGAACCAATTATTTGAGTGCAAAAAACAACAACAAAAAAACTCTGAATATGACGATATAGTACTTTTTAAATTGTGTTATTTGACTCTAAGAATTGTTACCTAAAACAAGATGTAATTTATTAACTTACGTATTTGTATGTATTTGTATTGTATGTATTATGTATTATGATTGTGTAAGCATGGCTCCTTTGTGAGTGCTATTGCATATGGCAAATAAGAGCTTAGGTACTAAGAGGAAAGAAAAATGCTTGAGAGACAATCAACCAGGGAAAGCATGTGATTCCTGAAAGTAATATCCTTCTTTCTAGTAGGGATCTAGCCTCCCATTGCAGATTGCACATGTTTAAAGCCAAAGTATCTAGTAAATGTAAGTGAATAAATAGTTACCTGTCACTACAGAAATTAGACAGCCTAATCAGTGAAATCAGTAAATAGATGGATTTGTATTGCCTAATATGGGCAGGAGGACCTCCAATCCCCTCTTTATAATTTGTTCAGTAAGCCTATGCGTCTGTACATATAAGCATCCATTAAAATACATCAGCTTCTTAGCACAGGGGACAGCACACACACAGCACGCTTTCTCCCTCTTGCCCCTTGTCCTTTTTCTCTGTTATTTCTCTTCCTCTCTGTCTCTCTCTGTCTCTCTCTGTCTCTCTCTCTCTCTCTTTTCCCCCAACCCCACCATTACACACAAACCCTTTATTCCACTGAGATGAATTACATAGTGTTTGCATTTAATGATAAAATCAGCCTCAATAAATATTGGCTCTTAAAATATTTCTGAAGTGACTAACTTGTCACTTTGTCTCCAGAGAGACAAAAACCTATCCGGAATTGTTTTGTTTTTTTTTTTAATGCTGCCATTCCAGTTGTCTCTTTTTCTGATACTTGCCATTTAAAGTTAAAATGCATCCATATTCTAATAATTGTGTTGAGCTTTATTTTTAAAAATCTACAAAGCTGTATAAATATAATTTTTTCAACATAAAAGATGAATGTAAGGTATTTGCTCTAAAGCCTGAGGAGAATGTTGACTCTCAGGGACAGAGATTTTCAAGTTAAAATGTGTCCTGAGCACTTATCAAACCTATGATTCCCTGGCATAACCTCTTAATTTTTTATGCTTTGGTATGACCATCTCTTTACCTCAGCTTAGTAGCCCATATAATAAATGTGGAGCAAGAAGAGGTAAAGTCATGGACCACCAGAGGTTATTAAAACCAAGCAATTTTTAAAATTTTTGTTCTGTTTTGAAACTCAACATAAAAGAAATCACATAAATAACTATTAGAGCTCTCTGCTATTTAGAGTGCAACCCTTACGGTGGGACTCAATATCAACAAGGTAGCAACAGTTACAGATCATGTTTTTTTTTCAGGTTACTGTGCTTAGAATCAAGGAGAAACTGCCTCACAGTAATAGCTCATTTTACTTGTATTTTTAGCAGTGATATGCATAGGTAAATTTTTCTTGGACTTTACCTTGGTAATAGATATAAAAGAGTTTTCAAAAGCAGATCTGAAATTAAGAGACCTATTTGTTATACTTTCGCAATTGTGACTTTTTGAAGAAACTTGACTATATGTTGTAGATTTGTCTGTAAAATATGTTGTGGTTTTAGTATATTTGCCATGAACTAAAGGTTATTACTCAATCTGTCCTGGAACAAGCAACCTACGCTTAAAGAAACATATCAGTATTATTTAGATATATTATCAGGAAAGGTACTATTTTGTCTAGTTAGCTCACATGCGTTCAGGAAACATAATAGTAATATTAAATATTATATTTTATATAATACATATAAATATATATACACACAAAGACCTGTGTCATTGAAATTTACAAAACAGTTATAACATATACCCTTCTCTTTTTATATGTGACTGAGTAGTTACTTAATATAATAAATAACTGCCCTAACTTACTGCATTTTAATTGCACAATAATACATGTAACAACAATAATTGTACTAATTGAGCAAGTACCATATGAGATTTCCCATGCTAAGTATTATACTTACATTAATATGAGGTGAATTCAAATACTATTACCATTTTGCAGGTGAGTAAAATGAGATTTTGCATATCTACAGTTATAATTCAAATAAGTGATCGAGCCAGAATTCAAGGCCAGATCAGTCTCAATTCAGAAACTTTACTTCTAACCACTAACTTACTATTATGTGATTTGCTATGTGAAAAAATGTAGAAACACATTTCCAGTCCTTAATCTATTTTATAAGTACCTCATGACCATTGATTGTTTCTAGTCATTTTATGTTGACCAAAAAAATGATCAGAACGTCAAGTTATTTAAGTACCATGTTTTTTTTTCCCCATGCACAATTTCTTTGAAACTAAATGCATAGTCTTTTTTTTTTTTTTAGGACAGTCTACCTATAACACCAGAAACATTATTTGACAACTACAAAGCTCAATCAACAGTTATTTGGCTCCATAGAGAACGTTTATACAAATTTAAAGTGAAGAACAAAAAAAATATATGAATTTGTTTGGTAGCATGACTATTAAGAGATCTAAATTAAATTAATTTAGTTTTAAAACCATCATATTTTAATAGGGACAAGAAGTATTAAGTCCTAAAAGAAATAAATGAATGAACTGTTGTTAATTAGGTAACAAAAGTCTTCTAAACATATTTCCAAAAAGTCATGTTGGCTTAAACTTTTCTGCTCTTCTGAATCAGACAACATTATAAAATATAGTTGCTGTGGTGCCTGGGTGGCTGAATCAGTTGACTGTCCGAATTCACCTCAGGTCATGACCTCGTGGTTCATCGGTTCAAGCCCTACTTCGGCTCTGTGCTGACAGCTCAGAGCCTGGAGTCTGCTTTAGATTCTGTGTCTCCCTCTCTCTCTGCCCCTCCCCTGCTTGTGCTTGGTCTCTCTCAATCTCTCTCTCTCTCTCTCTTTCTCTCTCAAAAATAAATAAACATTAAAAATAAATGAATAAAAATTAAAAAATAAAATAAAATATCTGAGTTTTTTAGAAGAATCAATGTGATATGGAAGTAAAGGCATAGACTTCATGAGTAGAATAATGTGGACATGATTCTTGCTTCCCTCACCCCCAATACACACCCATCAGGTTTTGTTTTGTTTTCTTTTGTTTTGTTTTGTTTACCAGGAACAAATTTCCTCTATGATGAGAGACTTTATTTCTTCACCTGCCCCCTACAGGTGATATAAGGATGACATGAAGTGACAGATCATGGAAATATGGAGCATGTTGTCCGTCCAGAGTAAATGCTCAGGAAAAATTAAGTTTCCTTCCTTTCTATTATGGCCTAACAGATGTGGGATATTTTTGAACACAGATATGTTACATAAATGGTTTTCGAATGAAATGACATTTGAGAGGACAATAGCTATTCTACCAGTTTCTTAAAATCAGATGAGTCTCCATCTCTGCTACGTATCTATGACTTTCATTGTCATTTTATTCTGTGACTATTATTTCTAAGCTACAAAATTAAAAATTTGGACAAGAACTCTGCCAGCTCCCAGATTCTATGATTCCCTGGGTGAAAACCACAGGCAGAAATGTTATCTGCTCAATCAGATATTAGCTCATAATTAAAGCACATAAAGTTGAATGTTAATTACACCTTGTTCTTTAAAGACCTATTTTCTGGACATTTTGCAGGAGACAAATTGGAAGAATGAGGTTTGGAATTTTAAATACGCAACTCCTTTTGCATATTCTCAAACCAGAAATTGTTTTTACACAATAAAGCCCTCCTGTAAATGGCTTCCAGAGGTTTAGGTTATCTGGAATCAATCACTCACAGAGTTTCAAAAGCACTGTGCTTATAAAGTGGAAAAACAAACAAATACACAAAAACTTGGGAGGAATACTTTTTAGTTGTTTTTTATGAATATTCTCATCTTAATTAAAAATCAAACATGTATAATTTAACAACATGAAGGGATGCTGATATCAGATAATTAACATTATAAGGAGATCTTGCTGTTAACTTAAATATACATGTCTTTGTTTCATAAGAAAAAAAACTTCTTAAAAACCCAGTACACACAGTCTTTCTAAAGTGTTTGGACCATTTTATGTTTACATTTTACTCACTCATGATTTAGATGAGATAGAAATAATCTCAATATGGTATTCAAGATAAATTTACTTGAAAGTTAATATTGCTAGCGATAGGGCAGAAATTGCCTTTCTATCTGGAGGTGCAATGTCCAATGCAATAGGTATTGGCTACAGGAGGCTATTTAAATTAATTAAGAATTAATTTTGTCAGTGATGCTAACCACATTTCGTGTGCTCAACCATACGCATGTGGTTAGTGGCTACCATTGAATAGCACAGATATAGAACATTCCCATTCATGCCAAATTTCCTATCAGATCATGCTGGTGTTGAGTCATTTTTTGTTTTGAACTCTAAACTCTAAAATAAGAACATATCCTGAATGTCCCCCCATTGGAAATGTTGTAATCTTAATACGTTTAAAACTCTTTTATATAGATTGTTAGTATCATTGCAATAATCTAATTGTAATTAAAGGCAACAGTGTCGAGTAATCAAAGTACTTAAATTAAGGAAGACTGACTGATACAATTTAAAATATGACTGGGTTTTAATCTTACTGATGATGGGACAATGCCTTACCT